>NC_088717.1:53014525-53337025 GCF_963576615.1 Watersipora subatra | reverse complement strand
TTTCAATTTTAAACCAATAAAACACTACATCATATGCATAGTATTTGATGGTGAAGTATTCTTAATGATTGCTGTATATTCCACTTACGAATATGTTACTAATAATATGATAGAAAAAGATGGTGAAACTGTATGAACGGTCAATTGCTAATAAGTGTTACAAGTAAATTACATTTTAAACTAGCATGGTTTAAATTATTTTTACAATAATACATGTTCTCTTTAGGCTTCAGCAGCCTCTTCAATCTCACTTAAAAATCTTCTTCTGAAAAGGTTCTTCAAGTTCTTGGAATGTACAATAAAACTCTTGCTGGAACTTTACAAAATATACTGGAAAGGTTGTGTATAAAAGCAAGTTGGATAAAAAATTGTCTGAAAGTTGCAATAACGATTTGTAATTATAAAACAAAATGCGATAATTTATGATTCATAACAACATAACCACTAGGTAATTATATGTAACAATAACAATTCGTAATTATAAAACAAAATGAAATAATTCATGGATCACAACAACATAACCACTAGGTAATTACATGTAGCAATCACAAATTACAAATACACCTAAAATAAAAATGATCTGAGCCCAAACGCCACAAGAGACACTACAGTAGTAATCCTTCACACATGCTGGATAATCCTTCACACATGCTGGATAATCCTCCACACATGCTGGATAATCCTTCACGCATGCTGGATAATCCTTCACACATGCTGGATAATCCTTCACACATGCTTCACACATCCCGTACACTAAAAAAACACTCACAAAGCTGCAAACTTTAGTGTTAAATTGAGGTGATACTGAAAGTGTCAGTGACTTGGTTATCTAGAGTAATCATGCACACACAATAAAAAGATAAATACAATTCCATACATTACCAATGCATGGAATTTAATACACAACAACTTGAAGCTGACAAAGTTTTACTACTATCAACAACAAAGATGACAGATACACAGAGGCACCAGTTTCTTTCAGCTCATCCTAGAACATTACAAATGAATAACCGATTGACATAGATGTACTATATACTTCTAGGATCTCTTCCAAATCCTGATCAGCAATGGGCTCTGGGCTGCTGCAGGGCATCGTCTAAACATTGGGCTGATCATCAAGCTATAAAACACGAACAAAACGATATTAGACTAAAAAAATCACTGTGAGCCAACAATATGAGTTTACACAAAAATGTATTCAATCATACAAGTTATAAATATACATGTAGGTGATGACAGTAAACAATTACAATTGCATGATGGGATTGCATTATGGATGGGACAATTGGCTACTGAGATGAAAATTGTGACTGAAATATCTTACATTTGAAGGTGAATGATAAAACTATATACTTTAAACTATTATTAAAACTATTAAACTTCATAAACTATAAAACTCAACTTGAGTCGGTGTGAAAAACTCACAAGTTTTAACAGTAAACTTTACAAATTGATAACCTGTTTATACTTATTGTACACTGAGGTCTGCAATTATTCATTCTAAAAATTACCAAACAACATTTACTAATTAACCAGCTATTAAACTGCAAAAAATTTTCAGGGTTACACGATAATTGTGTAGGAATTAGACATTTTTAAGGTAAGGTGCCTGACTATGGAACATTTCACCTTTGTATTGCTCTAGTTGAATAGAGGGCAGACACACAACTAAAGGATGTGATAAATAATCTGATAGCTCAAAGCATGTACATTTGTAAAACTCTAAAAAACACAGCTATTTAGACCATCAAATAATCTGAGCAAGAGATATTACTAACCATTGGGTTGTTAGGCAAGGCATTTTCTGAACGAGATCCGAAGTAATTATCCACTTGTGAACTGAACCCATGTACGGTGGGCTCTGTAGTAGTCCCTGAATGAAACCAAAAAGTTGCTTGTTCAACATACAATTTCCTTTGCTAAAACATGCATGAGGAATAAAACGTGCACAAGAAATAACACAGACGTATGCTAAAATAGCTGCCAGCTATTAAACTTGAGTCACTCTACAGCTGCATGGCTGAATCTCAACTTCATTCAACTAGGATTCAAAATGGCTGAAAATCTGAAAGTCATATATGAAAATATTTTCATGTGCTATTCTTGTAATATTTAAAATAGAATAATTAAAGATTTATTTTATATTCCACAACATGAGCTAACCAGTGATCTGCAAAAGATGTTTAAAAGATGTACAGCTGAATTCTCATCAAGGTATTATTTTACATGATGTTATTTGTACTTCTCAACTCTGTTGATTACTGACTGTATCAATTCTGGTAGATTTACAATAATCCAATTACTAATAATGATTATTGATTACTGATTATCTGACACAAGTTGTTCAATTATTGATCAATCGCACAAGATTTTTGGAACACAAAAAATTGGAGTGTTGAGTAAGCAGATGATTAGTAATTTTAGCCTAGAGATGCAGTTTAAATATTTTTGAGGTGCATCATTACCTAACATCATTATCTTATGACCAAACACGAACGAAGCGAGTGTTTGGGAGCTTTATGATAAATGCATATGTGCACACAACTCCCAAAAATTATCCATCAACGGCCGTACCCAAACCCTTGTACCGAAATCCCATCAAAAAATTTAACCATCTTTGTGTCGAGTCGTTTAAGTATAATAATGATACAAAACACATATAAACCTATTTAAATATGTTACCAAGTCTTTGAAAAGTGTCGACAATATCCTAAAACTTACCCATTTGATCGGACTATACATAACTAGAATGATTAATTTGGCTTAAAATCGCCATTAAAACTTGACAAGCCTTTTTAATCAAAATTAAGACCGGCCAACAAAACACCCATGAAGCCGTGCAACAGATAGTAGAACCATAAAGCCGTGTGCATTTCACAAGAAAAACGTGCGCATTTCACCAGTCTATGGGATTGTCTAATTGCCGAAGGTTTCTGTAATAAACGTAGACCGTTTGAGATGTAGACCAATTTACAGGTACGAAATTGCGGTACACAATTTATCAGCCTATGTTTTTTTGTCCAATTACTGAAGGTTTCATTAAATTATTCAGAACCTTAGCCAAAATTCTTTACATCTTATGTACAAGCTAGGGCCTAACTACAATGCCCATTTATGACAAGAACATTTTTTTATTTTGCTCCAGTTTGCAGGAAACTTCCAGACACACGTGAATGCTAATGCTTGCTTTTTGTTACAGATCACTGTCAAAACCATTCTACATTCAACACAACCAACTTTCAAACTGTGTATATTACACAGCAGCTTGCCATTTTACTTCTAATACTGTATTTTTCCTATTGCAGGGGAGAGATATAAACATACAGCCAATTATATTTAACACGCCTTCAGATAGCTCGAACACATGGTTAACTCGAACGGTTTTGCTTGGTTCGTTCCAACAAAATGATAAATTGCTTCAGATAACTCGACCTCAACTTTATTAACTCGAACACTTTTTTGCCAAACGGCTATCAAAACGGTTGTTATCGCTTTAAAATATTACTTTATTCCAAGTGATAGAGATAGACCTCAATTTTTAGTAGTTCGTAAGCTTCGTTATTACCATCATCGGTAAAATATTTTTGTCAACGACTTTTCTAAAGGTTTGGTGAAATTTGATTTTTACCAAACATCCGCTTAGCGATAGTCCTTCGAAGGCAAGGAAAAGCGAGGTAACCTTCGCATAAACTTCAAGAAAAATCGGCAAAATTTATCTTGGTTAAACCGCTCAAAAGAAAAAAATGTATTTTCTTCTGAGCATTTCAACAGCGATCAAGTTTTGCCAATTTTAATTTGAAAACGTCCTGGCAGTCACATCACATAAAACAACAAACAAATCTCAAGTGATAAAAAATTCTCTATACTTTCTGATAAAAAATTTTAAACTTTACATTAGAAGCATTTAATTTGAAACAAGCCATTCATGCTTTTCATTTATATTATAGTTTGTATATGTACATGTAGCTACTGATAAATACATGGACCAATGACAGTGCTCTGATAACTTGAACACTCTGATAACTCAAACACTTTCACTCAGTCCCATGAAGTTTCAGTTATCAATGTTTGGCTGTATAATCTTTTCCTTTCTCTATTGCTGCTCGTTGTACATAATAACACCCAGTACATTGCAGCTACCATTGCAGCTACCATCGCAGCTACCATCGCAGCTACCATCGCAGCTACCATCGCAGCTACCATCGCAGCTACCATCGCAGCTACCATTGCAGTTCTCCTATTGCACTGCAGTGCCATTTGACTGCTGAGATTGCATTTCTCAACCAGCAGTACTCTTTCCTTTTTCCATTATCACTTTGGTCGTGGGCTGTATGACAGGGGAATTTCTAGCAAATAAAAATGTTACTTTCTAAATCATTTTAGCTTCGTCTCTGCAGTTGTCCCACATCCCCTAACATGTTATTTTGTCGACCAATCATTTACGAATATGCTTACATGTATTTTCACGAGAGTGTCAAGATTTCCGAAAAATCACCATACAAGTTGATAATGCAAATTTGCAATAGAGAATCAAATCACGATATATCGAGAATTATCTATTTATAGGTGATTCTCGATATATCGCAATATTGCTATTATCTAAAAAACTGTTAAATTTTAGTTAACTAAAAATCCCACTGTCGTACAGCCCATGACCAAAGTGATATTGGAAAAAAGAAAGGGTACTGATGGTTGAGAAATGCAATATTAGCAGTCAAATGGCACTGCAGTGCAATAGGATAACTGCAATGGTAGCTGTAATGTACTGGGTGTGGCTGTTATTATATACAACAAACAGCAATAATGAAAGGAAAAGATTATATGTTTATATCTCTCCCCTGCAATAGGAGAAATGCAATATTGGCCAATATTAGAAGTAAAATGCGCTGATATTATTAGATTAACAAATATTATTAAAATAGTAATAATATAAAACCAATGCATAATTGTGTTTACATTTCAAAACGTCATAGCTAACAATATCAAGAAGTTTTGATATTTATATAGATTTTTAGAAAATCTATTTAACAAAACTATTTAGAAAAAATAATAACAGTAACATATTGCCCATCATCGATGTTGTTAGTGTGACTAGTTTCTAGTCATCCAAACTTATAATTAAATATTGCAATAATCTCATAAGAATCGTTAGAAAAAAATATCATCGTCATTTCCTTTACTTACACTGCGTTGGACATCAGTTAGAATACCAAAGTACTCAAGAGTCTAAAATGTCAGTTACTTTGAAATCGGCAAAAATGAAACGATTTCAGTAGTCCTACATTAATTACAGAAACCTTCGGCAATTCGACAATGCTATAGACTGTTGAAATGTGCACGTTATTTTTTTGTGAAATGCGCACGACTTAATGGTTCTATTCTCTGTCGCTCGGCATTTTAATTGCCGGTCTTAATTTTGATAAAAGTAAGGCTTAGCAAGTTTTAATAACGATTTTCGGCCAAATTAATCTGTCTATTTGTGTATAATCTGTTCAGATGGGTAAGTTTTAGGAATATGTCGACACTTTTCAAAGACTTGGTAACAGATTTAAATATGTTTTTATGTGTTTTGTATCGTTATTATACTTAAACGACTCTACACAAAAATGGTTAAATTTGTTGATGAGAATTCGGAACAAGGGTTTGCGACGTTGTTGATGAATAATTTTCGTGAGATGTGTGCACATGCATTTATCATAAAAACTCTCAAACATTCACTCCACTCGTTTGGTCGTGGGACAATTATTTCTACCTTCTAACCTGAAAAGAAACTGGCTTGTATTCGCGATAACTAAAAAGATTTATTTCAAAAATACCCATATGCTTGGAAGGCCATGGAATGAGCTTATTATGAGACTAGAACACGATCCAGAATCGTCAACTTTGAAAAATTTCGGCTGTGAGATAAATCGCCATTACACGCCTATATCGTTTATATGATTGGCGATATCTCTTTAAAGGTCGACTTGCAACAAAATTCCCATTACAGTTACATGTATTTGGTATCAACAGATCCACCATGTCTTGCTCTGCTGTGTCGTAGGTGCAAAATATGTGGAAATGTAATTAAAATCTTTTAAAAGCTAAAAAACAAACAGTTAATCGCCGCCATCACGAAAATGCCGTAGATTAGAGGGAATGCATGAACTATCAACAGCATGATTCTGTATACACAATCTGTCACATACGAGATGATGAGACAATTCCGCATACACACTCAGTCCAACTTACCTGGAACAAATATATCTTCTAATTGATGCCTGTGTGTTAAATGATCGCCATCAAAAATATCCACTTGAATCCCCAAAATGCGTGGAACTTCCGGAGATTTGTCAGCAACCTCTATAATATCATAATCGTATGTAAATAGGCAGCGCTAGCACAGACCTACCTATCTACATGTACATACATTTGAAGATTTGTCAGCAACCTCTATAATATCATAATCGTATGTAAATAGGCAGCGCTAGCACAGACCTACCTATCTACATGTACATACATTTGAAGATTTGTCAGCAACCTCTATAATATCATAATCGTATGTAAATAGGCAGCGCTAGCACAGACCTACCTATCTACATGTACATACATTTGAAGATTTGTCAGCAATCTCTAGAGCTGGTGGAGATTTGACAAACCTGACATGCAAGCAAGGTAAGCTGCTGCATGTGAAAAGACACTTCCGTGTGAATGTTAACATGAAACCGCATTAGCGATTAAATGTTTGTTCAAATTTTTTTTAAAGTGATATTACTACTACTGCAAAAGTATAAAAACAGCTAAAATTTATCATGTAAAAATTCATACAATTTGGTAACAATGAACTTAGCCTTGGTAAAAGTAATCATAACTAGCAAGAAGCAAGACAGCTGCAACTGAAAATGAGGAACTAAGGCTATCCTAACTTCTCACTGCCTAAACACTCTCATGCATATGAGATAATTGTTAAAAAGTAATAAACTTATATGTTGTTCAGGTGTTCCTGTTATTTGACTATCATATACACATAGTATTGACTCAGGAAGGCAGGCGCATTTATATAAACTAACACAACATTTCAAGACTTACCCGGTAATTAAACTGTACTGCACTGCATAATCATATTGAAAAGAATATTCATGATCTTGGCAAAACATCAAGAGGATATAGCCGTGAAGCTATATCATTAAATATAATTATATCAATTATGATAAAATCACTCATTTTTTGAGCTGGATTAGCTAGGAATTAACTTTTCAAAATCCTTATAACATATTATAACAGATGACGCCAAAGAATAGCGAACTTTTAAATGTCCATTTGCACAAAGGGATCTTTTGCTAGCCCACTCCATAAGATGTATACAGAAGCCCACTGGTGTGATTCTATAACAACAATTTGAAAGTTAATGGAAGACGTAAAAAACGGCTAAGACTTTTTTGGTTTTGAGGAATCTGTTTTGACCTTGCATTATGGGAAAAAATGTATAAAAACTGTAACCGACAAAAATGCTTTTGTCTCGCATTCATGCATTGACTAATTGTCGGTGTCGACATAGTTACCATGGCAATCACAAGATAGATCATATACAGAGACTCTCATTTCCATGTAGATGATTATATCACCACCTGTAGGAGGTGTGAAAGCTCACTGAACAAGCTGAAACTTGGCAGCTTTCTGAGGCATCAACTGATGTAAGACTAGACAGAAGTGTTTAAAGCCTAACTAATAAACATCCTACTACTAAACACGGAACAAACAAACAAAATCTCAAACTACTTGCATGAGATAATCACTAAATCATTACTTACTGCCCAAAAGATCACATCTTATCAGCCTTTGGGGCTCGCAGAACTCTAAATCTTTACAGACCATCATAAAGTCGCTGAGCTCTATTCTGTAACAATGAATAAGAATTACAGACAGATTAGAGTAACTTAACTTACAAGCATTTACCCAAACTAGCCAGCCAACAATATTTTGGTATATAATTGTTTAACAACGAGGCAGTAACAATGGTGGGATGAGGCAAGTGAGGCAGACAAATATAACAACACTCATCACACAAAATCGCCTGCGTAAGATGAAACACCAAAATTTTGAACATTATAGAAAACGAATTATGTAATGTCCAAAACAGTGAAAAACTCTGATCAAAGAAGGGATATTAAATTTCTTGGACCAATATCAAAGCTGGTCCGACTTCACGATTCACCTACCCAATATTTTTTAATATTAGTTCAAGTATGACCTTGATAAATAACTATGAATGCATCAGCTAGTTAGTATAATACTTACAGCCTAGCCTCATTGAGGTCTTGATATAGCATACCATCTTTCTCTGTAAAAGCGTCACATCCAGACAATCCATAAGGACAAACAAACAGATAACCGTTTTTCTCCTTGCGATACATGAGGGCAAGCCGAATTCTCAGGTTTGAACTCAACAGGTCATTCCGCACCTACATCATATAAGCATACTAGCTGAATATCAGGGGTTGCTCGAGTAATAAAAAAACTTTGACACACAAAATTTTATTTATTAAACACAACATTTACCATTGTTCTTTGTATATGTGTTTGTGTGCGTGTGTCATGAACCATGAGTGTTTTTGTATTTTGGCCAATTTCACAATTAAGTCGTAACATTAGTTTTCAAGTTAAAATGAAGCAGTACATACAGCTGTACAAATGTTACTGATTATCATATATGTTTGATAATCAATATTAGATACTAAGCATTCTGATGATAGCTTTATGATGGGAATAAAAAATTACTGTGGAATGTCATGGCCTTCACACCACTGAGGCCAATTTTTATTGGCCAATCTACAAATGTAGTTGTCATCATTCATGGTTTAATAGCATTGGTAGGTGTATCCACATACAATGTCTAGGCTATACGTCAGCTATGCATTTCAGCGGTGCTCCAGAGGGAAGGTGGCTCCTCGCAGCGATTTCTTACACATGAATCGGCAAATCGAATTCCAGTGTTTATTCAAACTATATGTTCGAGTAATTCATTATCTTACTGGTGTCAACAGAGTAGAGCACTGGACGATGGTAAATGTAAGTCATATATAAAAATAATGATCTACCATCTTGTATACATGTATAGCCACCTGAGCAAGCTCTTTGTGGTTTGCATTGTCTTATGTAATGTATTATGTAACATCCCCTTTGTCACTTAACTGATCCTTAAAGCCAGCATTGGTGAAAATACATGTATAGTGCTAAGGTTGAACTTGTAATTACTCTAATAAACCACACTCTTCACCAAAAACTACAGTTCAGATAAAATATTTTCTAAGAAGATAGCATCATACCGCATCACATAAAGAAATAGTAGAACTAATGATGCTTTCTAGCCATAATACTAGGTAGAACAAGTGTGGTAAAACAAAACTCTACAAACCCAAGTCCAATATTGCAACATCATTTTATAACCTTACTAATTTAAAAGGGTCAGCTAAGTTATATATAGGTTAAATGTACTGTCACCTCAAGCGTGGCGAGCCTTCAGAACCACTGACTAAAGTTTCTACTTACCTCCTCCTTCGGGGAGCCGCCAGATTCAGCTGGTATGGCAAAATTATGACCCGGTGTTATTCTACAAAAAATATGGACAAATCTAACTTTATTACACTCAGGCTTGGGGCCACTAGTGAGTATTGAGCGCACTGCACTATTTGCTGGCTAGACGACAGTAAGGTGCACTAGGCACTGCACTAGCACTAGTGCATGGCATAGTAATAATATAAAATGCACTAGGCACTGCACTAGCAGAAATTATTGTGCACTAGGCACTGCACTAGCACTAGGGCAGTGTAAAATCATAAATGCACTAAGCACTTCACTATTAAACTTCACTAGGCACTAGACCAATGAGCTTTTTTGCTATAGCAGCTGCAAGAATTGCTTGCTAATCAACAGATAGTACAATTAGTACAATTAGTATATCAATAGTACAATTATAGCCGTGCAAAGGATGTCAGCCTTGTATTTGTCAAATAAACTAGCCTCACCTAAAATTTCAAACAAACCATAGACCTACAATAATGCTCAATATTAAATAGTGCAGATGACAACAGATATCAAATAGTGCAATGTATTACAATTACAATAACTAAATATACTAAGCAAGCATGGAATGGAAGAATTCACTTCTTATTACATAAATGTACTATGTTAGGGTAGATTTTTTTGTTGTACATAGTCTATGTACAACAAGAAAATCTACCCTTGGATAAACCAGTATCATGTAAACAGTAAGTCATATTGATGGTAAAATTGATAAGCAGTATTGTTCAGAGAAGATGTTTATTAGACCGAAGGAACATTAGCCTTTCAAAGTTGGCGTCAGTCAGTTTAGATCTAGTTTAGACTAGTGCATACTATGTAGCACTAGGCACTGCACTTGCACTAGTGCATTTATGAAAAGGTTTCCAATCCGCACTAGGCATTGCACTAGAGCATTTTATGTTGCACTGTGCACTGCACTTGCACTAGTGCATTTATGGGAATTTTCTAATCCGCACTAGGCACTGCACTAGTACATACCATGTCACACTAAGCACTGCACTTGCACTAGTGCACCCAGGGACTCATGTCAAATTTGCACTAGCATTGCACTAGACATTTCTATTTTTAAATTGCACTGCACTAGTGCAGTGCATTAGTGCAGTGCGCACTGCACTGCTAGTGGCCCCAAGCCTGAAATTTACACTACACTACTGATCAATAAAAAAGTTTTTCAAGCTATAAGCTCTTTTTCATGAAATATGTAATCGGTGATAGTTTTATGTTTATAAAGCAGCAATGATGATGTGATCAGTAACGTGTGACTAAAAAGGTAAAATAATGGGAGAACATGAAAACATGGTTAAAATTTCACCATGCTTGAAGCCTACTACTTTGGTATAACGAGGAGCTTTTCCGAATAGCCACCATCACTCTCTAGGTAGTTGTGTATATTACTAGTGTCAAGTTTATATGTGTACCTCATTTTGCTAGTGTTTTGTTATCAGAAACAATAATTCACTGTAATGACTGACCCAAAAATAATGTATTTTCAGTGGCTTTGTTCTATCTTGCTTTTTTGGGAGGGCTGTGGTGTGTCCCACATATTCAGTTGGTTTAGACTTGTTATGCTCACTGCTGACCAGTATTAAGCTATGATGTCACATGGTAACTTAATATTTTGCGATATTCTTGCATTACATACCTTTTTAACATATTTAAATCATCCTGATTGTGTAAAATTGGAAATAAAAGCTTCTGTCATAAATTCAAATAACAATACGGTAAAGGTTCATTAAAATATAATGCACAATTGTTGCAAAACACAAAATTGATAATTTCCTTTTGTCTTATATTAGCATTTTTAATAAGTGACAAGACAACTATGCTGTATTTTAAAACTGATAATAGAACATAAACAAGTGCTCATTTAGACTAATAATCTAATAAACATTCACTTCAACCATTAAGTAACAAAGCCTTGACCTTCCCTAATTTCATTAATTCACAAATGTTTGGTAGCAAAACTGTAAACAAAGTGCAGAGGTGTCTATGGCCAATGATTTTGACGCACCTTCCAGAGGGAGGATACTGACAAACATCGTCGATCGTTTGAAGAGTAGATTTAGAAGATGATGGAGGCCTCACAGTTCCCATCTTTAACCTTCAGCGCTACATAAATGTTTGACAGCAGCCATTTACAAAGGACAAAACTGTGTAGGAATATGGCTGCATCCAGATTTTGGAACAGGTGTACACATTTAGATCAAGTCAAAGTCTAATCAAACAGATGTTCTAGAAAATAATTATGGTATTTTTGGATTATTGCATAATTATTGGATTATAGATAAAGTTAAATATTGAATTTCAATTAATTAAGCATACAAATTTCTTACATACACAGAAAAATTTGAGCAAGTTTTGACTCAGCATACAGAGTAATTTCCAATATAAAATGTCTGAAGATTCTCAAAACTCTGCAGTTTTTTAAACTAAATGTACATGTTCTCAGGTCTCATTTGCATAATTAGAGCCACTGGTTTTACAATAACAGGTAACATCGTTTATATCGTTGTTTATAGTTTTAAAACTATTGATACCAATACAACTAGCAAAAGTAATGAAAGAAAAAAAATATAAAAATAAAGAAAAGAATGAATGCAATGTTTTTTTTTATAACGGACATATACAAAAAGACATGAGCAAACATTTCAGATGAATTCTTTAAAAGTCTCAAAAACTGTACAGAAGAAAGTAATAGTGATATGAGAAAAGTTGAAAAACGAGTAAAATTAAAATAGGGTGTCTATGTTGATTAAAGATAAAATACCAAATAGAAACACTTGTATATAAATAAGTTAGTTAACTTCAACTTCACAAAGCATCAGTTAAATTAGCTAAGTCTCTAGATCACCACCATTGCCTACACCCATCCACATCGAGTGTCACCATAGCTACACCTACATGTATGTTTGTCAGTCTTTGTAGAAAATTTCGAGTGACCATAAAGTCATTTTTGTGTTATCGCTTTCCTGGTTTAGTTTTAAGTTTTAACATATACACTATTGTTTATTTATTTTCATATATAATTTATACAATCCACTCCCTTTAATGCTATTAATTACCTGAAGTAGGCTATTCATCATTAGTTTTTTTATTCTGTAGAATGAATTAAACGAAATATCGTGTAATTTCATAGGATTTGCTCCATAATACAACAATTTGGGCAGAAAAGAGACAAATATAGAAAAAAGAATAACTTTGTAAGCCAAAGTTTGACTGTATAAAAATTTGCTATAGAGGACATCAGTAACAAAACTTTGATCAAACACATGACTACTACAATTGTAATGGTGGCAAATGGTGATGCACCAATATGGCCGATTAGTAGAACCATTAGTAAAAACTTCTTATATTTAAGGGTTAATATATCAGATAGTAGCTCATTCCCAGCAGTTTTACTCAGAACTTTCACCCACCTGTCATCCATGAAAAACACTAAACTTAGTTTATAATGTGAACAAAACTATGATAACTAAAAAGCATGACGATATACCAAAACAGTCTGCTAGACGGTTTTTATAAAGCTGACTGTAGCCAGAACTTTGTTTAGAGAGTAAAGGAAACAAGGATATGCATAGAGATTAAAAACCTTCAACAAACAGTTCACCCATCTCAAAACATGCTTTCATGTTTTGAGATGAGCGATTTTTCAACTAATTTAATCCAACCAAAAAGTCAACAATGTATAGCCTTATTTGCTGTGGTGCTGTGAAGCAGATTTGTTACAACGTGAAATTACCGTATATCAATTAATTATTACGTAGTTATTGACAAGTATTTGGTTGAAACTTTAATTTTCTGGTGAATATTCGCATGCATGTAAAGCTAAGTCAGTTCACCGCAGCTTGAAAATTTTGTAATGACAAAAATCTTAGTAAAGTGGGCATTTCTGCCGACATCTTGTTTCTGGTCGAGAAATGAAGAACATTCTAATGTTCATGTTAAAGTAGAGCCTCTGGACCACCCCGAGGTGGAAGGGTAGACCATCAGGATCAATTGGTAAAAAATAGTTAAATTCTAAGTTTGCAAGTGGTTCTCGGTATAAAACTATTTAAAAATTTATCACGGTTACTAGAAATAGCCAAAGGTTGTCCCTTGGATTTGGCCAGTGTTTGTGGACGATCATCCTTAAAACAAGTGTCAATAAAATCATTTAATTCCTTCAAAGATGGGTATGTTGATTTTATAATAGTATGTAAAGTTTTAACCCTTTGGACCTGTCTACGTTCTTCCAAAGTCACAAGGCCCAACTGTTCTTTTTCTTGTGTGACTCCCTCCCTTCCCTCCCTAATAAAAGAACAAGCAATCTTATTGTTCGTTACTTACTATTTATTGCTTTAAAACATGAAAAACTGCTTAATTGTTTTATCAAATCACAAAATTGATCAGGAACCTTTTTGAAATTTACTTTTTGAAGCATTGAAGCATTATTGCAGCAACTATTGTTTCGAAAATACAATTTACGTAAACCATTCATCTTTTGCCTTACTAAACTACAAGCAGTTTTACACAGCAGATAACTTGGAACTGCGGTGAGATCTCCAATTACTGAAATAAGATCATTACACAATTTTACCAAAGAATATTCGAAAATCAAGCGTTCATACACTGGTTTGAACACTATTTAAAGGCTCCCTTTGCTTCATTGTTTTTACAAAATTGCAAGTGATGCGGAGAACCGGATGTCCGGTTCGCGAGGAGAAAGGGGGATAGCGGCATCTTAACTGCGAGCACGCGAGAGGTAGGACGCAAAAACCAGGTACGTTAGATGGTGTCAAGAGTGGCGACTACAAGGAAATTTCAGTAAGTCAGCGATAATAATCAAATTATTAGGCAATAGCGAATAATTGATGATTAGAGAGAGAATTTGCGAGGATAATAGTTGAAAAAAAAAATTATAAGTTATACAATAGTGAAGGATTGAGGATATTAACTTGGAAAATGAGCGACAGACACAATAATAGTACTTTCGGGAAGGGGGTTAAGACACCCGAGCTGAGACTAGAAACAGGAGCCGAATTGGAAGGATGGAGGAGATTTATTAAGAGATTTGAGATAGCGATTGTGTCGGCAGGATTAAAAAGAAAGGAACACACCAGGGTGACAAGAAAAGTAGAATCAGAAGAATACGATTTAGAACAAAAGAAGGCAGCGTTTCTGTTGGACTGTATGGGAGAGAAGGGGTATGATATTTTTGAAACATGGGAGATAGAGGTCGACGCCATGCAATATGACGACATTAAAGAAAAATTTGACGATTATTTTTCTGAGAAGGAAAATATAGTAGCAACGAGACACAGATTATTTACTATGAAACAGGATAATTGTGAAGATTTATGCAGGTTTATAGAAAGAATAGAAAGGGCAGCAAAACAATGCAGGCTGGAGGAGTTAGAAAAATATCTAATACTGCAGGTTTTGATAATGGGTATGAATGATGATAAAATGAGAAAAGAGTTGTTACTTAAGAAGAATATCACCCTAGAGAAGGCAAGAGCTAGGTGCAGTCAGTACGAGTCGGCCACAATAGCAGCGGGGATAATAACAACAAGGGAAAAAGAAATGATAGATCAAGTAATAGGAGAAGAAGAGGACGATGAGTTAATACAAAGGATAGGAGGTAGAGCTGACGGAGGAGCAAGAAACAAAGGTAATATCGGTACAGGGAGATCCGGAGTACAATGCTATACATGTGATAGATTCGGACACATCTCAAAAGATTGCTTCAGGAATAGAGGAACTGGGTATAATAAAGGATACAAAGGACGAAACTTAACCAGGGGGGCAGGCAGTCTAAGAAAAAACGATGAAAGGTCACCTATCACATGCTATGCTTGCTCGGCAACAGGACATATGGCAAGAAGCTGTCCTAACCGGCTAACAGATAAGAAAATAAGCATGGTTGAAAATTATGCATCGGAATATTCAGAAGATTCATTATGACTAAAAGAAAAATTAAAAAGATTTAAAGCGGTTAATGACTTCCTAATCAGCTTGAAAACTAAAAACAAATACATAAACTTCGAGATAGACACAGGAGCTGATGTAACAGTTATGAGTGAAGCAACAGCAAGGAGGATAAACTGCAAGATTGAACCAACTAAACGAGTACTGAAAGGGGCAGATGGCAAGAGGTTAGAGACGATAGGCGAGTCAAAAATTGAGTTGATCTCAAAGAGAGGACAAAGAATAATAGCGAGGATCAGTGTTATGAAGGGAAACAATAGTAATCTGTTAGGGAAACCGGAAATAATAAAGTTAGGGCTAGTTAAGACAATTCAAAGAGTGACTAGGAAAGAGGATGAGATGGCAAAGAAATACCCAAATTTGTTCAAAGAGCTTGGAACACTACCAGACGTGTTCCGGATAAATTTAAGGGAAGATTCGACACCGGTGTGTCTCCAAGTGCCAAGGAGGTTGCCTATAGGTCTGAAGGAAGCAACGAAACAGGAAATAGCAAGGATGGAAAAATTAGGAGTGATAAAGAAAATAGAGAAACCAACAAAGTGGTGTTCAGGAATGGTAGTAGCGCCAAAGAGTAAAGGAAAAGTCCGAATTTGTGTTGATCTGACGCAGCTAAACAAGAGTGTGCTCAGAGAAAATTTTCTCTGAGCACATTTTGCACTCTGAGCTTTCTTTTTGGTTCGGGGCGAAGCCAAAAAAACCGAAGTCAATGGTCCTGGTCGTGCAAAAATTAGGAAGAAAATAGTTACATCTTATTGTGATGGTGATGTTTTGAACACAGTGAATTTTAAGGAAAGAATTTGAAAAAAGGGAAATCAATTGGCATTGTTCTAGGCTATTAGTGCATGCGCGATGGCACAACTCCAACAGGAGTTAGTTCTGATCTTGAATTTATTATTATTACTAAGATCAAGGGTCATTTTACTTTTTGCTATCATCTAAACTGCTCATTTATGTGTTCTTGGGACTTTTTCAGTTTTAGCACGAGTGGAGCACACAATTTCTCACACTAAATGGTAATAATATTATATACATGCCAGACATAAATACCTACGCAATGTCAGTAGGAAAGTGCCCAACGGGCATAAAATAGTAGGCTATAGAAGCCATCAAGGAAATAGACATCGCAACTCGCATCTGCTGAGTATGCATGGCTCACTCAATCCGAAGTCAAATACTGGTAGATTATGTCCTACTAAGAAAAATGGAGGCATGGGGATTAGAAGTGTACAGCGGACAGTAAGAGAAAAAGAACAAAATAGAGAGACCTCTACCAGACATATGCCAGACCTGGCAACCTCTACCAGACATAAATGTGGCTGAGCAAAGACAATTTAATGGTCAATACAAAGTAGTTAATGGAAGGAACAAAAGGAGCACTGAGCAATCATCAAAGGACCAAGAACAGCACTCCCTACCAGGCAACTCTAAACACAGATTTATTTCTTTATTCACTGGAAATTATTCTAGACTGTGCAAAGATTCTTAAACACCTTAAAATACCCTGCACTTTCGTCAAAGAGTTTCAAAATGAAGCAAATGATCCCACATCGCTAAGTTGTGGCACCAGAACTGAGCCTTTTTCATGTATGGGTGCAGCCAAGCAGGTATCATGGGAATTTAAACAAGAGACCACACAAGAAGATGAGCTTTAGGTAAACTATGGCGGAGCTGGCAGCGCAAGTGTCTGCATGACCTCCCATGATTTGAGCCCTTCAAATCCTACCAGTGATGAAACTGCTCAGCTCTTGTCTGATCAACTCATTTCTAAAGAACTGACTGTCGCTCTTACAGCCCTTTGATTATAGTGTGTTGTTTCCAGATTTCTATTTTGGGCTATTAATGTAGAAATTATATATTATGGGGTAAGACCTTTTCTATGTTCACAAGGCATGATGATAGTTATTTTAGGTAACTAATGTTTGTATCAGTCAGAATTTCCTTGATCTGCACCTGCGGAGAATTCAACTCTCGTAGTACCAGCTTTTATAAACTAAGGCATTATGAAAATCTACTAAAATCTCCAGCAAGTCTTGAAAAGCGCTGACAGCTTACAGTTAGTCATTGAACAACTGACCTCTACTCCCCTTGTTCCTGCTGAGTTAGATATGAGCATATACGAGTCAATTCAGCATTTTAACCTTAAAGAGATTTCATGGTGTTCAAATGAACTATGAATATCAGCTCACTACATGCAGAAATGCGTTTGAAAATTTTTACATTTCAGAGTAGCAAAGTTTGCTAATAAGGTGACATCTTAACCTAACAAGCACCCAGAAATTTTTTACACAGTGACTGAAGATATTAACATGAGCTGTGGCTAGTTACAATTGCATGCATTTTCTACTTTAATAAAAAGCTTTTCCAATTGTAGATATTATCCATACTCCACATCCATCAGCTCATAAGATGAACCATAACAGTACATACAGTAGTCACTCATTTTCGAGTTCATAAAACGAAAAATAGTGAACTATGATGGTTGCCAATACAATGATGCTTTCACCAATAAAAGGACAGCCATCCATGTACATGTATTTTACTTTTTATATATTTCCTAATTTAATATTTGGTACTCTGTGAAGTACTGAAGCAGAGGAAGGTGAATCGCGAAGTGGAGAAGGATTACTGGATGCATATTCATTTGTAGAGTATTATGTCAAGGTCAGTCATTCGATTAGCTCTCAGTCTGCAATCAAACAGGTGAATATTTCAATATAACACAACAACATCAACAAGCAACATAATCTCAAAACTAAATGACATCCATGAACTTTTCCATTACCTCGCTTGTTCCAAGGAACAATATTTAGACTGCTACTTGTGTACAGATGTACGTGGTACAGATGTATCACATGTTTTTAAACCTAGTGGCTCCCAATAATTTTTGATAAAACCACTTTAGCTAGACTAGAAATAAGTGCTTAGTTGTTAAACAATGCAAATAGGAGCATAGGGAACCATAGATGCAAGTATGGAAATGATGAGACAACTCCATAAAGCAGCCATATAAAATATTCGGTCTAACGATGCTCACCAAATCATCAGTTGTAATAATTATATAGGAAATTGCCATAGCGATCAAACGAAGGCCTCGGCTGCTTTTCAATTTCAACCTGCCCGTGTAAAAGAAGAGACTTAAAAACAAGGCAGTCAGATGTACAATACGATATCATCAAGGTCCAGGGGAGCTAATCAGCAAAACAAGAATTTTGGGTAATACTATACGCAAGCAACTATAAAATTTACATGAATAATTTGATTATTGTGTGATAATTTAATGCGTCGAATTATAATTGCAAATTAAAAAAACAATCTTTTTAAATGATCAATTTTAAACCCGTGCCATGTTTGGCTACACCTGTAAAAAAGCTGATGTCAAACAATTGTGCAACCTTATGAAGCGCAAATCCTTAAGAAAGAGATTTAGTAGAATAATATGGTATTAACATGGAAATAAACCACAAAGCAAATTTTGCGAAGCAATAACAAGGGCTGAAATGAACACAAGAGTAGTAAAGCTGTCTTTCGCCACCTCATAAGTTAATGCGACTAAACTAAAATATTTCCTAGCACCTTATCGTTAAGGTTCGTATACAGCTAGTAATAACAATGACTAGCGGAGAAACATGAATGTTTCACAGTTGTGTATTCTTAGTTTAGTTAAAGGCTGAGTATGCACAGCTAGTAATTAGTACAATACTGACTATATACAACTAACCATTTCTAATTGGTCTAAGCAGAAAGGGTATTCTCTATACAATCAAATGTCTGTCACAAGTATTATAAAGTCTCTTATGTATAACACTTTTGGTAATTACTTTGTAATTTAACTTACAAAGTAATAGTTAAATTAGGTCTGTTATGCTACAATTACAACAAAAAGGATTTGGTAATGATACAATTGATATGACCTGAGAAAACGAAATGAAAATCCTGAATATGTTGAAATAATAAGAACAATTCTTGCATAGAAGTGTGTGTGTGTGTGGTGTGTGTGGTGTGTGTGGTGTGTGTGAGGTGTGTGTGTGTCTGGTGTGTGTCTGGTGTGCGTGTGTGGTGTGCATGTGTGGTATGTGTGTGTGCGTGTGCGCGCGTGTGTGTATATACTACGTATATATAAAAAGGATACTGTTCTACCAGAAGTTATCCATCAAAACCTTGAATACGGTGATACTGGTACCTCTCGACATTGGTACAAATGTAAAAATGGGATATCAAACTGTTTTTGTCTGACCGAACAGTGAGAGAACGTAAAGGCCATCCCTACTATTGATAATACAATTGTCTCGAGAGGAATGGCATAGGTCAAAATTATTGACCTCCAATGCGATTTAGCAACTGACCCTTACGAAAAGCTGGAAATAGAAGTTTACAAAAACGCAAAAAGGATCTTGTTTCATAGAGTTAGTAGAATTCATAGAGTTGTAAACAATACGCCATGTAGAGTGTGCATACGCTATACAGTATATAATAATATTGTTAATCAATTTGCCTTGTGTAGATCAGTGGTGGTGTTCGTTATTAAAGAACTTGAGGACGTAATCTACATGCGTTCAAATTCATCAGGACGCGGAATTTTAATTCCAAGATTTCAATGGATATAGCTGGACATACCGAAGGACAGACAGAAGACGGACGAAAAACTGAGAAATGCATAATTAGATAGATTCAGACTGCGCAAGGATTCTTACATAACTTAAAATACTTTAAATATGTTTAAAATAATTTTCTCTGCTAAAATGATGGTCATTACATGTAGAGAGGATATTGCTAAAGCAGCTATTAAAGATATTTTCTAAATAATTGTTATTTTGATATCATTTGCTGTGATTTCATATATATTACAGATACAATGATCTAGTTTGAATTTAAATTTTTCAAGGAATATGTCGAAAGAAAGTAAATATTTGCCCTCAAATGTTATTCAGGTTTTTAAAAGCTAAATCTGTAATATTTTACGTAGGATGAGCAGAAAAGCTCAAATACCTCTGAGATCATCACCTCATTCTGCACTTTCACCAGAGTTTTTTTTACTAAGTTTCAAAAT
This sequence comes from Watersipora subatra, assembly GCF_963576615.1. Lineage (NCBI taxonomy): Eukaryota > Metazoa > Bryozoa > Gymnolaemata > Cheilostomatida > Watersiporidae > Watersipora > Watersipora subatra. The sequence continues at coordinate 53,316,450 of NC_088717.1, read as the reverse complement.
GAAGCGAGTGATCCCACATTGCTAACCTGTGGTGCAAGAACTGAGCCTTTTTCATGCATGGGTACAGCTCAGCAGGTATCACAGAAACCGACAAAAAGACCGCACAGGAAGATGAGCTCTACATAAACTACAGCGGTTCATATGGCCCAAGTGTCTGTATGACCTCCCATGATTTGAGCCCTCCAAATCCTACCAGTGATGAAACTGCTCAGCTCTTGTCTGATCAACTCATTTCTAAAGAACCCACTGTCACTCCTACAGTCCTTTGATTATAGTGTGTTGTTTCCAGATTTCTATTCTCGAGTTATTAATGTTGAAATTATACATCATGGGTTAAGACCTTTTTATTTATTCTGAAAGAATCATGAATATGTAAATAAATGCACTTGAGCCAAAGATTCATCAAAGATTGGATCATAGAATGAATGATAAGAACAGTACATACAGTAGTCACTCATTCACACTCCATAAAATGAAAAATAGTGAACTACGACTGTTGCCAGTACAACGATGCTCTCACCAATAAAAGGAGAGACATGCATGTATTTTACTTTTTATATATTTCCTTATTTAATGTTTTGTACCCGGTGAAGTACTGAATCAAAGAATGGTTCATCGAGAAGCGGAGAAGGATTACTGGATGCATATTTATTTGTAGAGGATTATGTCAAGGTCAGTCATTCGATTAGCTCTCAGTCTGCAATCAAACAGGTGAATATTTCAATATAACACAACAACATCAACAAGAAACATAATCTCAACACTAAATGGCATCCATGAACTTTTCCATTACCTCGCTTGTTCCAAGGAACAATATTTAGACAACTACTCGTGTACAGGTGTACGGGGTACAGGTGTACAGAGATTTCAATCAGGTGCATGATGCTTGGGCTGTATAGCAACACAAATAATATATAGCATATGCTTTTTGCTTGACTGTATCCTGCCAGCTTTAGGGCTGTAACTACCTAGATGCGACAACCTTGACTGTTCTATTGGTGAGACAACTCTTCATTGCAAGGTGTAGTATCACATGTTTTTAAACCTTGTAGTTCACAGCAGTTTCTAGTAAAACCAGTTTAGCTAGACTCGAAATAAGTGCTTAGTTTTTAAACAATACAAATAGGAGCATAGGAAACTATAGATGCAAGTATGGAAATGATGAGACAACTCCATAAAGCAGCCATATAAAATATTCGGTCTAACGATACTCACCAAATCATCAGAACATAGGAGAATGCCATTGGGATCAAACGAAGGCACCAACTGCTTTTCAAATTCATCCTGCGCGTGAAAAAGAAGAGACTTAAAAACAAGGCAGTCAGATGTACGATACGATATCATCAAGGTCATGGGGAGCTAATCAGCAAAACAAGAATTTTGGGTGAAAATACATGCAAGCAATTATCAAACTTACATGAATAATTTGATTATTGTGTAATAATTGAGTGCGTCGAATTATAATTGCAAGTTGAAAAACCAATATTTTTTAAATGAACAGTTTTAAACCCGTGCCATGTTTGGCTACACCTGTAAAAAAGCTGATATCAAACAATTGTGCAACCTTATGAAGCACAAATCCTTAAGAAAGAGATTTAGTAGAATAATATGGTATTAACCTGGAAATAAACCACAAAGCAAATTTTGCGAAGCAATAACAAGGGCTGAAATGAACACAAGAGTAGTAAAGCTGTCTTTCGCCACCTCATAAGTTAGTGCGACTAAAACCTTTATCAAATATCATGATTAGTATTTTGTTTAGAAGGTTATCTGCTATTCTGAATTCATATTTCCGCTCTCCGTAGTGTTATAAAGACAACGATCATTCCAACTCACAATATATATACTATTATAAATAATAATACCGCTAGTTTAATTTATTATCAAATAAATAATTAGTAAATTTAATTTAATATAACAATACAGCCACTAAATATCTCCTAGCACCTTATCGTTAAGGTTCGTATACAGATAGTAATAACTATACTAGCGAGATCCATGAAAGTTTCACGGTTGTGTTCTTAGTTTAGTTAAAGGCTGAGTATGCACAGCCAGTAATTAGTACAATACTGACTATATACAACCAACCATTTCTAATTGGTCTAAGCAGAAAGAGTATTCTCTATACAATCAAATGTCTGTCACAAGTATTATATAGTCTCTTATGTATAACACAGCATCTATTCAGATTGTCTCATAAACAACTGTTTTACCTGAACACTTACGTCATAACCATCAAGGTCTTCGTTATAATCTTCATCTCCCTCTGATGGAGACTCCGTAATTGCCATCTGTAAATAGAATGGTAAGGAATAGAACCGATGGTCATAAACTAGAGTCTAAATTTAGCTAAGTCAATTTTAAACCATTAAAACGCTACATCATATGCATAGTATTTGATGCCAAGGTGAAGTGTTCTTAACTGCTTGTTGTTTATTTTACTTACTAATATGTTACTGATAATATGATAGAAAAAGATGATGACATTATATGAAGGGTCAATTGCAAATAAGTGTTACTAGTATATTGTGGTTTAAACTGGTACGATTTAAATTATTTTTATAATAATACATGTTTCTTCAGGCTTCACCAGCCTATTCAATCTCACTTAAAAATCTTCTTCTAGGAGTGTTTTTGGAGTTCTTGGGATGTACAATAAAACTCTTGCAGGAACTTTACATAATATAATGAAAAGGTAGTATATAAAAGCAAGTTGGATAGAAATATGTCTGGGAGTTTCAATAACGATTTGTAATTATAAAACAAAATGCGATAATTTATGATTTATAACAACATAATCACTAGGTAATTATATGTAACAATAACGATTCGTAATTATAGGACAAAATGAAATAATTCATGGATCACAACAACGTAATCACATAACCACTAAATAATTACATGTAGCAATCACAAAATATAAATACACATGCTGGACAACCCTTCACACATGCTGGATAATCCTTCACACATGCTGGATAATCCTTCACACATGCTGGATAATCCTTCACACATGCTGGATAATCCTTCACACATGCTGGACACTAAAGGAACACTCACAAAGCTGTAAACCTTAGTGTGAAATTGAAGTGATGTTAAAGTGTCAGTGTCTTGGTTATCCAGAGTAATCATGCACACAAAATGAGAAGATAAATACAGTTCCACGCATTAAATACACAACAACTTGAAGGTGACAAAGGGTGCCCTAACCAGCACACGGTTTCACTACTATCAACAACAAAGATGACAGATACACAGGCACCAGTTTCTTTCAGGACAATCCTAAAACATTATAAATGAATAGCTAATCGACATAGACATACTATTATACCTCTACGGTCTCTCCCGAATCCTGATCCTCAATGGGTTGTTCTGACCTGCTGCAGGGCATCGTCCAAACATTGGGCTGACTATCAAGCTATAAAACACGAACAAACGATATTAGACTAATAAAATGACTGTGAGCCAAAAATATGAGTTTACACAAAAATGTCCTCAATCATACAAGTTAAGAATATACACGTAGGTGATGGCAGTAAACAATTACAATTATATGATTGGAGTGCATTAAGGATGGGACAATTGGATACTGAAATTAAAATGAAAACTAGAATATCTTACATGTGATGGTGCATGATAAAACTATATATACTTTAAACTATTAAATTAAAATTATAAGACTATAAACTATAAAACTAAACTTGAGTTGGTGTGAAAAGCTCACAAGTTTTAAAATCAAACTTTACAAATTGATAACCTGTTTATACTTAGTGTACACTGAGGTCTCCAATTATTCATTCCCAAAAATTACCCAAAAACATTTAGTAAATAACCAAGTATTGCACTGAAAGAATTTCTCATGGTTACACACTGCACATTTTTAAGGTAAGGTGCCTGAGTATGGAACATTTTACCTTTGTATTGCTCTAGTTGAATAGAGGGCAGTCACAAAACTACAGGATATGATAACTACAGTCTGATGGCTCAAAACATGTACATTTGTAAAAATCTAATAAACATACCTATTTAGACAATCATGTAATCTGACCAAGAGATATTACTAACCATTGGAGTGTTCGGCAGGGCATTTCCTGAAGAAGAACTGTGGTTATTCTCCACTTCCGAACTGGACCCATGTACGGTGGGCTCTGTAGTAGTCCCTGAATGAAACCAAAAAGTTGCTTGTTCAACGTACAATTTTCTTTGCTAAAACATGCATGAGAAATAAAACATGCACAAGAAATAACACAGATGTATGCTAAAATAGCTGCCAGCTATTAAACTTGAGTCACTCTACAGCTGCATGGCTGAATCTCAACTTCATTCAACTAGGATTCAAAATGGCTGAAAATCTGAAAGTCATATATGAAAATATTTTCATGTAATATTCTTGTAATATTTAAAATAGAATAATTAAAGATTTATTTTATATTTCACAACATAAGCTAACCAGTGATCTGCAAAAGATGTTTAAAAGATGTACAGCTGAATTCTCATTAAGGTATTATTTTACATGATGTTATTTGTACTCCTCAACTCTGTTGATTAGTGACTGTATCAATTCTGGTAGATTTACAATAATCCAGTTACTAATATCGATTATTGATTACTGATTGTCTGACACGAGTTGGTCAATTATTGATAACTCGCACAAGATTTGTTGGAACACAAAAAACTGGAGTGTTGTATCAGCAGATGATTAGTTATTCTATCCTTGAGATGCAGTTTAAATATATTTGAGTTGCATCATTACCTAACATCATTATAAATAAAAATGTTACTTCCCAAATCATTTTAGCTTCGTCTCTGCAGTTGTCTCACATCCCCTAACATGTTATTTTGTCGACCAATCATTTATGAATGTGCTTACGTGTATTTTACAAGATTGTCACCATTTCCAAAAAATCACCATACAATTCAATAATGAAAATTTGCAATAGAGAATCAAATCACGATATATCGCGAATCATCTATTTATAGGCGATTCGCGATATATCGCAATATTGCTATTACCTAAACAACTTTTAAATTTTAGTTAATATTATTTTATTTCTACATTCTAACTTAAAAAGAAACTGTTTTATGTTTATGATAACTAGAAATATTTATTTCGAGAATGCCCATGTGCTTGGAATATCATAAAATGAGCTTATTATAAGACTGAAAATTTTCGGATGTGAGATAACTCGCCATTACGCGCCTATATCATTTATATGATAGGCAATATCTCTTTAAAGCACATAAATTACATAATTTTTTTATTATATATTTCAATACATCAGAGTCTTGGCTTTCGAATGAGCCTATATTCAATACACAAAGAATAATAGAACTATGAAAAATGGGGTGTCAAAAGTACGTCCTGCAAAAAAAACATTTGGTTCAGGTACTCAAAATGTGGCGTCATAATTCTCATTTAGTCTTAGGTCGTCGATCCCTTTCGCTGCCATTGAGGCTGCGTTTTTCTGTGACAATCAGTGCTGTTAAACCCGGAGAGCGCTAATAATAAACTAAGATTCTAGATAATCAACAATGCCCGCGATCGTGCTAACGCCCGACCAATACAAACACATGTTCTTGGTTAATTAATTATGCTTCAATAAATGTACTGTGGTTGATAAAGGTAATGAAATCACATCGATTAAATTATGACCTGCGGTTGCGTGGCCCTAGGACTAAATGTCAATTGCACTTTCGCGAGATCACGCAATGCTTGAAATTATTTAGTCTCAGTCGTCACCCTTAACATCGCATTAAAAATAAAGAGCTAGTGCATAATATCATCGGGAAAATATAGTATGGTTCTTGGAGTCTGAGGTACTTATCATAGAAATAATATGTACATGGAGAACTAATGACACTGATTTTTTGTCATCTTCATTCGTTCGCTGGAGTTGTCCTATCTTCCCCTGCCACTAGCGTCATTATCGTCATTATCGTAGTTGATAAATAAGCGGTAAGAGCACACAACAACGACTATGAGAATTGTGACGTCACAATTTTCGAGACTATGCCAGTAAAATTTTTCGCGGTAGAGCTCTGGGGAAATCCTATTAACACCAACCAATGTCTGTCTCACCATGGCAAATAATAGCTCATTCGAAAGCCAAGACTCTGATGTATTGAAATATACAATAAAAAAATTATGTAATCTATGTGCTTTAAATGGTGGTGGTTGTCTGATCATCTACCTTCAAAATCTGCCTTTCCTATTGATTACTACTCCATTTTATGTTTCCTATCTGTGGGAAATTCGATAAATATATTTAGACATGTTACAAAGACATCTTTTTCCTATGCAGTGACAGTTTTACGGTCATCAACTGATAAAACATTGCCAGATTCAAAGAATCTACTACACCTGATGAAAGCCTGAGATATTTTAAATAAGTAATGTACACTCAACAGATAATATATGTAATAGAAATACCAAATTGTTTTAGAAGTCGATGTCTAGATGCAAATAGTGTTGAAAATACAGAAATCAACAACCGAAAAAGTAAATACCTGGAGGGAATGCACGAACCATCAACAGCATGATTCTGTATACATAATCTGTTACATACGAGATGACGAGACAATTCCGCATACACACTCAGTCCAACTTACCAGGAACAAATATATCTTCTAATTGAATGCTGTGTATTAAATAATCGCCATCGAAAATATCCATTTGTATCACCAAATTGTCTGGAACTTCCGTCGGAGATTTGTCAGCAACCTCTATAATATCATAATTGTATGTAAATAGGCATCGCTAGCGCAGACCTGCCTATCTTATATACATTTAAAGACTTGTCAGCGATCTCTAGAGCAGGTGGAGATTTGACAAACCTGACATGCAAGCAAGGTAAGCAGCTGCATGTGAGAAGATACTTCTGTGCGAATGTTAACATGAAACCGCCTTAGCGATTAAACAATCAATTTTTTGTAAAAGTGATATCACTTACTGCAAAAGTATGAAAGCAGCTAGAATTTATTTTGTAAAAATTCATGTAATTTGACAACAAGTAATTTAGCCTTGGTAAGAGTAGTCATAACTAGTAAGAAGCAGGATAGCTGCTACTCAATATGAAGAACTCAGGCTATCCTAACTTCTCACTGTCTAAACCCTCTCACGCATATGAGATAATTAAAAGTAATTTACTTTTAAAAGTAAATAAACTGAAAAGTAATAAACTTAGATGTTGCTCAGGTGTTTCTGGTAATTAATTATCATATACACATAGCAGTGGCTCAAGAAGGCAGGCGCACTTATATCAACTAAAGCACTACATTTCAAAACTTACCCAGTAATTAAACTGTACTGCGCTGTATAATCATATTGAAAAAATATTCATGATCTTGCCAAAACATCGAGATGATACAGCCACGAAGCTATATAATTAAATACAATTATATTAATTATGATAAAATCACTCATTTTTGAGCTGGATTAGCTAAGAATTAACTATTCAAAATCTGTATCCATAACATTATATTATAACAGATGAAGCCCAAGAATAGAGAACTTTTAAATTTCCATTTGTGTGAAAGAAGGATTTCTTGCTAGCACACTCCACAAGATGTATACAAAAGCCCACTGGTGTGATTCTATAACCACAAATCAAAAGTTAATGAAAGACATAAAAAACGGCACAGACTTTTTTGGCTTTGAGGAATCTGCTTTGACCTTGCATTGTGGGAAAAATGTATAAAAATTGTAACCAACAAAAATTCTTTTGTGTCGCATTCATGCATTGACTGCTTGTCGGCGTTGACATACATGTAGTTACCATGGCAATCAAGAGATAGATCATATACAGAGACTCTCATCTTCATGTATATGCTTATATTACCACCTGTAGGAGGTGTGAAAACTCACTGAATAAGCTGAAACTCGGCAGCTTTCAGAGGCAGCATTTGATGTAAGACTAGACAGAAGTGTTTAAAGCCAAACTAATAAACATCCTACTACAAACACAAAACAAACAACCTAAATTTTAAACTACTCGCATGATATATTAACAAAATCATTACTTACTGCCCAAAAGATCACATCTTATCAGCCTTTGGGGCTCGCATAACTCTAAATCTTCACAGACTATCTTAAGGCCACTGAACTCTATTCTGTAACAATGGATCAGAATTAGAGACAGATTTAACCCAAACTAAAGAAACTTAACTACAAGCGTTTACCCAAACTAGCCAGCCAACAATGCTTTGATATATACATGTAATTGTTCAACAATGAGGCAGTAACAATGATGGGGTGAGGCAAGTGAAGCAGACAAATACAGCCAGACATGTCACACAAAATCGGCTGCGCAAGATGGAGCACCAAAATTTTGAACATTACAGAAAACGAATTCTGTAATGTCCAAAATAGTGATAAACACTGATCAAAGAAGGATATTAAATTTCTTGGACCAATACCAAAGCTGGTCCGATTTCACGATTCACCTACCCAACATATTTTAAAATTAGTTCAAGTGTGGCCTTGATAAAAAAAACTATGAATGCATCAGCTAGTTAGTATAATATACTTACAGCCTAGCCTCATTGAGGTCTTGATATAGCATACCATCTTTCTCTGTAAAAGCGTCACATCCAGACAATCCATAAGGACAAACAAACACATAACCGTTTTTCTCCTTGCGATACATGAGGGCAAGCCGAATTCTCAGGTTTGAACTCGACAGGACATTACGCACCTACATCATATAAGTATACTAGCTGAATATCAGGGGTTTCTTGAGTAATAAAAAAGCTTTGACACACAAAAAAAATTTTATTAAACATAATATACAACATTTACCATTGTTCTTTGTATATGTGTTTATGTGCGTGTGTCATGAACCATGAGTATTTTTGTATTTTGGCCAATTTCACAATTAAGTCGTAACATTAGTTTTTAAGTTAAAATGAAGCAGTACATACAGCTGTACAAATGTTACTGAATATCATATATTTTTAATAATCGATATTAGATAATAAAGATCCTGATGATACTTCTATAATGGTAATAAAAATCTAAGTTAAATTTCATGGCCTTCAATCCACTGAGGCCGATTCTTATTGGCCAATCTAGTTGTCATTCTTCATGGTTTAATAGCCTTGGTAGGTGTATCCACATACAACGTCTAGACTATACGTCAGCTATGCATTTCAGTAGAGCTCCAGAGTAAAGGTGGCTCCTCGCAGCCATTTCTTACAAATGAATCGGCAAATCGAATGCCAGTGTTTACTCAAACTATATGTTTGAGTAATTCATTATCTTACTGGTGTCAACAGAGTAGAGCACTGGACGATGGTAAATGTAAGTCATATATAAGAATAATGATCTACCATCTTGTATACATCTATAACCATCTGAGCAAGCTCTTTGTGGTTTGCATTGTCTTATGTAATGTATTATGTAACACCCCCTTTGTCACTTTACCAATTTTTAAAGCCAGCATTGGTGAAAATACATGCATAGTGCTAAGGTTGAAACTTGTAATTGCTCTAATAAACCACCCTCTTCAGCAAAAACTGCAGTTCAGATCAAATATTTCGAAGAAGATAGCGTCATACCGCATTACATAAAGAAATAGTGGAACTAATGATGCTTTCTAGCCATAATACTGAGTAGCGTCTGTCTGGTAAAATAAAACTCTACAAACCCAAATCCAAAATTGCAACAGCGTTTTATAACTTTACTGATTAAAACGGTCAGCCAGGTTATAGGTTAAATGTACGTCACCTCAAGCGTGATGAGCTTATAGAACCACTGACTAAAGTTTCTACTTACCTTGTACGTCGGGGAGCCGCCAGATTCTGCTAGTATGGCAAAATTATGACCCGGTGTTATTCTACAAAAAAATTTGGACAAATCTAATTTTATTACACTACACTAATGATATAAAAAAGTTTTTCAAGCTATAAGCTCTTTTTCATGAAATATGTAATCGCTGATAGTTTTATGTTTATAAAGCAACAATGATGATGTGATCAGTCACGTGTGACTAGAAAGGTAAAATAATGGGAGAACATGAAAACATGGTTAAAATTTCACCATGCTTGAAGCCTACTACTTTGGTATAACGAGGAGCTTTTCTGAATAGCCACCATCACTCTCTAGGTAGTTGTGTATATTACTAGTGTCAAGTTTATATGTGACACCTTATTTAGCTAGTATTTTGTTATCAGAAACAGTAATTCATTTTAATGACTGACCCAAAAAGAATGTATTTTCATGGCTTTGTTTAATCTTGCTTTTTTGGGAGGGCTTTGGTGTGTCCCACATATTCAGTTGGTTTAGACTTGTTATGCTCACTGCTGATCAGTATTAAGCTATGATGTCACATGGTAACTTAATAGTTTGCGATATTTTTGCATTACATACCTTTTTAACATATTTAAATCATCCTGATTGTGTAAAATTGGAAATAAAAGCTTGTCATAAATTCAGATAACAATACGGTAAAGGTTCATTAAAATACAATGCACAATTGTTGCAAAACACGTAATTAATAATCTCCTTTTGTCTTATATTAGCATTAAAATAAGTGACCAGACAACTATGCTATATTTTAAAACTGATAATAGAACATCATTGCACTCATTTAGACTAATAATCTAATTAACATTCACTTCAACCATTACATAACAAGGCCTTGACCTTCCCTAATTTCATTAGTTCACATATTTGATAACAAAACTGTAAATAGAGGCCCAGAGGTGTCTATGACCAACGATTTTGACGTACCTTCCAAATTGAGGATACTGACAAACGCCGTCGATCGTTTGAAGAGTACGTTGAGAAGGCGGCGCAGGTCTCACAGTTCCCATCTTTAATCTTCAGCGCTACATAAATGTGTGACAGCAGCCATTTTACAAAAGACAAGCTGTGTAAGAATATGACGGCATCAAGATTTTGGAACAGATGTGCACATTTAGATCAAGTCAGTCTAATCAAACAAATGTTCTAGAAAATCATTATGGTATTTTTGAATTATTGCATAATTATTGGATTATAGATAAAGTTAAATATTGAGTGTCAATTAATTCAGCATACAAATTTTTACCTATGCAGCAAAATTTGAACAAGTTTTGACTTGACCTACAAAGCAATTCCAACATAGTGTCTGAAGAATCTCGAAATTCTGCAGTTTTCAAACTAGAGCATATGTCTTCAGGTCTCGTTTGCATAAATCCCAATACAAATAGTAAAAGTAATAAAAGACAATATAAAAATAAAGAAAAGAATGAATGCAATGTATACTGTTATATAATTACTCTTATATATCCTTTACATATCGGGTCTGTCTTTATTATGTGTCTTATAGCTAATACTTTGTTAGTTTGGCCGTATTTAAGCCAACGTGTTAGCGACTCTGTTAATCATTTATTCTTATACGGTTTCCTACTCGGTTCCATTATACGGTCCGGGAGAAGTATATGTATACTAGCCGTGCTACCCGGCGTTGCCAAGGTAATAAAAAGTCTTTGGACAGAAAATTGATTTGTATTTAACATATAACAACATTTCCCATTCTAACTTTCAAATTACATATCATGAGAAAAGTGTTTTGTCTAGTTGAAATAAACTAAGAGAAAAATAAAAACAACTGTTAAGATTTTAAAACTTTGTCAAACAACTGTAACTTTCAAGCTGATAGCCAAGCACATTGCCAATGGAAAATTCTAGTGAGTTGTTCAATAAGATAGGCTTCTAATGGCGGTAAGCCATGACCTCGCATCTGCATTGTTGTCCAGCTACAAGTATTCTAATAATTGCTATAGCCGGACAATCGATCATACAAATATGCATATGGACAAACTTTGAGAAATATATATATATATAGAAGATATAGGGAGCGCTCTCGCTTGGAAAGCAGAGTAGTCGCAGTTCCTCGACTAATGAAAATTCCTTCGGAATAAAACAAATGAAAAATCATAGTCACTTCTCTTACAATTTATGCAACATTTATTACAACCTAGATCGTGCCTGAGTAAAGACTGGCAAAATCATTTACAATATATTAAACAATACAAAATAACCACATCATGGTCATCACCTCGGTTGCATTTTATTTGAAGAATAATTGGCTCAACTCAATTTATCGTGTATTTGTAGTAGTCCCGTTAATCGTTTAATTAACGCGATCATTGTGCAGCTTTAGTAATTTCATACGATTTGCTCCAAAATACAACAATTTTAGTAGAAAAGAGAGAAATCTAGAAAAAAGAATACTTTTGTAAGCCAAAGTTTGACTGCATACAAATTTGCTACAGAGAACATCAGGAACAAAACTTTGATGGTGATGCACCAATGTGGCCGATTAGTAGAACCATTTGTTCGTAGGGTTAATATATTAGATATTAGCTCATTCCCAGCAGTTTTACCCAGAACTTTCAACCACCTGTCATCCATGAAAAACACTAAACTTAGTTTATAATGTGAACAAAACTATAATAACTAAAACGCATGACAAAACACTAAAACAGTCTGATAGACGGTTTTTACAAAGCTGACTGTAGCCAGAACTTCGTTTAGAGAGTAAAAAGAAACAAGGATAGCCTACGCGTTAAAAACCTTCAATAAACAGCTCATCCATGTCAAAACATGAAAGCATGTCAAAACATGCTTTCATGTTCTGAGATGAGCGAGTTTTCTCAACTCATTTAATCCAACCAAAAGTCAACAATGTATAGCCTTATTTGTTGTGGTGCGGTGAAGCAGACTTGTTACGACGTGAAATATTATAAATTAATTATTACGTAGTTATTGACCAGTATTTGGTTGAAATTTTAAATTTCTGGTGAATATTCGCATGAATGTAAAGCTAAGTCAGTTCACCGCAGCTTGAAAATTTTGTAATGACAAAAATCTTATTAAAGTGGGCATTTCTGCCGACATCCTGTTTCTGGTCGAGAAATGAACAACATTCTAATAAAAGAACAAACAATCTTATTGTTTGTTACTTTATATCTATTGCTTTAAAACATGAAAAACTGGTTAATTGTTTTATCAAATCACAAAAGTGATCAGGAACCTTTTTGAAATTTACTTTTAGCCCGTTGTAATAATTCACGGTACCAATCGCATTGAAGCGATTATGCAATAATGAATTGAAGCATTATGGCAGCAACTATTGTTTTGGAAATACAATTTACATAAGCCATTCATCGTTTGCCTTACGAAACTACAAGCAGTTTTACACAGCAAATAACTTTGAACTCCGGTGAGATCTCCAATTACTAAAAAAAGACTATTATATAATTTTACCAAATAATATTTGAAAATCAAACGTTCATACACTGGTTTGAACACTATTTAAAGACTCTCTTTGCTTCATTGTTTTTACAAAATTGCACAACTAATCAGGTATTTTTTGAGACTCACTTTCAGTCTGGTGTTAACAATTCACCGAGTTTGTATTAAAACGATGCTTCCTTTGGCTATGGAAAGCAAAAACTGAAGGCGGTGCGCAAAGGTTTAGTACCTAATCTATTATATTTTGCGGAGGCCGTACCAATCTCTGTATTTCTTTTATAAAGAACACAGGCTGGAAATGCCGAGCCAATTCGTGCTAGCAGTGCTTGCTAGTTTGTGAAATTGACTCGTTAACTCTTCAGCTTGGTCAGTTATCGTTTTTCTAAGAAAGAGACAACTCCAAAACATTTAGGTAACTACGTTAATGCACTTCAATTTCATATTGTAAATGTCAGCTAAAATTTGTTTTGGTAATCGTTATGCGGCCAGCTGAAATTAAAACCTAAAATAAAACCTTTTTCTTTAGCGTAATTAGAGCTGGCTATTAGAGTATAGCCAGCCTAGTTCCACTACAAAAAGTACTCAGTTTCCAAAAGATCTACACTACTTGAATTAAAAAGCAACTGCGTGGCGAAATGAGAAAGAGTGTGCTGCATTTGTTTCCACTTTGTCTGATAGTTACAAAAAAGATGGCAGTGAAAGAGAGGAAAGCCAAAATGCTGCATCTGCCATCTTTACATCTGACAAAAAGATTGTTCAAGTTGCAATGGCGCTTGTAATTTATCTGTTCAATCGCATGAACACAAATTTTAATCAATAGCCCAATGATACCAAAACAAAGTGGAATTTCATGCACTGTAAAATACTGCAATTAAAGAAAATAATATAAAAATTTTAAAAATGGAACTTTTGTATTTAAAACATAGCTACCAAAGAAAAGGTTAATTGAAGCTATGACGGCAAAATCATCGAAGAAAAATAAATTCGCGTAGACAGTAAATCAGATACATATGATGTGTATAGTTGTTGTATGGAAATACTGCAAAAAGAGCATACCAATAAGGAATGCAGCCAAACCACAGGATAAGCATATAATACGTACAAACAGCAAGATGCCCGAAGACATCAATAGATCCAATAATTAGAAAATGTCAAAAGCAAATTAGAAACTTCAAAATTGGAGAAATCAATTATATATGGAGATGGAGAATATGCCAAAGAGAAGTCGAAGCAATTAAACCTACCAACAACCATCCCCAAAAAAACCACCAGAGAAGCATTAGAGACGAATCAAATGAGTCACATACAGATCTGTCACTCCTGTCAAACATGACCTAGATACCAGAAGTAAGTCACTAGCTCCATCCTACATGTCGACATCACATGCACCAGCTAAAGACTTACGCAAACAAAATATCTTCACACGCCTGATAGGAAGCATTGAACCTTAACACTCAACCTACACCCACAGGCTAACCATCCCACATGCCATACATCTATAACAGAGAACAGCTCCAATGACTCACCATCTCATTCTCCATCTATCTCCAGCTCTCTCTTCCTGAGGACCTCCTTGGATGCTTTCCCCTCTGCCTGCTGAGGAGCCTCTCCCCTACTCCTCTGGAGTCTCATTCTCCTTCATCAGCTGAGCCTCTTCTACGCCACTATCTCAACTGCCGACACTCTCTACCTATGGCCTCTCTCGACTCTCGTTTGACTGTCAAAACTCACAGCTGTACAGGACTGATCAACAAGCACAGACGACCGTTCGAGTAAAGATGTAACTTTCATTGGCTATTCTAATTATTTGTCATTAATATTATTGTTTTAGAATTTTGTTAGCTGTGTATCTAATTGTTTGACTTCTAGAATAAAGAAGTAACGTTGATTGGTAAATATTAGTATTGCTTACAATAGCTTAACGCTTCCACTTGTACCTGAGCCAGTAATAATTAAATTAGTTCCCACAAGCTAAGCAAAAGTGCACAAACTAAACATAGTCAAAATAGAATAATTAGACAAGCAAATTTAACACTGATGTTGTGTGTGGATTTGGATTAGTTATACATAACATAATTTCTCCACAACCACACATAACAGTATATCCTTTTTATGATGTTTTACTAAAATGGTATCTAAGGCTGAATAAACTTTGTATACTAACCAAGGTCTTTGCTTTTTTAGGGTAGGGTGAAAAAAAGAAACGAAAAGAGAAAGGAGAAGAGAGAGAGAGAGAGAGAGAGAGAGAGAGAGAGAGAGAGAGAGAGAGAGAGAGAGAGAGAGAGAGAGAGAGAGAGATAGGCAGTAGGGAAACAAGTAAAAAAGATGAGTGGGAAAGATGAGAGAAAGAGATGAGAAAGACACATGAGAGAAAGGACTGATAATCGAGTGAGGAATGACTGAAAGAGATGAGAGAGAGACAAAAAAATAAATGAGAGAGATTGAGAGAAAGGAACATGTGAGAGGAGGGAAAGGTGTCTAAAGCCAGGACTAGATTAACTACGCATACTAACCAAAATCTGTTTTCTTGGGGTGGGGTGAGAAGGGAAAGAAAACCAAAGACAATTCACAAATCAACATACATAAAAAGATATCTTTGACTAACTGAGACTTCTTCTGTTCAGAACATTTCTTAGATTAGTTAACAGATTGTTTGTAAAGGTGTCATAAATTATGATTCAATTCGCAGTTGTTTTTTTTCAAGGGTGTTGATTTGAGAATTGCAATTGATTCTCTTTCACTTCTCATACTGCTACCCATCCACCATGAGAAAAAGTCAAAACCTTGGCTAAGCATACCCTGTCTCATGTTTCCCTCTCATGCTTTAAGAGTTGCTGTCGATGTGTCCAAAATTCTTACATGTTCATTTATTATGAATAATATTGTTCTTGTATAGAGCTCTGCAGTGCTGGTGGTCCGCAGAGTAGATAATGGTTCAGAATACAACCAACTGAGTACAACCAAGATTTAGTCAAGCATAGTTTGTTTCTGTTTGAACTCTTTGAGCTAGAAAGACAACTCCGTCGTTAAACTGGAGGCGCTGATTGACAAAAAAATTATGTGTTAAGCCAATGGCTGAGTACCTACTAGCCTAGTCATTAGCCGTTTGATTTCATTCAATGATGTGTCATCGCTGTAGCAAGAATGCTCTATCCTGTACACATGTGTATCCTTTGTGCCTCAGATGAATTGGTTTCTTTTAAAGAAGTGTATGATTGGTACTACAAACAATCCTGTCAGTTTCAGCAGCCTCAGAGCTCACTTTGGATCAAGTGATGCAGAAACTAGATGCTTATTTTCCCTAGAATCACGCAACTATTGACAACATCAAGCGTATTGATGAATGAGGTAAGGCATGGGGCGAAGCCAAAAAAACCGAAGTCAATGGTCCTGGTCGTGCAAAAATTAGGAAGAAAATAGTTACATCTTATTGTGATGGTGATGTTTTGAACACAGTGAATTTTAAAGAAAGAATTTGAAAAAAGGGAAATCAATTGGCATTGTTCTAGGCTATTAGTGCATGCGCGATGGCACAACTCCAACAGGAGTTAGTTCTGATCTTGAATTTATTATTATTACTAAGATCAAGGGTCATTTTACTTTTTGCTATCATCTAAAGTGCTCATTTATGTGTTCTTGGAACTTTTTCAGTTTTAGCACGAGTGGAGCACACAATTTCTCACACTAAATGGTAATAATATTATATACATGCCAGACATAAATACCTACGCAATGTCAGTAGGAAAGTGCCCAGCGGGCATAAAATAGTAGGCTATAGAAGCCATCAAGGAAATAGACATCGCAACTCGCATCTGCTGAGTATGCATGGCTCACTCAATCCGAAGTCAAATACTGGTAGATTATGTCCTACTAAGAAAAATGGAGGCATGGGGATTAGAAGTGTACAGCGGACAGTAAGAGAAAAAGAACAAAATAGAGAGACCTCTACCAGACATATGCCAGACCTGGCAACCTCTACCAGACATAAATGTGGCTGAGCAAAGACAATTTAATGGCCAATACAAAGTAGTTAATGGAAGGAACAAAAGGAGCACTGAGCAATCATCAAAGGACCAAGAACAGCACTCCCTACCAGGCAACTCTAAACACAGATTTATTTCTTTATTCACTGGAAATTATTCTAGACTGTGCAAAGATTCTTAAACACCTTAAAATACCCTGCACTTTCGTCAAAGAGTTTCAAAATGAAGCAAATGATCCCACATCGCTAAGTTGTGGCACCAGAACTGAGCCTTTTTCATGTATGGGTGCAGCCAAGCAGGTATCATGGGAATTTAAACAAGAGACCACACAAGAAGATGAGCTTTAGGTAAACTATGGCGGAGCTGGCAGCGCAAGTGTCTGCATGACCTCCCATGATTTGAGCCCTTCAAATCCTACCAGTGATGAAACTGCTCAGCTCTTGTCTGATCAACTCATTTCTAAAGAACTGACTGTCGCTCTTACAGCCCTTTGATTATAGTGTGTTGTTTCCAGATTTCTATTTTGGGCTATTAATGTAGAAATTATATATCATGGGGTAAGACCTTTTCTATGTTCACAAGGCATGATGATAGTTATTTTAGGTAACTAATGTTTGTATCAGTCAGAATTTCCTTGATCTGCACCTGCGGAGAATTCAACTCTCGTAGTACCAGCTTTTATAAACTAAGGCATTATGAAAATCTACTAAAATCTCCAGCAAGTCTTGAAAAGCGCTGACAGCTTACAGTTAGTCATTGAACAACTGACCTCTACTCCCCTTGTTCCTGCTGAGTTAGATATGAGCATATACGAGTCAATTCAGCATTTTAACCTTAAAGAGATTTCATGGTGTTCAAATGAACTATGAATATCAGCTCACTACATGCAGAAATGCGTTTGAAAATTTTTACATTTCAGAGTAGCAAAGTTTGCTAATAAGGTGACATCTTAACCTAACAAGCACCCAGAAATTTTTTACACAGTGACTGAAGATATTAACATGAGCTGTGGCTAGTTACAATTGCATGCATTTTCTACTTTAATAAAAAGCTTTTCCAATTGTAGATATTATCCATACTCCACATCCATCAGCTCATAAGATGAACCATAACAGTACATACAGTAGTCACTCATTTTCGAGTTCATAAAACGAAAAATAGTGAACTATGATGGTTGCCAATACAATGATGCTTTCACCAATAAAAGGACAGCCATCCATGTACATGTATTTTACTTTTTATATATTTCCTAATTTAATATTTGGTACTCTGTGAAGTACTGAAGCAGCGGAAGGTGAATCGCGAAGTGGAGAAGGATTACTGGATGCATATTCATTTGTAGAGTATTATGTCAAGGTCAGTCATTCGATTAGCTCTCAGTCTGCAATCAAACAGGTGAATATTTCAATATAACACAACAACATCAACAAGCAACATAATCTCAAAACTAAATGACATCCATGAACTTTTCCATTACCTCGCTTGTTCCAAGGAACAATATTTAGACTGCTACTTGTGTACAGATGTACGTGGTACAGATGTATCACATGTTTTTAAACCTAGTGGCTCCCAATAATTTTCGATAAAACCAGTTTAGCTAGACTAGAAATAAGTGCTTAGTTGTTAAACAATGCAAATAGGAGCATAGGGAACCATAGATGCAAGTATGGAAATGATGAGACAACTCCATAAAGCAGCCATATAAAATATTCGGTCTAACGATGCTCACCAAATCATCAGTTGTAATAATTATATAGGAAATTGCCATAGCGATCAAACGAAGGCCTCGGCTGCTTTTCAATTTCAACCTGCCCGTGTAAAAGAAGAGACTTAAAAACAAGGCAGTCAGATGTACAATACGATATCATCAAGGTCCAGGGGAGCTAATCAGCAAAACAAGAATTTTGGGTAATACTATACGCAAGCAACTATAAAATTTACATGAATAATTTGATTATTGTGTGATAATTTAATGCGTCGAATTATAATTGCAAATTAAAAAAACAATCTTTTTAAATGATCAATTTTAAACCCGTGCCATGTTTGGCTACACCTGTAAAAAAGCTGATGTCAAACAATTGTGCAACCTTATGAAGCGCAAATCCTTAAGAAAGAGATTTAGTAGAATAATATGGTATTAACATGGAAATAAACCACAAAGCAAATTTTGTGAAGCAATAACAAGGGCTGAAATGAACACAAGAGTAGTAAAGCTGTCTTTCGCCACCTCATAAGTTAATGCGACTAAACTAAAATATTTCCTAGCACCTTATCGTTAAGGTTCGTATACAGCTAGTAATAACAATGACTAGCGGAGAAACATGAATGTTTCACAGTTGTGTATTCTTAGTTTAGTTAAAGGCTGAGTATGCACAGCTAGTAATTAGTACAATACTGACTATATACAACTAACCATTTCTAATTGGTCTAAGCAGAAAGGGTATTCTCTATACAATCAAATGTCTGTCACAAGTATTATAAAGTCTCTTATGTATAACACTTTTGGTAATTACTTTGTAATTTAACTTACAAAGTAATAGTTAAATTAGGTCTGTTATGCTACAATTACAACAAAAAGGATTTGGTAATGATACAATTGATATGACCTGAGAAAACGAAATGAAAATCCTGAATATGTTGAAATAATAAGAACAATTCTTGCATAGAAGTGTGTGTGTGTGTGGTGTGTGTGGTGTGTGTGGTGTGTGTGAGGTGTGTGTGTGTCTGGTGTGTGTCTGGTGTGCGTGTGTGGTGTGCATGTGTGGTATGTGTGTGTGCGTGTGCGCGCGTGTGTGTATATACTACGTATA
The DNA here is from genome assembly GCF_963576615.1 of Watersipora subatra. Lineage (NCBI taxonomy): Eukaryota > Metazoa > Bryozoa > Gymnolaemata > Cheilostomatida > Watersiporidae > Watersipora > Watersipora subatra. The sequence goes on along the minus strand of NC_088717.1, from coordinate 53,296,417 downwards.
TATAAAAAGGATACTGTTCTACCAGAAGTTATCCATCAAAACCTTGAATACGGTGATACTGGTACCTCTCGACATTGGTACAAATGTAAAAATGGGATATCAAACTGTTTTTGTCTGACCGAACAGTGAGAGAACGTAAAGGCCATCCCTACTATTGATAATACAATTGTCTCGAGAGGAATGGCATAGGTCAAAATTATTGACCTCCAATGCGATTTAGCAACTGACCCTTACGAAAAGCCGGAAATAGAAGCTCGCAAAACTGCAAAAAAGGATCTTGTATCATAGAGTTAGTAGAATACATAGAGTTGTAAACAATACGCCATGTAGAGTGTGCATACGCTATACAGTATATAATAATATTGTCAATCAATATGCCTTGTGTAGCTCAGTGGTGGAGTTGGTTATTAAAGAACTTGCATACGCAATCTACATGCGTTCAAATTCATCAGGATGTGGAGTTTTAATTCCAAGATTTTAATGGCTATAGCTGGACATACTGAAGGACCGACAGAGGACAGACAGACAAAAAATTTTGAGAAATACATAATTAGATAGATGCAGACTGCGCAAGGATTCTTACATAACTTAAAATACTTTGAATACATTTAAAATAACTTTCTCTGCTAAAATGATGGTCATTACATGTAGATAGGATATTGCTAAAGCAGCTATTAAAGATATTTTCTAAATAATTGTTATTTTGATATCATTTGCTGTGATTTCATATCTATTACAGATACAATGATATAGTTTGAATTTAAATTTTTCAAGGATTATGTCGAAAGAAAGTAAATATTTGCCCTCAAATGTTAGTCAGGTTTTTAAAAGCTAAATCTGTAATATTTTAGTAGGATGAGCCATAGAGTTATCTCCCCCTAGAGTGATAACTACCCGAGAGTTTCCGGTGCCATCAAGGAGCGTTTAGACCACGCCCATTTTTTGTGCTAGTCACCCGTAGTGATTGGCAGAACAATAACATCAGCCATGAGAATGATCATGAATTTGCACAGTTAAGATAGTAATTATTGCTCATATTAAAGAGATGATGATTATAGTTTATTACTCCAATATATGCTTATCATTTAAAGCCATTCAATACTTACATAACTTGCAAAGACATGAATAGACAGTGTTAAGTAAGTGGGTTAATGCAATCAGTTACTCATAGATAAGATAGATGGTCATACTGGGGTTGTATTACATTAGTTTGATGGAAAGCTAATTGACTGCTATTAACCATGAGCTGTACTACCCGGCGTTGCCCGAGTAATAAAGAAGTCTTTGGACAGAAAATTTATTTTTACATATTATAACATACTGTATACAACATTTACCATTCTAACTTTTAAACTCTATTCCCTGGTTGCAAATTGGAACTGTAAATGTTAGGCAACTCGTTATGAACACTTGGGAGTTTGGGGGGTGGTGGCGGCCCCCAATGGGGTTCAGGGCAGCGCCCCGAAGCTCTAGACCTTTTAAGCATCAACAACCCTCAAAGTATGCATAAAGGCAATCAATTGTAAGTATCAAAATCTATATAAGTATATTGTTTATGGTTCATAGTAGGCAAAACATCTTTTTTATTCAACGACCAATATAAAACTCATGACACTACAGATTTCTGTAAGGGACATTGACAGAACAAGAGCTATTACCAGACCTGCCAACCCAAGAGTGGGGCAATGCGTGAGATTTGGTTTTGGGGTAGTTGATGTATCAATGATGCTATATATAAAGTTGTGGAAATTGGGGCAAAAATCTCACGCATTTCTCACGCATTTTCATTTTTTCTTTGGGGTGATTGCGTGAGTCTCACGCCCAATGCGTGAGAGTTGGCAGGTATGGCTATTACTTATTTATTGCAATAGCTCTAGTTCTGTCAATGTGTCGATGACACAAATATTTCATAACTGATTCTGTATCTCTTTCAATATCTTTATATATGTAAAATATTAGAAGATTATTTAGCCGAGCCTGCTCCATGGTGCTCCTCGTCGATGTTTTGATTCGCTTCAATGCAGAAAAGGATCTCTCACTCACTACATTACTGGCAGTCAAAACCAATACTAGATTAGTGAGCCTGGAAATTAGGGAAAATGCAAATTTGGGGTCTTCACACCCTTTCACCCCAATTAAAAGCAATAAAGTTCAGTTTATAAGTCTTAACAAAGTCTTACAAGATCACTCATTTGGCGAAATCACCACGGAGACATTAGTAGTAGAATGCTAGTAGCTAATAGATTAGTTATTGGAATTTCCAACCGGTCTTGGAATTTCCAACTTGGAAATCCCAAGTGAATGAGCTTAGAACGTAATTCTTAGTACATAGCCGCCGACAATCACTAAAAAGTTGGGGCGGCTCAGCCGCCCAGCCGTTCCAGAGAAGACGGGCCTGTTCTTTAGTACTGCTATTTCTTCTACGTTTGCTTTGCTTATTCTATGACTGTGATCATCACATTAACAGTATGCCAAATGGTAGTTTTTGTGCAGCCTTTGGCTGCTCCAATTCTAGTAGCAAGACACCAGACAAAAAATTCCATGGGTGAGTCGTTGTAGTTTAGTTTTGTCAAGTTACTCATTCATTTTTTCCGGTATATTTTATATTCACACAATAATATCATCAGTAGTTGAAATTAAAAAGGCTTGATTTAGCTGTCTCAACAACTGAAATGAATGATCAGAGGTGTACCTAGAGAGATGATTGATTTGAATCATGTCCCTTGTTCTATCAATCATTGTTATGGTGTAGTAGGTATGCAAGCAAGTCAGTTACTTGTTTGATTCTGAACCCTCACTACCCTTTGTCTGTGTCCTTCCACTACCAGCCACTGGAGTTGATTACTGTTAGTTTGTGTTATCTATGACCTAATGCGACTGACCCTCCTTTATTTGTCACTCATTCACTATTCAGTTCATTTTTTATAACGTATACAGTTTCCCGCTGAAGAATGAGAAGATGGCAAATAGATGGGTTCTTGCAACCAAGAGAGTAAATTTAAATCTTACTCCGTCAACCAAACTGTGCTCAGATCATTTCACAGATGCTGACTACACAGGTCCTCCAAAACAATCAAGATTGTTTCCAACTGCTGTTCCTACTATCTTCAACTGCCCAGAACACATGCAGGTTAGTTTGTTACGAACAGCGTTATCATCCAAAATAGACTGTGCATGTAAAGCTCCTTGATTCTTTATAAATGCTTTTATGTATGCACTCGGTTTGGCTTAGATCTTTGGTATTCTTGTAGTGTATCCATACCAGGTGGAGACCCATGAATTATCACGGAATTATTAACATAATTTTCAATATTGATTGCCCAAGACGCAAACTACATAGTATTAGTTTAATACAATGTTTATGTCCTTAGCCGAAGAAATCTCAACCAAGGAAGAAAAGACCACTCTCGAGCTCTGGTGATGAGACAGTAGAAGACTCCGCAACAGCTAGCTTTATTGACCCATCTCCCTCTATAGCATCAGAACATGACTACTTTGCTGATAAAGGTTTGCAAAATCACTATTGCAGTAGTCATCATACCATGACCAATTAGACGCATGACAAAAGTATTCATTTATGTTACTTGTCGGAGTCATCCTGCCCAACAAATATTAGTTGGAAGAAGTATAATCCATCATCATGAAAGTTACGTGGCAGTAAATCTATTTTGTATAAAGGTTATTATTATTAATATGCGAGTCTGTTTGGATAAAACTGACTGTGATTTCAGATGAATCTCTGACTGATAACGACTGATAATTTATAAACACCAGTAATATATATATATATATATACATGTATATGTATTGGGATGCAGTATCTGAGTATCTATCTACTGATTTCATTAACTCACTTAACACTGTCTATTCAGTGTCTTTGCAAGTTATGTAAGTATTGAATTGCTTTAAATGATAAGCATATATTAGAGTAATAAACTATAATCATCATCTCTTTAATATGAGCAATAATTACTATCTTAACTGTGCAAATTCATGATCATTCTCACGGCTGATGTTATTGTTCTTGTCAATCACTACGAGCGACTAGCACAAAAAATGGGCGTGGCCTAAACGCTCCTTGATGGCACCGGAAACGCTCGTGTTGTTGAATGCGCAGTTATCACTCTAGGGGGAGATAACTCTATGGGATGAGCAAAAATGCTCAAATACCTCTGAGATCATCACCTCATTCTGCGCTTTCACCAGAGTTTTTTTTACTAAGAGTTTCAAAATGAAGCGAGTGATCCCACATTGCTAACCTGTGGTGCAAGAACTGAGCCTTTTTCATGCATGGGTACAGCCCAGCAGGTATCACAGGAACTGACAAAAAGACCGCACAGGAAGACGAGCTCTACATAAACTACAGCGGTTCATATGGCCCAAGTGTCTGCATGACCTCCCATGATTTGAGCCCTCCAAATCCTACCAGTGATGAAACTGCTCAGCTCTTGTCTGATCAACTCATTTCTAAAGAACCCACTGTCACTCCTACAGTCCTTTGATGATAGTGTGTTGTTTCCAGATTTCTATTCTCGAGTTATTAATGTTGAAATTATACATCATGGGTTAAGACCTTTTCTATGTTCACAAGGCATGGTGATAGTTATTTTAGGTAACTAATGTTTGTATCAGTAAGAATTTCCTTGATCTGCACCTGCAGAGAATTCAACTCTCGTAGTTACCAGCTTTTATAAACTAAGGTATTATGAAAATCTACTAAAATCTCCAGCAAGTCTTGAAAAGCACTGACAGCTTAAAGTTAGTCATTGAACCATTGATCTCTACTCCCCTCGTTTGTTCCTGCTGAATTAGATAAGAGTGCATACGACCCAATTCAGCATTTCAACCCTAAAGAAATTTCATGGTGTTCGTATGAACTATGAATATCAGCTCACTACAGGTAGAATTGTGTTAGAAAATTTCTACATTTCAGAGTAGCAAAGTTTGCTAATAAGGTGACATCTTAACCTCACAAGCACCTGGATATTTTCTACAGATTGGCTGAAGATATTAACATGAGCTGCGATTAGTTATGATTGCATACATTTTTTACTTTAACAAAAGGCTTTTCCAAGTGTTGATAATAAGCATTTATTTATATTGTAATGATTAACCAGAAATGTTTAAAACAAGGTCTGAAAGAATCATGAATATGTAAACAAATGCAGTTGAGCCAAACGTTCATCAAAGATTAGATCATAAGATGAACGATAAGAACAGTACCTACAGTAGTTACTCATTTTCAAGTTCATAAAACGAAAAATAGTGAACTATGAATGTTGCCAGTACAATGATGCTTTCACCAATAAAAGGACAGCCATCCGTGTACACGTATTTTACTTTTTATATATTTCCTTATTTAATATTTTGTATCCTGTGAAGTACTGAAGTCGTGGAAGGTGAATCGCAAAGCGGAGAAGGATTACTGGATGCATATTCACTTGTAGAGTATTATGTCAAGGTCAGTCATTCGATTAGCTCTCAGTCTGCAATCAAACAGGTGAATATTTCAATATAACACAGAACAACATCAACAAGCAACATAATCTCAAAACTAAATGACATCCATGAACTTTTCCATCACCTTGATTGTTCCAAGGAACAATATTTAGACAACTACTTGTGTACAGGTGTACGGGGTACATATGTATCACATGTTTTTAAACCTTGTGGTTCACAGCAGTTTTCGGTAAAACCAATTTAGTTAGACTACAAATAAGTGCTTAGTTGTTAAACAATACGAATAGGAGCATAGGGAACCATAGATGCAAGTATGGAAATGATGAGACAACTCCATAAAGAAGCCATTTAAAATATTTGGTGTAATGAGACTCACCAAATCATCAGTTGTAATATGGGAGATTGTCACTGAGATCAAACAAAGGCTCCAACTGCTCTTCAACCTGCACGTGAAAAGGAAAAGACTTGGAAACACGACATTCAGGTATACAATATGATAACAACAAGTCATGGGGAGCTAATCAGCAAAACAAGAATTTTGGGTAATAATACACACAAGCAATTATAAAACTTACATAAATGATTTGATTATTGTGGATTAATTTAATGGGTTGAAGTATAATTGTAAGTTAAAACACCAATACCTTTTGAAAAAATAATTTTTCAACCCTTGCCATGTTTGGTTACACCTGTAAAAAGGCTAATGTCAAACAATTGTGCAACCTTATGAAGCGCAAAGCCTTGAGAAATAGATTTAGTGGAATAATAGGGTATTAACATGGAAATAAATTGCAGAGCAAATTTTGCGAAGCAACAACAAAAAAGGCTGAAATGAACATGAGAGTAGTAGAGCTGTCTAACATCATCATGTAATTTAGTGCGAATAAAACCTTTTTTAAATATCATAATTAGTATTTTGTTTAGTAGAATAATACAGTATTAACCTGGAAATAAACCACAAGCAAATTTTGCGAAGCAACAACAAGGGCTGAAATGAACACAAGAGTAGTAAAGCTGTCTTTCACCACCTCATAAGTTAGTGCGACTAAAACCTTTTATCAAATATCGAGATTAGTATTTTGTTTAGAAGATTATCTCCTATTCTGAATTCATATTTCTGCTCTCCGTAGTGTTATAAAGACAACAATCATTCCAACTCACAATATATATATACTATTATAAATAATAATACCGCTAGTTTAATTTATTATCAAATAAATAATTAGTAAATTTAGTTTAATATAACAATAAAGCCACTAAATATTTCCTAGCACCTTATCATTAAGGTTCGCATACAGCTAGTAATAACAATGACTAGTGAGATGCATGAATGTTTCACGGTTGTATTCTTAATTTAGTTAGAGGCTGAGTATATTCATCTAGTAATCAATAGGATGCTGACCATATAAAACTAACCATTTCTAATTGGTCTAAGCAGAAAGAGTATTCTCTATACAATCAAATGTCTGTCACTAGTATTATATAGTCTCTTATGTATAACACAGCATCTATTCAGATTGTCTCTTATACAACTGTTTTACCTGAACTCCAGGTTGAAAGTAGTCAGGTTCTTCATTACAATCAAGTTCCTCTGATGGAAACTGCATATTTGCCATCTAAAAATAGAATGGAAAGGAATAGAACCGATGATCATAAATTAGAGTCTAAATATAGCTAAGCGCCACTTTCAATTTTAAACCAATAAAACACTACATCATATGCATAGTATTTGATGGTGAAGTATTCTTAATGATTGCTGTATATTCCACTTACTAATATGTTACTAATAATATAATAGAAAAAGATGGTGAAACTGTATGAACGGTCAATTGCTAATAAGTGTTATAAGTAAATTACATTTTAAACTAGCATGGTTTAAATTATTTTTACAATAATACATGTTCTCTTTAGGCTTCAGCAGCCTCTTCAATCTCACTTAAAAATCTTCTTCTGAAAAGGTTCTTCAAGTTCTTGGAATGTACAATAAAACTCTTGCTGGAACTTTACAAAATATACTGGAAAGGTTGTGTATAAAAGCAAGTTGGATAAAAAATTGTCTGAAAGTTGCAATAACGATTTGTAATTATAAAACAAAATGCGATAATTTATGATTCATAACAACATAACCACTAGGTAATTATATGTAACAATAACAATTCGTAATTATAAAACAAAATGAAATAATTCATGGATCACAACAACATAACCACTAGGTAATTACATGTAGCAATCACAAATTACAAATACACCTAAAATAAAAATGATCTGAGCCCAAACGCCACAAGAGACACTACAGTAGTAATCCTTCACACATGCTGGATAATCCTTCACACATGCTGGATAATCCTCCACACATGCTGGATAATCCTTCACGCATGCTGGATAATCCTTCACACATGCTGGATAATCCTTCACGCATGCTGGATAATGCTTCACACATCCCGTACACTAAAGAAACACTCACAAAGCTGCAAACTTTAGTGTTAAATTGAGGTGATACTGAAAGTGTCAGTGACTTGGTTATCTAGAGTAATCATGCACACACAATAAAAAGATAAATACAATTCCATACATTACCAATGCATGGAATTTAATACACAACAACTTGAAGCTGACAAAGTTTTACTACTATCAACAACAAAGATGACAGATACACAGAGGCACCAGTTTCTTTCAGCTCATCCTAGAACATTACAAATGAATAACCGATTGACATAGATGTACTATATACTTCTAGGATCTCTTCCAAATCCTGATCAGCAATGGGCTCTGGGCTGCTGCAGGGCATCGTCCAAACATTGGGCTGACCATCAAGCTATAAAACACAAACAAACGATATTAGACTAAAAAAATCACTGTGAGCCAACAATATGAGTTTACACAAAAATGTATTCAATCATACAAGTTATAAATATAGATGTAGGTGATGACAGTAAAAAATTACAATTACATGATGGAATTGTATTATGGATGGGACAATTGGCTACTGAGATGAAAATTGTGACTGAAATATCTTACATGTGATGGTGAATGATAAAACTATATATACTTTAAACTATTATTAAAACTATTAAACTTCATAAACTATCAAACTAAACTTGAGTCGGTGTGAAAAGCTCACAAGTTTTAACAGTGAACTTTACAAATTGATAACCTGTTTATACTTATTGTACACTGAGGTCTGCAATTATTCATTCTAAAAATTACCAAACAACATTTACTAATTAACCAGCTATTAAACTGCAAAAAATTTTCAGGGTTACACGATAATTGTGTAGGAATTAGACATTTTTAAGGTAAGGTGCCTGACTATGGAACATTTCACCTTTGTATTGCTCTAGTTGAATAGAGGGCAGACACACAACTAAAGGATGTGATAAATAATCTGATAGCTCAAAGCATGTACATTTGTAAAACTCTAAAAAACACAGCTATTTAGACCATCAAATAATCTGAGCAAGAAATATTACTAACCATTGGAGTGTTAGGCAGGGCATTTCCTGAAGGAGAACCGTAGTAATTCTCTACTCCCGAACTGGATCCATGTACGGTGGGCTCTGTAGTAGTCCCTGAATGAAACCAAAAAGTTGCTTGTTCAACGTACAATTTCCTTTGCTAAAACATGCATGAGGAATAAAACGTGCACAAGAAATAACACAGACGTATGCTAAAATAGCTGCCAGCTATTAAACTTGAGTCACTCTACAGCTGCATGGCTGAATCTCAACTTCATTCAACTAGGATTCAAAATGGCTGAAAATCTGAAAGTCATATATGAAAATATTTTCATGTAATATTCTTGTAATATTTAAAATAGAATAATTAAAGATTTATTTTATATTCCACAACATGAGCTAACCAGTGATCTGCAAAAGATGTTTAAAAGATGTACAGCTGAATTCTCATCAAGGTATTATTTTACATGATGTTATTTGTACTTCTCAACTCTGTTGATTACTGACTGTATCAATTCTGGTAGATTTACAATAATCCAATTACTAATAATGATTATTGATTACTGATTATCTGACACAAGTTGTTCAATTATTGATCAATCGCACAAGATTTTTGGAACACAAAAAATTGGAGTGTTGAGTAAGCAGATGATTAGTAATTTTAGCCTAGAGATGCAGTTTAAATATTTTTGAGGTGCATCATTACCTAACATCATTATCTTATGACCAAACACGAACGAAGCGAGTGTTTGGGAGCTTTATGATAAATGCATATGTGCACACAACTCCCAAAAATTATCCATCAACGGCCGTACCCAAACCCTTGTACCGAAATCCCATCAAAAAATTTAACCATCTTTGTGTCGAGTCGTTTAAGTATAATAATGATACAAAACACATATAAACCTATTTAAATATGTTACCAAGTCTTTGAAAAGTGTCGACAATATCCTAAAACTTACCCATTTGATCGGACTATACATAACTAGAATGATTAATTTGGCCTAAAATCGCCATTAAAACTTGACAAGCCTTTTTAATCAAAATTAAGACCGGCCAACAAAACACCCATGAAGCCGTGCAACAGATAGTAGAACCATAAAGCCGTGTGCATTTCACAAGAAAAACGTGCGCATTTCACCAGTCTATGGGATTGTCTAATTGCCGAAGGTTTCTGTAATAAACGTAGACCGTTTGAGATGTAGACCAATTTACAGGTACGAAATTGCTGTACACAATTTATCAGCCTATGTTTTTTTGTCCAATTACTGAAGGTTTCATTAAATTATTCAGAACCTTAGCCAAAATTCTTTACATCTTATGTACAAGCTAGGGCCTAACTACAATGCCCATTTATGACAAGAACATTTTTTTATTTTGCTCCAGTTTGCAGGAAACTTCCAGACACACGTGAATGCTAATGCTTGCTTTTTGTTACAGATCACTGTCAAAACCATTCTACATTCAACACAACCAACTTTCAAACTGTGTATATTACACAGCAGTTTGCCATTTTACTTCTAATACTGTATTTTTCCTATTGCAGGGGAGAGATATAAACATACAGCCAATTATATTTAACACGCCTTCAGATAGCTCGAACACATGGTTAACTCGAACGGTTTTGCTTGGTTCGTTCCAACAAAATGATAAATTGCTTCAGATAACTCGACCTCAACTTTATTAACTCGAACACTTTTTTGCCAAACGGCTATCAAAACGGTTGTTATCGCTTTAAAATATTACTTTATTCCAAGTGATAGAGATAGACCTCAATTTTTAGTAGTTCGTAAGCTTCGTTATTACCATCATCGGTAAAATATTTTTGTCAACGACTTTTCTAAAGGTTTGGTGAAATTTGATTTTTACCAAACATCCGCTTAGCGATAGTCTTTCGAAGGCAAGGAAAAGCGAGGTAACCTTCGCATAAACTTCAAGAAAAATTGGCAAAATTTATCTTGGTTAAAACGCTCAAAAGAAAAAAATGTATTTTCTTCTGAGCATTTCAACAGCGATCAAGTTTTGCCAATTTTAATTTGAAAACGTCCTGGCAGTCACATCACATAAAACAACAAACAAATCTCAAGTGATAAAAAATTCTCTATACTTTCTGATAAAAAATTTTAAACTTTACATTAGAAGCATTTAATTTGAAACAAGCCATTCATGCTTTTCATTTATATTATAGTTTGTATATGTACATGTATCTACTGATAAATACATGGACCAATGACAGTGCTCTGATAACTTGAACACTCTGATAACTCAAACACTTTCACTCAGTCCCATGAAGTTTCAGTTATCAATGTTTGGCTGTATAATCTTTTCCTTTCGCTATTGCTGCTCGTTGTACATAATAACACCCAGTACATTGCAGCTACCATTGCAGCTACCATCGCAGCTACCATCGCAGCTACCATCGCAGCTACCATCGCAGCTACCATTGCAGTTCTCCTATTGCACTGCAGTGCCATTTGACTGCTGAGATTGCATTTCTCAACCAGCAGGACTCTTTCCTTTTTCCATTATCACTTTGGTCGTGGGCTGTATGACAGGGGAATTTCTAGCAAATAAAAATGTTACTTTCTAAATCATTTTAGCTTCGTCTCTGCAGTTGTCCCACATCCCCTAACATGTTATTTTGTCGACCAATCATTTACGAATATGCTTACATGTATTTTCACGAGAGTGTCAAGATTTCCGAAAAATCACCATACAAGTTGATAATGCAAATTTGCAATAGAGAATCAAATCACGATATATCGAGAATTATCTATTTATAGGTGATTCTCGATATATCGCAATATTGCTATTATCTAAAAAACTGTTAAATTTTAGTTAACTAAAAATCCCACTGTCGTACAGCCCATGACCAAAGTGATATTGGAAAAAAGAAAGGGTACTGATGGTTGAGAAATGCAATATTAGCAGTCAAATGGCACTGCAGTGCAATAGGATAACTGCAACGGTAGCTGTAATGTACTGGGTGTGGCTGTTATTATATACAACAAACAGCAATAATGAAAGGAAAAGATTATATGTTTATATCTCTCCCCTGCAATAGGAGAAATGCAATATTGGCCAATATTAGAAGTAAAATGCGCTGATATTATTAGATTAACAAATATTATTAAAATAGTAATAATAGAAAACCAATGCATAATTGTGTTTACATTTCAAAACGTCATAGCTAACAATATCAAGAAGTTTTGATATTTATATAGATTTTTAGAAAATCTATTTAACAAAACTATTTAGAAAAAATAATAACAGTAACATATTGCCCATCATCGATGTTGTTAGTGTGACTAGTTTCTAGTCATCCAAACTTATAATTAAATATTGCAATAATCTCATAAGAATCGTTAGAAAAAAATATCATCGTCATTTCCTTTACTTACACTGCGTTGGACATCAGTTAGAATACCAAAGTACTCAAGAGTCTAAAATGTCAGTTACTTTAAAATCGGCAAAAATGAAACGATTTCAGTAGTCCTACGTTAATTACAGAAACCTTCGGCAATTCGACAATGCTATAGACTGTTGAAATGTGCACGTTATTTTTTCGTGAAATGCGCACGACTTAATGGTTCTATTCTCTGTCGCTCGGCATTTTAATTGCCGGTCTTAATTTTGATAAAAGTAAGGCTTAGCAAGTTTTAATAACGATTTTCGGCCAAATTAATCTGTCTATTTGTGTATAATCTGTTCAGATGGGTAAGTTTTAGGAATATGTCGACACTTTTCAAAGACTTGGTAACAGATTTAAATATGTTTTTATGTGTTTTGTATCGTTATTATACTTAAACGACTCTACACAAAAATGGTTAAATTTGTTGATGAGAATTCGGAACAAGGGTTTGCGACGTTGTTGATGAATAATTTTCGTGAGATGTGTGCACATGCATTTATCATAAAAACTCTCAAACATTCACTCCACTCGTTTGGTCGTGGGACAATTATTTCTACCTTCTAACCTGAAAAGAAACTGGCTTGTATTCGCGATAACTAAAAAGATTTATTTCAAAAATACCCATATGCTTGGAAGGCCATGGAATGAGCTTATTATGAGACTAGAACACGATCCAGAATCGTCAACTTTGAAAAATTTCGGCTGTGAGATAAATCGCCATTACACGCCTATATCGTTTATATGATTGGCGATATCTCTTTAAAGGTCGACTTGCAACAAAATTCCCATTACAGTTACATGTATTTGGTATCAACAGATCCACCATGTCTTGCTCTGCTGTGTCGTAGGTGCAAAATATGTGGAAATGTAATTAAAATCTTTTAAAAGCTAAAAAACAAACAGTTAATCGCCGCCATCACGAAAATGCCGTAGATTAGAGGGAATGCATGAACTATCAACAGCATGATTCTGTATACACAATCTGTCACATACGAGATGATGAGACAATTCCGCATACACACTCAGTCCAACTTACCTGGAACAAATATATCTTCTAATTGATGGCTGTGTGTTAAATGATTGCCATCAAAAATATCCACTTGAATCCCCAAAATGCGTGGAACTTCCGGAGATTTGTCAGCAACCTCTATAATATCATAATCGTATGTAAATAGGCAGCGCTAGGACAGACCTACCTATCTACATGTACATACATTTGAAGATTTGTCAGCAACCTCTATAATATCATAATCGTATGTAAATAGGCAGCGCTAGCACAGACCTACCTATCTACATGGACATACATTTGAAGATTTGTCAGCAATCTCTAGAGCTGGTGGAGATTTGACAAACCTGACATGCAAGCAAGGTAAGCTGCTGCATGTGAAAAGACACTTCCGTGTGAATGTTAACATGAAACCGCATTAGCGATTAAATGTTTGTTCAAATTTTTTTTAAAGTGATATTACTACTACTGCAAAAGTATAAAAACAGCTAAAATTTATCATGTAAAAATTCATACAATTTGGTAACAATGAACTTAGCCTTGGTAAAAGTAATCATAACTAGCAAGAAGCAAGACAGCTGCAACTGAAAATGAGGAACTAAGGCTATCCTAACTTCTCACTGCCTAAACACTCTCATGCATATGAGATAATTGTTAAAAAGTAATAAACTTATATGTTGTTCAGGTGTTCCTGTTATTTGACTATCATATACACATAGTATTGACTCAGGAAGGCAGGCGCATTTATATAAACTAACACAACATTTCAAGACTTACCCGGTAATTAAACTGTACTGCACTGCATAATCATATTGAAAAGAATATTCATGATCTTGGCAAAACATCAAGAGGATATAGCCGTGAAGCTATATCATTAAATATAATTATATCAATTATGATAAAATCACTCATTTTTTGAGCTGGATTAGCTAGGAATTAACTTTTCAAAATCCTTATAACATATTATAACAGATGACGCCAAAGAATAGCGAACTTTTAAATGTCCATTTGCACAAAGGGATCTTTTGCTAGCCCACTCCATAAGATGTATACAGAAGCCCACTGGTGTGATTCTATAACAACAATTTGAAAGTTAATGGAAGACGTAAAAAACGGCTAAGACTTTTTTGGTTTTGAGGAATCTGTTTTGACCTTGCATTATGGGAAAAAATGTATAAAAACTGTAACCGACAAAAATGCTTTTGTCTCGCATTCATGCATTGACTAATTGTCGGTGTTGACATAGTTACCATGGCAATCACAAGATAGATCATATACAGAGACTCTCATTTCCATGTAGATGATTATATCACCACCTGTAGGAGGTGTGAAAACTCACTGAACAAGCTGAAACTTGGCAGCTTTCTGAGGCATCAACTGATGTAAGACTAGACAGAAGTGTTTAAAGCCTAACTAATAAACATCCTACTACTAAACACGGAACAAACAAACAAAATCTCAAACTACTTGCATGAGATAATCACTAAATCATTACTTACTGCCCAAAAGATCACATCTTATCAGCCTTTGGGGCTCGCAGAACTCTAAATCTTTACAGACCATCATAAAGTCGCTGAGCTCTATTCTGTAACAATGAATAAGAATTACAGACAGATTAGAGTAACTTAACTTACAAGCATTTACCCAAACTAGCCAGCCAACAATATTTTGGTATATAATTGTTTAACAACGAGGCAGTAACAATGGTGGGATGAGGCAAGTGAGGCAGACAAATATAACAACACTCATCACACAAAATCGCCTGCGTAAGATGAAACACCAAAATTTTGAACATTATAGAAAACGAATTATGTAATGTCCAAAACAGTGAAAAACTCTGATCAAAGAAGGGATATTAAATTTCTTGGACCAATATCAAAGCTGGTCCGACTTCACGATTCACCTACCCAATATTTTTTAATATTAGTTCAAGTATGACCTTGATAAATAACTATGAATGCATCAGCTAGTTAGTATAATACTTACAGCCTAGCCTCATTGATGTCTTGATATAGCATACCATCTTTCTCTGTAAAAGCGTCACATCCAGACAATCCATAAGGACAAACAAACAGATAACCGTTTTTCTCCTTGCGATACATGAGGGCAAGCCGAATTCTCAGGTTTGAACTCGACAGGTCATTCCGCACCTACATCATATAAGCATACTAGCTGAATATCAGGGGTTGCTCGAGTAATAAAAAAACTTTGACACACAAAATTTTATTTATTAAACACAACATTTACCATTGTTCTTTGTATATGTGTTTGTGTGCGTGTGTCATGAACCATGAGTGTTTTTGTATTTTGGCCAATTTCACAATTAAGTCGTAACATTAGTTTTTAAGTTAAAATGAAGCAGTACATACAGCTGTACAAATGTTACTGATTATCATATATGTTTGATAATCGATATTAGATACTAAGCATTCTGATGATAGCTTTATGATGGGAATAAAAAATTACTGTGGAATGTCATGGCCTTCACACCACTGAGGCCAATTTTTATTGGCCAATCTACAAATGTAGTTGTCATCATTCATGGTTTAATAGCGTTGGTAGGTGTATCCACATACAATGTCTAGGCTATACGTCAGCTATGCATTTCAGCGGTGCTCCAGAGGGAAGGTGGCTCCTCGCAGCGATTTCTTACACATGAATCGGCAAATCGAATTCCAGTGTTTATTCAAACTATATGTTCGAGTAATTCATTATCTTACTGGTGTCAACAGAGTAGAGCACTGGACGATGGTAAATGTAAGTCATATATAAAAATAATGATCTACCATCTTGTATACATGTATAGCCACCTGAGCAAGCTCTTTGTGGTTTGCATTGTCTTATGTAATGTATTATGTAACATCCCCTTTGTCACTTAACTGATCCTTAAAGCCAGCATTGGTGAAAATACATGTATAGTGCTAAGGTTGAACTTGTAATTACTCTAATAAACCACACTTTTCACCAAAAACTGCAGTTCAGATCAAATATTTCTAAGAAGATAGCATCATACCGCATCACATAAAGAAATAGTAGAACTAATGATGCTTTCTAGCCATAATACTAGGTAGAACAAGTGTGGTAAAACAAAACTCTACAAACCCAAGTCCAATATTGCAACATCATTTTATAACCTTACTAATTTAAAAGGGTCAGCTAAGTTATATATAGGTTAAATGTACTGTCACCTCAAGCGTGGCGAGCCTTCAGAACCACTGACTAAAGTTTCTACTTACCTCCTCCTTCGGGGAGCCGCCAGATTCAGCTGGTATGGCAAAATTATGACCCGGTGTTATTCTACAAAAAATATGGACAAATCTAATTTTATTACACTCAGGCTTGGGGCCACTAGTGAGTATTGAGCGCACTGCACTATTTGCTGGCTAGACGACAGTAAGGTGCACTAGGCACTGCACTAGCACTAGTGCATGGCATAGTAATAATATAAAATGCACTAGGCACTGCACTAGCAGAAATTCTTGTGCACTAGGCACTGCACTAGCACTAGTGCATGGCATAGTAATAATATAAAATGCACTAGGCACTGCACTAGCAGAAATTATTGTGCACTAGGCACTGCACTAGCACTAGTGCATCGAAAAGTGAAGTCAAAAATGCACTAGGCACTGCAATAGCAAAAATTCTTGTGCACTAGACATTGCACTAGCACTAGGGCAGTGTAAAATCATAAATGCACTAAGCACTTCACTATTAAACTTCACTAGGCACTAGACCAATGAGCTTTTTTGCTATAGCAGCTGCAAGAATTGCTTGCTAATCAACAGATAGTACAATTAGTACAATTAGTATATCAATAGTACAATTATAGCCGTGCAAAGGATGTCAGCCTTGTATTTGTCAAATAAACTAGCCTCACCTAAAATTTCAAACAAACCATAGACCTACAATAATGCTCAATATTAAATAGTGCAGATGACAACAGATATCAAATAGTGCAATGTATTACAATTACAATAACTAAATATACTAAGCAAGCATGGAATGGAAGAATTCACTTCTTATTACATAAATGTACTATGTTAGGGTAGATTTTTTTGTTGTACATAGTCTATGTACAACAAGAAAATCTACCCTTGGATAAACCAGTATCATGTAAACAGTAAGTCATATTGATGGCAAAATTGATAAGCAGTATTGTTCAGAGAAGATGTTTATTAGACCGAAGGAACATTAGCCTTTCAAAGTTGGCGTCAGTCAGTTTAGATCTAGTTTAGACTAGTGCATACTATGTAGCACTAGGCACTGCACTTGCACTAGTGCATTTATGAAAAGGTTTCCAATCCGCACTAGGCATTGCACTAGAGCATTTTATGTTGCACTGTGCACTGCACTTGCACTAGTGCATTTATGGGAATTTTCTAATCCGCACTAGGCACTGCACTAGTACATACCATGTCACACTAAGCACTGCACTTGCACTAGTGCACCCAGGGACTCATGTCAAATTTGCACTAGCATTGCACTAGACATTTCTATTTTTAAATTGCACTGCACTAGTGCAGTGCATTAGTGCAGTGCGCACTACACTGCTAGTGGCCCCAAGCCTGAAATTTACACTACACTACTGATCAATAAAAAAGTTTTTCAAGCTATAAGCTCTTTTTCATGAAATATGTAATCGGTGATAGTTTTATGTTTATAAAGCAGCAATGATGATGTGATCAGTAACGTGTGACTAAAAAGGTAAAATAATGGGAGAACATGAAAACATGGTTAAAATTTCACCATGCTTGAAGCCTACTACTTTGGTATAACGAGGAGCTTTTCCGAATAGCCACCATCACTCTCTAGGTAGTTGTGTATATTACTAGTGTCAAGTTTATATGTGTACCTTATTTTGCTAGTGTTTTGTTATCAGAAACAATAATTCACTGTAATGACTGACCCAAAAATAATGTATTTTCAGTGGCTTTGTTCTATCTTGCTTTTTTGGGAGGGCTGTGGTGTGTCCCACATATTCAGTTGGTTTAGACTTGTTATGCTCACTGCTGACCAGTATTAAGCTATGATGTCACATGGTAACTTAATATTTTGCGATATTCTTGCATTACATACCTTTTTAACATATTTAAATCATCCTGATTGTGTAAAATTGGAAATAAAAGCTTCTGTCATAAATTCAAATAACAATACGGTAAAGGTTCATTAAAATATAATGCACAATTGTTGCAAAACACAAAATTGATAATTTCCTTTTGTCTTATATTAGCATTTTTAATAAGTGACAAGACAACTATGCTGTATTTTAAAACTGATAATAGAACATAAACAAGTGCTCATTTAGACTAATAATCTAATAAACATTCACTTCAACCATTAAGTAACAAAGCCTTGACCTTCCCTAATTTCATTAATTCACAAATGTTTGATAGCAAAACTGTAAACAAAGTGCAGAGGTGTCTATGGCCAATGATTTTGACGCACCTTCCAGAGGGAGGATACTGACAAACATCGTCGATCGTTTGAAGAGTAGATTTAGAAGATGATGGAGGCCTCACAGTTCCCATCTTTAACCTTCAGCGCTACATAAATGTTTGACAGCAGCCATTTACAAAGGACAAAACTGTGTAGGAATATGGCTGCATCCAGATTTTGGAACAGGTGTACACATTTAGATCAAGTCAAAGTCTAATCAAACAGATGTTCTAGAAAATAATTATGGTATTTTTGGATTATTGCATAATTATTGGATTATAGATAAAGTTAAATATTGAATTTCAATTAATTAAGCATACAAATTTCTTACATACACAGAAAAATTTGAGCAAGTTTTGACTCAGCATACAGAGTAATTCCCAATATAAAATGTCTGAAGATTCTCAAAACTCTGCAGTTTTTTAAACTAAATGTACATGTTCTCAGGTTTCATTTGCATAATTAGAGCCACTGGTTTTACAATAACAGGTAACATCGTTTATATCGTTGTTTATAGTTTTAAAACTATTGATACCAATACAACTAGCAAAAGTAATGAAAGAAAAAAAATATAAAAATAAAGAAAAAAATGAATGCAATGTTTTTTTTTATAACGGACATATACAAAAAGACATGAGCAAACATTTCAGATGAATTCTTTACAAGTCTCAAAAACTGTACAGAAGAAAGTAATAGTGATATGAGAAAAGTTGAAAAACGAGTAAAATTAAAATAGGGTGTCTATGTTGATTAAAGATAAAATACCAAATAGAAACACTTGTATATAAATAAGTTAGTTAACTTCAACTTCACAAAGCATCAGTTAAATTAGCTAAGTCTCTAGATCACCACCATTGCCTACACCCATCCATATCGAGTGTCACCATAGCTACACCTACATGTATGTTTGTCAGTCTTTGTAGAAAATTTCGAGTGACCATAAAGTCATTTTTGTGTTATCGCTTTCCTAGTTTAGTTTTAAGTTTTAACATATACACTATTGTTTATTTATTTTCATATATAATTTATACAATCCACTCCCTTTAATGCTATTAATTACCTGAAGTAGGCTATTCATCATTAGTTTTTTTATTCTGTAAAATGAATTAAACGAAATATCGTGTAATTTCATAGGATTTGCTCCATAATACAACAATTTTGGCAGAAAAGAGACAAATATAGAAAAAAGAATAACTTTGTAAGCCAAAGTTTGACTGTATAAAAATTTGCTATAGAGAACATCAGTAACAAAACTTTGATCAAACACATGACTACTACAATTGTAATGGTGGCCAATGGTTATGCACCAATATGGCCGATTAGTAGAACCATTAGTAAAAACTTCTTATATTTAAGGGTTAATATATCAGACAGTAGCTCATTCCCAGCAGTTTTACTCAGAACTTTCACCCACCTGTCATCCATGAAAAACACTAAACTAAGTTTATAATGTGAACAAAACTATGATAACTAAAAAGCATGACGATATACCAAAACAGTCTGCTAGACGGTTTTTATAAAGCTGACTGTAGCCAGAACTTTGTTTAGAGAGTAAAGGAAACAAGGATATGCATAGAGATTAAAAACCTTCAATAAACAGTTCACCCGTCTCAAAACATGCTTTCATGTTTTGAGATGAGCGAGTTTTCAACTAATTTAATCCAACCAAAAAGTCAACAATGTATAGCCTTATTTGCTGTGGTGCTGTGAAGCAGATTTGTTACAACGTGAAATTACCGTATATCAATTAATTATTACGTAGTTATTGACAAGTATTTGGTTGAAACTTTAAATTTCTGGTGAATATTCGCATGCATGTAAAGCTAAATCAGTTCACCGCAGCTTGAAAATTTTGTAATGACAAAAATCTTAGTAAAGTGGGCATTTCTGCCGACATCTTGTTTCTGGTCGAGAAATGAAGAACATTCTAATGTTCATGTTAAAGTAGAGCCTCTGGACCACCCCGAGGTGGAAGGGTAGACCATCAGGATCAATTGGCAAAAAATAGTTAAATTCTAAGTTTGCAAGTGGTTTTCGGTATAAAACTATTTAAAAATTTATCACGGTTACTAGAAATAGCCAAAGGTTGTCCCTTGGATTTGGCCCGTGTTTGTGGACGATCATCCTTAAAACAAGTGTCAATAAAATCATTTAATTCCTTCAAAGATGGGTCTGTTGATTTTATAATAGTATGTAAAGTTTTAACCCTTTGGACCTGTCTACGTTCTTCCAAAGTCACAAGGCCCAACTGTTCTTTTTCTTGTGTGACTCCCTCCCTTCCCTCCCTAATAAAAGAACAAGCAATCTTATTGTTCGTTACTTACTATTTATTGCTTTAAAACATGAAAAACTGCTTAATTGTTTTATCAAATCACAAAATTGATCAGGAACCTTTTTGAAATTTACTTTTAGCCCGTTGTAATAATTCATGATACAAATCGCATTGAAGCGATTATGCAATAATGAATTGAAGCATTATTGCAGCAACTATTGTTTCGAAAATACAATTTACGTAAACCATTCATCTTTTGCCTTACTAAACTACAAGCAGTTTTACACAGCAGATAACTTGGAACTGCGGTGAGATCTCCAATTACTGAAATAAGATCATTACATAATTTTACCAAAGAATATTCGAAAATCAAGCGTTCATACACTGGTTTGAACACTATTTAAAGGCTCCCTTTGCTTCATTGTTTTTACAAAATTGCACAACTAATCAGGTATTTTTTGATACTCACTTTTAGTCTGGTGTTAACAATTCACCGAGCTTGTATTAAAAAGCTGCTTACTTTTGCTACGGAAAGCAAAAACTGAAGGCGATGTGCAAAGGTTTAGTACCCTAATCTATCATATTGTGCGGAGGCCGTACCAATCTCTGTATTTCTTTTATAAAGAACACAGGTTGGAAATGCCGAGCCAATTCGTGCTTGCTAGTTTGTGAAATTGACTCGTTAACTCTTCAGCTTGGTCAGTTATCGTTTTTCTAAGAAAGAGAACAACTCCAAAACATTTAGGTAATTACGTTAATGCACTTCAATTTAATATTGTAAATGTCAGCTAAAATTTGTTTTGGAAATCGTTATACGGCCAGCTGAAATTAAAACCTAAAATAATTTTCCTTTGAAAGGTACTCAGTTTCCAAAAAATCTACACTACTTAAATTAAAAAGCAACTGTGTGGCGAAATGAGAAAGAGTGTGCTGCACTTGTTTCCACTTTGTCTGATAGTTACAAAAAAGATGGCGGTGAAAGAGAGGAAAACCAAATTGCTGCATCTGCCATCTTTACATCTAAAAAAAGGATTGTTCAAGTTGCAATGGCGCTTGTAATTTATCTGTTCAATCGCATGAACACAAATTTTAATCAATAGCCCAATGATACCTAAACAAAGTGGAATTTCAGGCACTGTAAAATACTGCAATTAAAGAAAATAATACAAACATTTTAAAAATGGAACTTTTGTATTTAAAACACAGCTACCGAAGAAAAAGTTGATTGAAGCTATGACAGCAAAATCATCGAAGAAAAATAAATTCGCATAGACAGTAAATCAGATACATATGATGTGTATAGTTGTTGTATGGAAATACTGCAAAAACAGCATACCAATAAGGAATGCAGCCAAACCACAGGATAAGCATATAATACGTACAAGCAGCAAGACACCCAAAGACATCAATAGATCCAATAATTAGAAAATGTTAAAAGCAAATTAGAAACTTTAAAATGGGAGAAATCAATCATAGAAAGTGTGTCAACACTAGATGGAGAATATGCCACAGAGAAGTCGAAGCAATTAAACCTACCAACAACCATCACCAAAAAAATCACCAGAGAAGCATTAGAGACGAATCAAATGAGTCACATACAGATCTGTCACTCTTGTCAAACATGACCTAGATACCAGGAGTAAGTCACTAGCTCCATCCTACATGTCGACATCACACGCACCAGCTGGAGACTTACGCAAACAAAATATCTTCACACGCCTGACAGGAAGCATTGAACCTTAACGCTCAACCTACACCTACAGGCTAACCATTCCACATGCCATACATCTATAAAAGAGAACAGCTCCAATGACTCACCATCTCATTCTCCATCTATTTCTAGCTCTCTCTTTCCGAGGACCTCCTTCGATGTTGTTCCCTCTGCCTGCTGAGAAGCCTCTTCCCTCACCCCTTTGGAGTCTCATTCTCCTTCATCAGCTGAGCTTCTTCTACGTCACTATCTCAACTGCCGACACTCTCTACCCATGGCCTCTCCCGACTCTCGTTTGACTGTCAAGACTCACAGCTGTACAAGACTAACCAACAAGCATGGACAAATTGTTCGAGTAAGGATGTAACTTTCATTAGCTATTCTAATTGGTTGTCATTATTATTATTGTTTTAAAATTTTGTTAGTTGTGTATTTCATTGTTTGACTTCTAGAATAAAGAAGTAACGTTGGCTGGTAAATATTAGTATTGCTTACAATAGCTTAACACCTTCACTTGTACCTGAGTTAGTAATAATTAAATTAGTTCCCACAAACTAAGCAAAAGTGCACAAACTAATAGTCAAAATAGAATAATTAGACGAGCAAATTTAACACTGATGTGGTGTGTGGATTTGGATTAGTTATGCATAACATAATTTCTCCACAGCCTCACATAACAGTATATCCTTTTCATGATGTTTTACCAAAATGGTGTCCAAGGCTGAATAAACTTTGCATACTAACCAAGGTCTTTGCTTTATTGGGGTAAGGTGAAAAAAAGAAACGAAGAAAGGAGAGAGAGATAGGCAGTAAGGAAACAAGTAAAAAAATTCGTGGGAAAAATGAAAGAAAGAGATGAGAAAGACACATGAAAAAGAGAACTGATAATTGAGTAATGAATGACTAAAAGAGATGAGAGAGACAAAAAAATAAGCGAAAGAGATGAGAGAAGGAAACGCGTTAGATGAGGGAAAGGTGTTTAAAGCCAGGACTAGATTAACTACGCATACTAACCAAAATCTGCTTTCTTTGGGTAGGATGAGAAGGGAAAGAAAACCAAAGACAATTCACAAATCAACATACATAAAAAGATATCTTTGACTAACTGAGACTTCTTCTGTGCAAAACATTTCTTAGACTAGTCAACAGATTGTTTGTAGAGGTGTCATAAATTATGATTCCATTCGCATTTGTTTTTTTCAAAGGTGTTGATTTGAGAATTGCAATTGATTCTCTTTCACTTCTCACACTGCTACCCATCCACCATGAGAAAAAGTCAAGAGCTTGGCTAAGCATACTGTCAGATATCAGTTTTGGAAGAAAACCAGGAGAACCTATTTTGCCAAGGAAACCAGCAATTACTATGACCCATGAAGACAACAACACACGCAAAAAGGAAATTTAATCACCTATTCATCTTAGACACAACACAGACCACCCCAGGATGTCAGATGCTAGCTGGCCGAGAAAACCACAAATCACTTTATCTCACCATAATATATACATTTATTTATATGCTTATTCAGATTCAACACAGCTCATCAAAATATTGCATAAACATCGGAAAGAAGAGACGTGAGAGCTGAGCAGCCATCCAATCCTATAAAGAGCCTGTACAGAGTAGAAGAGAGCCTCCATGCATACATCCCCGAGCAACAACAAATGATTGAGTATCTTACATAAACAATAACTGCATGACTTGAGCTTACACTTTAATCTTTGTATTTTATGCTTTTTACTTTATGTTAGTTTTAAATTTTATGTTTTATGCTAGTTTTGTTTTTTATACATTGGTAATGTCAAAGCAGTCCTCAGAAACTATCAAACTCATGAAAAACAGTCCTTTCAACTATATCTCCATGGGATTCCATTTAATCATGGAATTTCCCAAGGAGCTGGCTTCTAGCAGCAAGCAGAGCCTCAAAAATAAGCTTTACTAATTTTCACAGCTAGAATAAATTTTTTAAAAATATGACATTTATAGTAATGAAAAGAATGGAGCAAAATTCATACCCCAGAATTTTTTTAGATTTTTAAAGCTAAAAACAAAAGAGATAGAGACACTTTTATAAATTCCACATTCAGAAAATTGGCTAAGTTTTTCAAACATCATGGGCTTTCCAGAAAGATGAGCTCACCCGCTCCACCACAGCTGATCTGTTGCGATATGCACAGTCAGCAATTGCACAAAGTTTGCAAATTGCTGACTAGAAGCCAATTAGAAGTTGTTATTCCCAGACAGCTGGTATATAAGGAGCCTCTGAAAGTGATTAAGGAGGGAGGACAGGCCAGAGAGAGGCCACGCCGGATAGGCCAGAGAGAGCGGGCCAGGGAGGCCAAGTGGGTTAAATCGTATACCCCTTTTACAACTGTTGCCTCGAAGAGATAAAGCCATTTGGCTGAATACTACGATAATATTTGTACGTTTCTGAGGACACATTTTATCGCTCATTTTGACGAGATATACACTTATTATACTACAAATTACGAATTATTTGAACAAATTTCTTTATTCGTTTTATGCCCAAGTGAGGCTTGTTATTGATAAATATACTTTATATCGAAGCCTGAGATAGGCCAATCTATTATTGATACGACAACAATATTTGAGTTTGCAACCAGCACTTGAAATTGACGCCCTAGAGAGGCTATATACTGATAAAACAACACTCATTCTACAGAGGAACATACATTGGTGCCCAAGCGAGGCAAGACAACTACTGAGCTGGCAGATAAGTATAAAATATTCAGGAGAAGACAACTTGTGTCAGAATTACAGATACGGTAACAGATCATACACAAAATTCGCAGGATTGATTTGACAGTTTATTGATATAGAGAACATTTCTTTACCTGGCAGGAAGAGCCACTTTGCCAGTTCGAAAAACTTATTTGTTACGTGAGAAAAGCAGTCAGGAGTGCTACCTTACACAACATTATATAGAACCACACACAAAACACAATTGCATTTATAAGTTGTATTTTATTAAATTTTGAAACTTTCATTTAGTTTGAATAATTATATACATACATATTTATAAAATATTATTAAATTTTCTCCAGTGACAAAGCTGTAGCTTTGCACCACACTACGAGTAATTTAGAAATACATTATATTTATACAAACAAAAAAATATTTATATAATTTAAATATATTATATTATTTCGTTTATTACATATATTATTTAATTTATTATTTGTTATAATTTTTCTCACGTGACAATACCCTGTCTCATGTTTCCCTCTCATGCTTTAAGAGTTCCTGTCGGTATGTACAAAATTCTTACATGTTCATTTATTATGCATGATATTGTTCTTGTATAGAACTCTGCAGTGCTGGTGGTCCGCAGAGTAGATAATGGTTCAGAATACAACCAACTGAGTACAACCAAGATTTAGTCAAGCATAGCTTGTTTCTGTTTGAACTCTTTGAGCTTGAAAGACTCTTTGTAGTTAAACTGGAGGTGCTGATTGACAAAGAATTATGTGTTGAATCAATGACTGTGTACCCACTAGCCTAGTCATTGGTCGTATGATTTCATTCAATATGTCATCGCTGTAGGAAAAGTGCGCTATCCCTACGCACGTGTATTCTTTGTGCCTCAGATGAATTGGTTTCTTTTAATGCTGTGCATGATTGATACTACAAATAATCCTGTCAGTTTCAACAGCCTCGATGCTCACTTTGGATCAAGTGATGCAGGAGCTAGATGTTTATTTTCACTAGAATCACACTACTATTGAAATTATCAAGCGTATTGATGGATGAGGAAAGGCATGGGGGCATAGAAAAAAGCTGAAGTCGATAATTCTGTTCATCCTAAAATCAGGGATAAAACAGTTACATCAAATTATTGTGATGGTGATGTTTTGAGCACAGCGAATTTTACAGAAATAATTTGAAAAAAGGATATCAATTGGCATTGTTCTAGACTATTTGTGCATGCATGACGGCACAACTCCAACAGGAGTTAGTTCTGATCTTGAATTTATTGTTATTACTAAGACCAAGGGTCATTTTACTTTTTGCTATCACCTAAAGTGCTCATTTATGTGTTCTTGGAACTTTTTCAGTTTTAGCACGAGTGGAGCACACAATTTCTCACACTAAATGGTAATAATGTTATATACATACCAGAAATAAATACCTACGTAATTCCGGTAGTAAAGTACTTAACAGGCACAAAAAGGGGGACTATGGAAGCCATAGAGGAAATAGACATAGCAACTCACATCTGATGAGTATGCATGGAGCACTCTATCTGAAGTCAAATACTGCTAGATTATATCCTAGTAAGAAAAGTGGAGGCAGGGGGATTAGAAGTGTACAGCGGACAGTAAGAGTGAAAAGAACAAAATATAGTGGCCTATGGAGCTTCCATTGCCACCATAGGCATATTGCTAATTGAATTTAAATTGATCGCTGCGACAATGGTGATGAGGAACCTGACTGGCCCACCTAACCTCTCCATGGTACCTGCTAGTGGCAAGTATCTAAGGTTGGCGACCTCTACCAGACATACATACATGTATATGTAGATGAGCAAAGACAATTTAATGGCCGATACAAAGTATTTAATGGAAGGAGCAAAAGGAGCAATCATCAAAGGAGCAAGTACACTACCCCCGAGCAGGCACTCCTCTAAACACAGATTTATCACACTAGAAGTTATTCTAGCCTAGACTGTGCAAAGATTCTTAAACACCTTAAAATGCCTTCACCAAAGGTTTTTTGCCAAGAGTTTCAAAATGAAACTTGTGGTTTCACATGGTTAAATTGTGGCACCAAAACTTAGCCTTTTTCATGCATGGGTGCAGCCAAGCAGGTATCATGGGAATTTGAACAAGAGATCACACAGAAAGATAAGCTCTACGTAATCTATGGCAGAGTGGGCAGTGCAAGTGTCTTCATGACCTCCCATGATTTGAGCCCTTCAAATACTACCAGTGATGAAACTGCTCAACTCTTGCCTGATCAACTCATTTCTAAAGAACCCACTGTCACTCCTACAGTCCTTTGATTATAGTGTGTTGTTTCCAGTTTTCTATTCTAGAGCTATATGTTGAAATTATATATCATGGGGTAAGACCTTTTCTATGTTCACAAGGCATGGCGATAGTTATTTTGGGTAACTAATGTTTGTATCAGTTAGAATTTCCTTGATCTGCACCTGCTGAGAGTTCAAATCTCATAATTACCATCTTTTATAAACTAAGGGTTTATGAAAATCTACTAAAATCTCCAGCAAGTCTTGAATAGCACTGACAGCTTAAAGTTAGTCATTGAACAATTGATCTCTACTCCCTTTGTTCCTGCTGAGTTAGATAAGAGTACATACGACCCAATTCAGCATTCAACCCTAAAAAGATTTCATGGTGTTCGTGTGAACTATGAATTTCAGCTCACTAGATGTAGAATTGTGTTTGAGAATTTCTACATTTGAGAGTAGCAACGTCTGCTAATAAGGTGACATCTTAACCTCACAAGCACCTGGATATTTTCTACACAGTGAGTAAAGATGTTAACATGAGCTGTGGCTAGTTATGATTGCATGCATTTAGTAATCATACAGTGTATGTATGATTACATACAACAAAAGGCTTTTCCAATTGTTGATAATATGCATTTATTTATATTGTAATGTTTAACCAGAAATGTTTAAAACAAGGTCTGAAAGAATCAGGAATATGAAAATAACTGCAGTTGAGCCAGAGATCTATCAAAGATCAGCTCATAAGATGAACGATAAAAACAGTACATACAGTAGTCAGTCATTTTCGAGTTCCTAAAACGAAAAATAGTGAACTACGAATGTTGCCAGTACAACGATGCTTTCACCAATAAAAGGACAGCCATCCATGTACATGTATTTTACTTTTTATATATTTCCTTTATTTAATATTTTGTACCCTGTGAAGTACTGAAGCAGTGGAAGGAGAATCGCGAAGCAGAGAAGGATTACTGGATGCATATTCACTTGTAGAGGATTATGTCAAGGTCAGTCATTCGATTAGATCTCAGCCTGCAATCAAACAGGCGAATGTTGCAATATAACACAAAACAACATCAACAAGCAACATAATCTCAAAACTAAATGAGATCCATGAATGTTTCCATTACCTCGCTTGTTCCAGGGAACAATATTTAGACAACTACTTGTGTACAGGTGTACGGTAACAGATGTATCACATGTTTTTAAACCTTGTGGTTCAAAACAGTTTTCGGTAAAACCAATTTAGCTAGACTAGAAATAAGTGCTTAGTTGTTAAACAATACGAATAGGAGCATAGGAAACCATAGATGCAAATATGGAAATGATGAGACAACTCCATAAAGCAGCCATATAAAATATTTCGTCTAATGAGACTCACCAAATCATCAGTTTTAATATGGCAGATTGTCATTGAGATCAAACAAAGGCTCGAACTCCTCTTCAACCTGCATGTAAAATAAAAGACTTGGAAACACGACATTCAGGTATACAATATGATGTCAACAAGTCATGAAAAGCTAATCAGCAACACACAACCATTTTGGTTGTGTTGCTGATTTGCAACACAACCAAACAAATTCAACTTGCACGTAAAAAAGAAGAGACTTAAAAACAAGGCATTCAGTTGTACAATATGATGTCATCAAGGTCATGGGGAGCTAATCAGCAACACACGAGAATTTTGGGTAATAATACATGCAATCAATTATAAAACTTACATGAATAATTTGATTATCGTGGAATAACTTAATGGGTTGAAGTATAATTGTAAGTTAAAACACCAATACCTTTTGAAAAAATAAATTTTCAACCCTTGCCATGTTTGGTTACACTTGTAAAAAAGCTAATGTCAAACATATGTGCAACCTTATGAAGCGCAAATCCTTAAGAAATAGATTTAGTGGAATAATAGGATGGAAATAAACTGTAAGACAAACTTTGCGAAGCAACAACAAAAAAGGCTGAAATGAACGCAAGAGCAGTAAAGCTGTCTTTCATCATCACGTAATTTAGTGCGACTAAAACTTTTTTCAAATATCATAATTGACATTTTGTTTAGAAGGTTAGCTGCTATTCTAAATGCGTAGTTCTGCTCTCCGTAGTGTTATAAAGACAACAATCATTCCAACTCACAATATATATACTATTATAAATAATAAGACAGCTAATTTAATTTATTATCAAATAAATAATTAAAAATTTTAATTTAATATAGCAAAAAAGCCACTAAATATTTCCTAGCACCTTATCGCTAAGGTTCATATACAGCTAGTAATAACAATGACTAGCGGAGAAGCATGAATGTTTCACAGTTGTGTGTTCTTTGTTTAGTTAAAGGCTGAGTATGCACAGCTAGTAATTAGTACAATACTGACTATATACAACCAACCATTTCTAATTGGTTTAAGCATAAAGAGTATTCTCTATACAATCAAATATCTGTCACAAGTATTATAAAGTGTTTTATGTACAACACAGCGTCTTTTCATATTGTCTCCTAAACAACTGTTTTACCTGAGCACTTGGGCCATAGCAATCTTCGTTATAATCTTCACCTTCCTCTGATGGAGACTGCATAGTTGCCATCTAAAAATGGAATGGAAAGGAATAGAACCGATGATCATAAACCAGAGTCTAAATTCAGCTAAGCGCTGCTGCCAATTTTAAACCGATGAAACACTACATCATATGCATAGTATTTGATGCCAAGGTGAAGTATTCTTAATTGGTTGCTTTCTATTCCACTTACTGATATGTTACAAATAATATGATAGAAATAGATGATGACATGGTTTGAAGGGTCAATTGCAAATGAGTGTTACTAGTATATTGTGGTTTAAACTACCACGGTTTAAATTACTTTTAAAATATTACACGTTTTGTTCAGGACTCTTCAATCTCACTTCTAGAAATGTTTTTAGAGTTCTTGAAATGTACAATAAAACTCTTGCTGGAACTTTATAAAATATACTGGAAAGGCTGTGCATAAAAGCAAGTTGGATAAAATTTGTCTGAAGTTGCAATAACGATTTGTAATTATAAAACAAAATGCGATAATTTATGATTCATAACAACATACCACTAGGTAATTATGTGTAACAATAACAATTCCTAATTAGAAGACCAAATGAAATAATTCATGGATCACAACAACATAACCACTAGGTAATTATATGTAGCAATCACAAATTACGAACACACCTACAATGAGAATTATGTTACTGAGCCAAAACCTGCAAGAGACAATACAGTAGTAACCCTTCACACATGCTGGACACTAAAGAAACACTCATAAAGCTGTATGCTGGATTGAGCAGACAAATGTATAATAATTAATACATTGTAACTTATGTACATTGTACATAACATGTTATCCTGTTAAACGTTATTGTCTCAATTGTGGTTATGCTGGATAACCCTTCACACATGCTGGATAACCCTTCACACATGCTGGATAATGCTTCACACATGCTGGATAATCCTTCACACATGCTGGATAATCCTTCACACATGCTGGATAATCCTTCACACATGCTGGATAATCCTTCACACATGCTGGATAATCCTTCACATATGCTGGATAATCCAGCATATGGGTGCCCTAACCAGCACATGGTTTCACTACAATCAACAACAAAGATGACAGATACACAGGCACCAGTTTCTTTCAGGACAATCCTAAAACATTATAAATGAATAGCCAATCGACATAGACATACTATAATACCTCTAGGATCTCTTCCAACTCCTGATCATCAATGGGTTGTGCTGAACTGCTGCAGGGCATCGTCCAAACATTGGGCTGACCATCAAGCTATAAAACACGAACAAAACGACATTAGACTAATAAAATGACAGTGAGCCAAAAATATGAGTTTACACAAAAATGTACTCAATCACACAAGTTATAAATACACATATAGGTGATGACAGTAAACAATTGCATGATTGGAGTGCATTAAGGATGGAAAATTGGCTACTGAGATGAAAATTACAACTAAATATCTTACATGTGAAGGTGTATGATAAAACTATATATATTTTAAACTATTAAATTAAAACTATAAGACTATAAACTATAAATCTAAACCTAAGTTGATGTGAAAAGCTCACATGTTTTAACATCAAACTTTACAAATTGATAACCTGTTTATAAATTATTGTACAGTGAGAACTCCAATTATTCATTTAAAAAACTACCCAACAACATCTATTTTGTAACCAACTACTGCACTGCAAGAATTTCTCATGGTTACACACTGCACATGTTTAAGGTAAGGTGCCTGACTATGGAACATTTTACCTTTGTATTGTTCTAGTTGAATAGAGGGCAGTCACACAACTACAGGATATGAAACTACAGTCTGATAGCTCAAAGCATGTACATTTTGCTGTACATTTTGCTGTACAGGCTGTACATTTGTGAACATCTAATAAACATACCTATTTAGACCATCATGTAATCTGACCAAGAGATAATACTCACCCTTGGATCGTTAGGCAGGGCATTTCCTGAAGGAGAACCGTAGTAATTCTCTACTCCCGAACTGGATCCATGTACGGTGGGCTCTGTAGTATTCCCTGAATGAAACCAAAAAGTTGCTTGTTCAACGTACAATTTCCTTTGCTAAAACATGCATGAGGAATAAAACGTGCACAAGAAATAACACAGACGTATGCTAAAATAGCTGCCAGCTATTAAACTTGAGTCACTCTACAGCTGCATGGCTGAATCTCAACTTTATTCAACTAGGATTCAAAATGGCTGAAAATCTGAAAGTCATATATGAAAATATTTTCATGTAATATTCTTGTAATATTTAAAATAGAATAATTAAAGATTTATTTTATATTTCACAACATAAGCTAACCAGTG
The DNA here is from genome assembly GCF_963576615.1 of Watersipora subatra. Taxonomy (NCBI): domain Eukaryota; kingdom Metazoa; phylum Bryozoa; class Gymnolaemata; order Cheilostomatida; family Watersiporidae; genus Watersipora; species Watersipora subatra. The sequence goes on along the minus strand of NC_088717.1, from coordinate 53,263,795 downwards.
ATCTGCAAAAGATGTTTAAAAGATGTACAGCTGAATTCTCATCAATGTATTATTTTACATGATGTTATTTGTACTCCTCAACTCTGTTGATTAGTGACTGTATCAATTCTGGTAGATTTACAATAATCCAATTACTAATACTGATTATTGATTACTGATTGTCTGACACGAGTTGGTCAATTATTGATAATTCGCACAAGATTTTTGAGAACATGAAAAATTAAGAGTGTTGAGTCAGCAGATGATTAGCTATTCTATCCTTGAGATGCAGTTTAAATATATCTGAGTTGCATCATTACCTAACATCACTATAAATACTGTAAAACCTCTATTTGCACGCCATGGCACTATAATTTTCAACCGCTCCCTTAAGGCGTGGTCACACGAGCACCGAACCGACGTAGGTTCGGTTCGGAGGCTGGTTCGGTTCGTGGCACATGTCACACGGCCACCGAAGTAACTTCGCTTCCTAGATACCATACGTATAGAGACAGGACACGGTTTCATTAGTAGTCGTTATGTATTTGAGTTAAATATTTCTATTGTAAACAAAAAAACTTTGAGGAACAATTATAAATTATAATTACACAGCAGATTTATCAGAAGATCGTTCGGCTGCTCAAAATAAATCACTCGATACAAATATTTTGCTAACCCTTCCCATCAACATAATTATATTTTTTTTATTAACATATGAATGTTTTTCTATGCTGAGTACATAACAAACAAAAACAGTCTTTATCATAGTACTGTGGTTTTACATAAATAAATCAGTCAACGATAGTTCATCAGGATGAATATGACACATTACTTATATTCTACACGAAAGAAAATCACAACCATTCCCTTACATTTATGCAAAACTTAAGTGCAACATCTTACATTTATGCAACCCAATCACAAGTCCGGGTGAACCTTGTCGTAAATTGCTTCATGTTGTTAATAAAAGTATCGTCCCATTTCTTCTTTAACTTTACTCACACGCACGTAAGAAGAAATGTGACGCGTGCTCGCTAGAATTCTAGAATTTTAACCAGCCAATAAGAGCAAGGGTTCGGCACGAAATTTCGAGCAGTACCGAAATAGTTCGTTTTGTCCTCAACCGAACTTTTTAGAGCTGAAAACGACGTCGTTTTGCGTCATTTAGTTCGGTTCGGTGCCCGTGTGACCACGGCTTTATAGTGGTGTCGCGATGTGTAGGCGATTCGCGATATATTGCAATATTGCTATTACCTAAACAACTTTTAAATTTTAGTTAATATTTATTTCTACATTCTAACTTAAAAAGAGACTGTTTCGTGTTTACGATAACTAGAAATATTTATTTCGAGAATGCCCATGTGCTTGGAACATATTAAAATAAGCTTATTATAAAACTGAAAATTTTCGGATGTGAGATAACTCGCCATTACGCGCCTATATCATTTATATGATTGGCAATATCTCTTTAAATGGTGGCGGTTGTCTGATCACCTTCAAAATCTGCCTTTCCTATTGATTACTACTCCATTTTATGTTTCTTATATGTGGGAAATTCAATAAATATATTTAGACATGTTACAAAGACATCTTTTTCCTATGCAGTTACAGTTTTACGGTCATCAACCGAGAAAACATTGCCAGATTCAAAGAATCTACTACTGTAACACCTGATAAAAGCCTGAGATATTTTAAATAAGTAATGTATACTCAACAGATAATATATGTAATAGAAATACCAAAATGTTTTAGAAGTCGATGTGTAGATGCAAATAGTGTTGAGAATACAGAAATCAACAACCGAAAAAGTAAATACCTGGAGGGAATGCATGAACCATCAACAGCATGATTCTGTATACATAATCTGTTACATACGAGATGATGAAACAATTCCACATACACACTCAGTCCAACTTACCAGGAACAAATATATCTTCTAATTGAATGCTGCGTGTTAAATAATCGCCATCGAAAATATCCATTTGTATCACCAAATCGTCTGGAACTTCCGTCGGAGATTTGTCAGCAACCTCTATAATATCATAATTGTATGTAAATAGGCATCGCTAGCACAGACCTGCCTATCTATATGCATTTAAAGACTTGTCAGCGATCTCTAGAGCAGGTGGAGATTTGACAAACCTGACATGCAAGCAAGGTAAGCAGCTGCATGTGAGAAGATACTTCTGTGCGAATGTTAACATGAAACCGCCTTAGCGATTAAACAATCAATTTTTTGTAAAAGTGATATCACTTACTGCAAAAGTATGAAAGCAGCTAGAAATTATTTTGTAAAAATTCCTGTAATTTGACAACAATTAATTTAGCCTTGGTAAGAGTAGTCATAACTAGTAAGAAGCAGGATAGTTGCTACTCAATATGAAGAACTAAGGCTATCCTAACTTCTCACTGTCTAAACCCTCTCATGCATATGAGATAATTAAAAGTAATTTACTTTTAAAAGTAAATAAACTGAAAAGTAATAAACTTAGATGTTGCTCAGGTGTTTCTGGTAATTAATTATCATATACACATAGCAGTGGCTCAAGAAGGCAGGCGCACTTATATCAACTAAAGCACTACATTTCAAAACTTACCCGGTAATTAAACTGTACTGCGCTGTATAATCATATTGAAAAAATATTCATGATCTTGCCAAAACATCGAGAGGATACAGCCACGAAGCTATATAATTAAATACAATTATATTAATTATGATAAAACCACTCATTTTTGAGCTGGATTAGCTAAGAATTAACTATTCAAAATCTGTATCCATAACATTATATTATAACAGATGAAGCCCAAGAATAGCGAACTTTTAAATTTCCATTTGTGTGAAAGAAGGATTTCTTGCTAGCACACTCCACAAGATGTATACAGAAGCCCACTGGTGTGATTCCATAACCACAAATCAAAAGTTAATGAAAGACATAAAAAACGGCACAGACTTTTTTGGCTTTGAGGAATCTGCTTTGACCTTGCATTGTGGGAAAAATGTATAAAAATTGTAACCAACAAAAATTCTTTTGTGTCGCATTCATGCATTGACTGCTTGTCGGCGTTGACATAGTTACCATGGCAATCAAGAGATAGATCATATACAAAGACTCTCATCTTCATGTATATGCTTATATTACCACCTGTAGGAGGTGTGAAAACTCACTGAATAAGCTGAAACTCGGCAGCTTTCAGAGGCAGCATCTGATGTAAGACCAGACAGAAGTGTTTAAAGCCAAACTAATAAACATCCTACTACAAACACAAAACAAACAACCTAAATTTTAAACTACTCGCATGATATATTAACAAAATCATTACTTACTGCCCAAAAGATCACATCTTATCAGCCTTTGGCGCTCGCATAACTCTAAATCTTCACAGACTATTTTAAGGCCGCTGAGCTCTATTCTGTAACAATGGATCAGAATTAGAGACAGATTTAACCCAAACTAAAGAAACTTAACTACAAGCGTTTAGCCAAACCAGCCAGCCAACAATGCTTTGATATATAATTGTTTAACAATGAGGCAGTAATAATGATGGAGTGAGGCAAGTGAGGCAGACAAATACAGCCAGACATGTCACACAAAATCGGCTGCGTAAGATGAAACACCAAAATTTTGAACATTACAGAAAACAGATTCTGTAATGTCCAAAATATTGATAAGCACTGATCAAAGAGGGGATATTAAATTTCTTGGACCAATATCAAAGCTGGTCCGACTTCACGATTCACCTACCCGACATATTTTAACATTAGTTCAAGTGTAACCTTGATAAAAAAACTATGAATGCATCAGCTAGTTAGTATAATACTTACAGCCTGGCCTCATTGAGGTCTTGATATAGCATACCATCTTTCTCTGTAAAAGCGTCACATCCAGACAATCCGTAACGACAAACAAACAGATAACCGTCTTTCTCCTTGCGGTACATGAGGGCAAGCCGAATTCTCAGGTTTGAACTCGACAGGTCATTCCCCACCTACATCATATAAGTATACTAGATGAATATCAGGGGTTGCTCGAGTAATAAAAAAACTTTGACACACAAAATTTTATTTATTAAACACAACATTTACCATTGTTCTTTGTATGTGTGTTTGTGTGCGTGTGTCACGAACCATGAGTATTTTTGTATTTTGGTCAATTTCACAATCAAGTCGTAACATTAGTTTTTAAGTTAAAATGAAGCAGTACATACAGCTGTACAAATGTTACTGATTATCATATATGTTTGATAATCAATATTAGATACTAAACATCCGGATGACGCCTCTATAACGAGAATAAAAAACCAAAGTTGAAAGTCATGGCCTTCACACCACTGAGGCCGATTCGTATTGGCCAATCTAGTTGTCATCATTCATGGTTTAATAGCATTGGTAGGTGTATCCACATACAATGTCTAGGCTATACGTCAGCTATGAATTTCAGCGGTGTACCAGGGTGAAGGCAGTTCTTCACAGCAATTTCTTCAACATGAATCGGCAAATCGAATGCCAGTGTTTACTCAAACTATATGTTCGAGTAATTCATTATCTTACTGATGTCAACAGAGTAGAGCACTAGACGATGGTAAATGTAAGTCATATATAAGAATAATGATCTACCATCTTGTATACATCTATAACCATCTGAGCAAGCTCTTTGTGGTTTGCATTGTCTTATGTAATGTATTATGTAACATCCCCTTTGTCACTTAACTGATCCTTAAAGCCAGCATTGGTGAAAATACATGCATAGTGCTAAGGTTGAAACTTGTAATTGCTCTAATAAACCACACTCTTCACCAAAAACTGCAGTTCAGATCAAATATTTCTAAGAAGATAGCATCATACCGCATCACATAAAGAAATAGTAGAACTAATGATGCTTTCTAGCCATAATACTGAGTAGCAACTGTCTGGTAAAACAAAACTTTACAAACCCAAGTCCACTATCGCAACAGCGTTTTATAACCTTACTAATTTAAAACGGTCAGCTAAGTTATATATAGGTTAAATGTACTGTTACCTCAAGCGAGGTGAGCCTACAGGACCAGTGACTAAAGTTTCTACTTACCTTGTACGTCGGAGGGCCGCCAGATTCAGCTGGTATGGAAAAATTATGACCCGGTGTCATTCTACAAAAAATGTGGACAAATCTAATTTTATTACACTACACTACTGATCATATAAAAAAGTTTTTCAAGCTATACGCTCTTTTTCAGGAAATATATAATCGCTGATAGTTTTATGTTTATAAAGCAACAATGATGATGTGATCAGTCACGTGTGACTAGAAAGGTAAAATAATGGGAGAACATGAAAACATGGTTAAAATTTCACCATGCTTGAAGCCCACTGCTTGGTATAACGAGGAGCTTTTCCGAATAGCCACCATCACTCTCTATGTAGTTGTGTATATTACTAGTGTCAAGTTTATATGTGACATCTTATTTAGCTAGTATTTTGTTATCAGAAACAGTAATTCATTTTAATGACTGATCCAAAAAGAATGTATTTTCATGGCTTTGTTCTATTTTGCTTTTTTGGGAGGGCTTTGGTGTGTCCCACATATTCAGTTGGTTTAGACTTGTTATGCTCACTGCTGATCAGTATTAAGCTATGATGTCACACGGTAACTTAATATTTTGCGATATTCTTGCATTACATACCTTTTTAACATATTTAAATCATCCTGATTGGAAATTGGAAATAAAAGCTTCTGTCATAAATTCAGATAACAATACGGTAAAGGTTCATTAAAATACAAAGCACAATTGTTGCAAAACACGTAATTAATAATCTCCTTTTGTCTTATATTAGCATTAAAATAAGTGACCAGACAATTGCCGGTATGTTGTATTTTAAAACTGCTAATAGAACATCATTGTACTCATTTAGACTAATAATCTAATAAACATTCACTTCAACCATTACATAACAAGGCCTTGACCTTCCCTAATTTCATTAATTCACATATTTGATAACAAAACTGTAAATGAAGGCTTAGAGGTGTCTATGGCCAATGATTTAACACACCTTCCAATTGAGGATACTGACAAACGTCGTCGATCATTTGAAGAGTGGGTAGAAGGTGACGCAGGTCTCACAGTTCCCATCTTTAATCTTCAGCGCTACATAAATGTTTGACAGCAGCCATTTTACAAAAGACAAAGCTGTGTAAGAATATGCTGCATCCAGATTTTGGAGCAGATGCACACATTTAGATCAAGTCAAAGTCTAATCAAACAGATGTTCCAGAAAATCATTATGGTATTTTTGGATTATTGCATAATTATTGGATTATAGATCAAGTTAAATATTGAATGTCAATTATCTCAGCATACAAATTTTTACCTATGCAGCAATATTTGAACAAGTTTTGACTTGACCCACAAAGCAATTCCAACATACAATGTCTGAAGAATCTCAAAATTCTGCAGTTTTTCAAACTAAAGCATATGTCTTCAGGTCTCATTTGCATAAATCCATACCAACAAACTGATACCAATACACTTAGTAAAAGTGATAAAAAATACAAAAATAAAAAAAAGAATGAATGCAATGTTTTCTTATAACTGGAGCAGACAAATACAAAAAGACGAGCAAAAATTTTGGATGAATTCTTTAAAAGATCTCAAACTGCACAGAAAGTAATAGTGATATGAAAAAAGAAAGTTGAAAATGAGCAAAACTAAAAAAGGGTGTCCATGTTGATTTAAGATCAAGTGAAAAAATACCAAATAGAAAAATTTGTAGATAAATAAGTTTGTTGACTTGAACTTCACATTAGTTAAATATTAAACGTATTAGTTAAATTAGCTAAGTCTCTAGATTACCAGCACTGCATACACCCCATCCATCTGCGGTGTCCCCAAGGCTACACCTATGCTTGTCAGTCTTTGTAGCTAAGCCCTAGTGACCATAAAATCATTTTTGCGTGATCGCTTTACTAGTTTAGTTTTAACATAGACATGATTGTTTATTTATTTTTCATTTATAATTTATATAATACACTCGCTTAATGCTATTAATTACTTAAAGTATGATATTCATAATTAGATGTTTATTCTGAAGAATAGACTAAACGAAATACGGTGTAATTTCTAGAGCTGCACAACGATTAAAAAATTAATCGCGATTAATAACTGGTCTGAACCAATTAATCTTCGATTAAACTTAGAATTAATCTAGCAAAAACCTGCATATTCGAAAACAAATAATACAGCTACATATAAATTAATTATATTTGAGACAATAACGTTTAACAGGATAACATATTATGTACAATGTACATAAGTTACAATGTATTAATTATTATGAGTATGAAAATAGTCCATGAAAGTCTATAATTGAGCCAGCCAAAAGTTGAGGCAGCACCATTTATTCACATTCATCGAATGAAGAGATGCCCTCTTCCTACATACAATATTGACAGCTTTAGAGAATAGCTGCTCACAGGGGACAGTAGTGGCGGTAGTCAGCAGTAGTAATGCTGGTATGTAACAGCTGGTGATCAACTCTGAGTGGTATGATAATAATTAGTTAAATGATATCTTAATGATGATGAGCTGTGGTGGTAGGCGAATTCTTTGTGGCATATTTTGCTCTTCACTTTCTTGTTTATGCTTCCAACAACATATGAAAATGCGTCAGCTAGTCAGCTAGTACGGGGACATTTGTCTGCTTTCATATTCCAATAAAGTGTCAATCTTATATTACTATCATTCTAAAGCTGAAATATCAAATATGATTGTGATTTTTTTGAAAAATTGGAATACACGCATTTTTACTTAAGAAAATTTTTATATATAAACAAAAAATAGATTGTAAGATATTAATACAGAAACTGCTTTTGTTGCTATTACCTAAAACATGTTCAAACAACTAACAACATGGCCACTTCAACTAAATCGTCGCGGAGCTATTGACGTTGTGTAAACAAGTTTTACGTTAGTGACTCACTTAGTGTTTTCATAGTTGAAAGCAAAATAATTGTCGTTGTATTTAATTGGTAAGAAAGTGTTGCTTGTCATAATATTTATTTGTTAGTAAATTAAATGGTAGTAACCTGCTATGTTAATGTTATATTTTGGCGGACGCCGGGCCACAAATTTATTTTTGGTGTTTTATATACTCGCATATAATTACTCTTACATACTTTTTTCATTTTGTGTCTGTCTTTATTATGTGTCTTATCACTAATACTTTATTAGTTTGGCCGTATTGCCAAACTAAGCCAACGTGTTAGCGACTCTAGTAATCATTTATTCTTATACGGTTTCCTACCCAGTTCCATTACACGGTCCCGAGAAAAATATATGTATACCAGCTGTGCTACCCGGCGTTGCCCTGGTAATGAAAAAGTCTTTGGACAGAAAATTGATTTGTATTTAACATATAACAACATTTCCCATTCTAACTTTCAAATTACATATGAGAGAAGTGTTTTGTGTAGCTGAAATAAATTAAGAGAAAAATAAAAACAACTGTAAAGGTTTTAAAACTTTGTCAAACAACTGTAACTTTCAAGCTGTTAGCCAAGCACATTGCCAATGGAAAATTCTAGTAAGTTGTTTAATAAGATAGGCTTCTAATGGCGGTAAACCATGACCTCGCGTCTGCATTGTTGTCCAGCTACAAGTATTCTAATAATTGCTATAGTCGGAAAATCAATCTTACAAATATACATATGGACAAACTTTCAGAAATATATATAGAAGATATAGGGAGCGCTCTCGCTAGGAAAACAGAGTAGTCGCAGTTCCACGACTACTGAAAATTCCTTCGGAATAAAACAGATGAAAAACCATACTCACTTCTCTTACAATTTATGCAACATTTATTACAACCTAGATCGTGCCTGAGTAAAGACTGGCAAAATCATTTACAATATATTAAACGTTACAAAATAACCACATCATGATCATCACCTCGGTTGAATTTTATTTGAAGATTAATTGGCTCAACTCAGTTAATCGTGTATTTGCATTGATCGCATTAATTCTTTAATTAACACAATCATTGTGCAGCTCTAGTAATTTGCTAGGATTGGCTCCAAAATACAACAATTTTAGTAGAAAAGAGAGAAATCTAAAAAAAAGAATATCTTTGTAAGCCAAAGTTTGACTGTATAAAAATTTGCTACAGAGAACATCAGGAACAAAACTTTGTTCAAACACTTTGATGGTGATGCACCAATGTGGCCGATTAGTAGAACGATTAGTAAAAACTTTTTAATTTTAGGGTTAATATATTAGATAGTAGGTCATTCCCAGCAGTTTTACCCAGAACTATCACCCACCTGTCATCCATGAAAAACACTAAACTTAGTTCATAATGTGAACAAAACTATGATAACTAAAAAGCATGACAAAACACCAAAACAGTCTGATCAATGATATACAGCCCCCCTGGGGGCTGTATGGGCTGTGTGGGGGCCCATGGGGGCTGTATATCATTGGTCTGATAGACGGTTTTTATAAAGCTGACTGTAGCCAGAACTTCGTTTAGAGAGTAAAAAGAAACAAAGATAGCCTACGCATTAAAAACCTTCAATAAATAGCTCATCCATGTCAAAACATGCTTTCATGTTTTGAGATGAGCGAGTTTTCAACTAATTTAATACAACCAAAAACTCCACAATGTACAGCCTTATTTGTTGTGGTGTGGTGAAGCAGATTTGTTACAACGTGAAATATTATAAATTATTACGTAGTTATTGACAAGTATTTCGTTGAAACTTTAAATTTCTGGTGAATATTCGCATGAATGCAAAGCTAAATCAGTTCACCGCAGCTTGAAAATTTTGTAATGACAAAATCTTATTAAAGTGGGCATTTCTGCCGACATCCTGTTTCTGGTCGAGAAATGAACAACATTCTAATAAAAGAACAATCTTATTGTTCGTTACTTTATGTCTATTGCTTTAAAACATGAGAAACTGCTTAATTGTTTTATCAAATCACAAAAGTGATCAGGAACCTTTTTTGAAATTTACTTTTAGCCCATTGTAATAATTCACGGTACCAATCGCATTGAAGCGATTATGCAATAATGAATTGAAGCATTATGGCAGCAACTATTGTTTCGGAAATACAATTTAGATAAACCATTCATCTTTTGCCTTACTAAACTACAAGCAGTTTTACACAGCAAATAACTTTGAACTCCGGTGAGATCTCCAATTACTAAAAAAAGATTATTATATAATTTTACCAAAGAATATTTGAAAATCAAACGTTCATACACTGGTTTGGACACTATTTAAAGACTCCCTTTGCTTCATTATTTTTACAAAATTGCACAACTAATCAGGTATTTTTTGCGACTCACTTTTAGTCTGGTGTTAACAATTCACCGAGTTTGTATTAAAACGATGCTTACTTTTGCTACGGAAAGCAAAAACTGAAGGCGGTGCGCAAAGGTTTAGTACCTAATCTATCATATTGTGCGAAGGCCGTACCAATCTCTGTATTTCTTTTATAAAGAACACAGGTTGGAAATGCCGAGCCAATTCGTGCTAGCAGTGCTTGCTAGCTTGTGAAATTGACTCGTTAACTCTTCAGCTTGGCCAGTTATCGTCTTTCTAATAAGGAGGACAACTCCAAAACATTTAGGTAACTACGTACGTTAATGCACTTCAATTTTATATTGTAAATGTCAGCTAGAATTTGTTTTGGAAATCGTTATGCGGCCAGCTGAAATTAAAACCTAAAATAAATAAAACGTAAAATAAAACCTTTACCTTTGAAAAGTACTCAGTTTCCAAAAGATCTACACGACCTGAATTAAAAAGCAACTGCGTGGCGAAATGAGAAAGAGTGTGCTGCATTTGTTTCCACTTTGTCTGATAGTTACAAAAAAAGATGGCAGTGAAAGAGAGGAAAGCCAAAATGCTGCATCTGCCATTTTTACATCTGACAAAAAGATTGTTCAAGTTGCAATGGCGCTTGTAATTTATCTGTTCAATCGCATGAACACAAATTTTAATCAATAGCCCAATGATACCTAAACAAAGTGGAATTTCATGCACTGTAAAATACTGCAATTAAAGAAAATAATACAAACATTTTAAAAATGGAACTTTTGTATTTAAAACACAGCTACCAAAGAAGAGGTTGATTGAAGCTATGACAGCAAAATCATCGAAGAAAAATAAATTCGCATAGACAGTAAATCAGATACATATGATGTGTAAAGTTGTTGTATGGAAATACTGCAAAAAGAGCATACCAATAAGGAATGCAGCCAAACCACAGGATAAGCATATAATACATACAAGCACCAAGATGCCCAAAAACATCAATAGATCCAATAATTAGAAAATGTCAAAAGCAAATTAGAAACTTCAAAATTGGAGAAATCAATTATAGAAAGTGTGTCAACACCAGATGGAGAATATGCCGAAGAGAAGTCGAATCAATTGAACCTACCAACAACCATCCCTAAAAAAACCACCAGAAAAGCATTAGAGATGAATCAAATGAGTCACATACAGATCTGTCACTCTTGTCAAACATGACCTAGATACCAGGAGTAAGTCACCAGCTCCATCCTACATGTCGGCATCACATGCACCAGCTGAACACTTACGCAAACAAAATTTCTTCACATGCCTGAGAGGAAGCATTGAACCTTAACGCTCAACCTACACCCACAGGCTAACCATCCCACATGCCATACATCTATAAAAGAGAACAGCTCCAATGACTCACCATCTCATTCTCCATCTATCTCCAGCTCTCTCTTCCCAAGGACCTCCTTGGACGCTTTCCCCTCTGCCTGCTGAGGAGCCTCTCCCCTACCCCTCTGGAGTCTCATTCTCTTTCATCAGCTGAGCCTCTTCTACGCCACTATCTCAACTGCCGACACTCTCTACCTATGGCCTCTCTCGACTCTCGTTTGACTGTCAAAACTCACAGCTGTGCAAGACTGATCAACAAGCACAGACAACCGTTCGAGTAAAGATGTAACTTTCATTGGCTATTCTAATTGTTTGTCATTAATATTATTGTTTTAGAATTTTGTTAGCTGTGTATCTAATTGTTTGACTTCTAGAATAAAGAAGTAACGTTGACTGGTAAATATTAGTATTGCTTACAATAGCTTAACGCTTCCACTTGTACCTGAGTTAGTAATAATTAAATTAGTTCCCACAAGCTAAGCAAAAGTGCACAAACTAAACATAGTCAAAATAGAATAATTAGACGAGCAAATTTAACACTGTTGTTGTGTGTGAATTTGGATTAGTTATGCATAACATAATTTCTCCACAACCACACATAACAGTATATCCTTTTTATGATGTTTTACTAGAATGGTGTCTAAGGCTGAATAAACTTTGCATACTAACCAAGGTCTTTGCTTTTTAGGGTAGGGTGAAAAAAGAAACGAAAAGAGAAAGGAGAGATAGGCAGTAGGGAAACAAGTAAAAAAGATGAGTGAAAAAGATGAACGAAATAGATGAGAAAGACACATGTGAGAGAGGACTGATAATTGAGTAATGAATGACTAAAAGAGATGAGAGAGACAAAAAAATAAGCGAGAGAGATGAGAGAAGGAAACACGGTAGATGAGGGAAAGGTGTTTAAAGCCAGGACTAGATTAACTACGCATACTAACCAAAATCTGCTTTCTTGGGGTAGGATGAGAAGGGAAAGAAAACCAAAGACAATTCACAAATCAACATACATAAAAAGATATCTTTGACTAACTGAGAATTATTCTGTGCAGAACACTTCTTAGACTAGTCGACAGATTGTTTGTAGAGGTGTCATAAATTATGATTCAATTCGCATTTGTTTTTTTCAAAAGTGTTGATTTGAGAATTGCAATTGACTCTCTTTCACTTCTCACACTGCTACCCATCCACCATGAGAAAAAGTCAAGACCTTGGCTAAGCATACCCTGTCTCATGTTTCCCTCTCATGCTTTAAGAGTTCCTGTCGGTATGTACAAAATTCTTACATGTTCATTTATTATGCATGATATTGTTCTTGTATAGAACTCTGCAGTGCTGGTGGTCCGCAGAGTAGATAATGGTTTAGAATACAACCAATTGAGTACAACCAAGATTTAGTCAAGCATAGTTTGTTTCTGTTTGAACTCTTTGAGCTTGAAAGACTCTTTGTAGTTAAACTGGAGGTGCTGATTGACAAAGAATTATGTGTTGAATCAATGACTGTGTACCCACTAGCCTAGTCATTGGTCGTATGATTTCAGTCAATATGTCATCGCTGTAGGAAAAGTGCGCTATCCCTACGCACGTGTATTCTTTGTGCCTCAGATGAATTGGTTTCTTTTAATGCTGTGCATGATTGATACTACAAATAATCCTGTCAGTTTCAACAGCCTCGATGCTCACTTTGGATCAAGTGATGCAGGAGCTAGATGCTTATTTTCACTAGAATCACACAACTATTGAAATTATCAAGCGTATTGATGGATGAGGAAAGGCATGAGGGCATAGAAAAAAGCTGAAGTCGATAATTCTGTTCATCCTAAAATCAGGAATAAAACAGTTACATCAAATTATTGTGATAGTGATGTTTTGAGCACAGCGAATTTTACAGAAATAATTTGAAAAAAGGATATCAATTGGCATTGTTCTAGGCTATTTGTGCATGCATGACGGCACAACTCCAACAGGAGTTAGTTCTGATCTTGAATTTATTGTTATTACTAAGACCAAGGGTCATTTTACTTTTTGCTATCACCTAAAGTGCTCATTTATGTTTTCTTGGAACTTTTTCAGTTTTAGCACGAGTGGAGCACACAATTTCTCACACTAAATGGTAATAATGTTATATATATACTATATACATACCAGAAATAAATACCTACGTAATTCCGGTAGTAAAGTACTTAACAGGCACAAAAAGGGGGACTATGGAAGCCATAGAGGAAATAGACATAGCAACTCACATCTGATGAGTATGCATGGAGCACTCTATCTGAAGTCAAATACTGCTAGATTATATCCTAGTAAGAAAAGTGGAGGCAGGGGATTAGAAGTGTACAGCGGACAGTAAGAGTGAAAAGAACAAAATATAGTGGCCTATGGAGCTTCCATTGCCACCATAGGCATATTGCTAATTGAATTTAAATTGATCGCTGCGACAATGGTGATGAGGAACCTGACTGGCCCACCTAACCTCTCCATGGTACCTGCTAGTGGCAAGTATCTAAGGTTGGCGACCTCTACCAGACATACATACATGTATATGTAGATGAGCAAAGACAATTTAATGGCCGATACAAAGTATTTAATGGAAGGAGCAAAAGGAGCAATCATCAAAGGAGCAAGTACACTACCCCCGAGCAAGCACTCCTCTAAACACAGATTTATCACACTAGAAGTTATTCTAGCCTAGACTGTGCAAAGATTCTTAAACACCTTAAAACGCCTTCACCAAAGGTTTTTCGCCAAGAGTTTCAAAATGAAACTTGTGGTTCCACATGGTTAAATTGTGGCACCAAAACTTAGCCTTTTTCATGCATGGGTGCAGCCAAGCAGGTATCATGGGAATTTGAACAAGAGATCACACAGAAAGATAAGCTCTACGTAATCTATGGCAGAGTGGGCAGTGCAAGTGTCTTCATGACCTCCCATGATTTGAGCCCTTCAAATACTACCAGTGATGAAACTGCTCAACTCTTGCCTGATCAACTCATTTCTAAAGAACCCACTGTCACTCCTACAGTCCTTTGATTATAGTGTGTTGTTTCCAGTTTTCTATTCTAGAGCTATATGTTGAAATTATATATCATGGGGTAAGACCTTTTCTATGTTCACAAGGCATGGTGATAGTTATTTTGGGTAACTAATGTTTGTATCAGTTAGAATTTCCTTGATCTGCACCTGCTGAGAGTTCAAATCTCATAATTACCATCTTTTATAAACTAAGGGTTTATGAAAATCTACTAAAATCTCCAGCAAGTCTTGAATAGCACTGACAGCTTAAAGTTAGTCATTGAACAATTGATCTCTACTCCCCTTGTTCCTGCTCAGTTAGATAAGAGCATATAGGACTCAATTCAGCATTCAACCCTAAAGAGATTTCATGGTGTTCGTGTGAACTATGAATATTGATTCACTAAATGTAGAAAGGTGTTTGAGAATTTCTACATTTCAGAGTAGCAACGTCTGCTAATAAGGTGACATCTTAACCTCACAAGCATCTGGATATTTTCTACACAGTGACTAAAGATGTTAATATGAGCTGTGGCTAGTTATGATTGCATACATTTACTACTTTAACATAAGGCTTTTCCAAGTGTTGATATTATGCATTGATTTATATTGTAATTCCAAGTGTTGATATTATGCATTGATTTATATTGTAATTCCAAGTGTTGATATTATGCATTGATTTATATTGTAATTCCAAGTGTTGATATTATGCATTGATTTATATTGTATTTCCAAGTGTTGATATTATGCATTGATTTATATTGTAATTCCAAGTGTTGATATTATGCATTGATTTATATTGTATTTCCAAGTGTTGATATTATGCATTGATTTATATTGTAATTCCAAGTGTTGATATTATGCATTGATTTATATTGTATTTCCAAGTGTTGATATTATGCATTGATTTATATTGTATTTCCAAGTGTTGATATTATGCATTGATTTACATTGTATTTCCAAGTGTTGATATTATGCATTGATTTATATTGTAATTCCAAGTGTTGATATTATGCATTGATTTATATTGTATTTCCAAGTGTTGATATTATGCATTGATTTATATTGTATTTCCAAGTGTTGATATTATGCATTGATTTATATTGTAATTCCAAGTGTTGATATTATGCATTGATTTATATTGTATTTCCAAGTGTTGATATTATGCATTGATTTATATTGTATTTCCAAGTGTTGATATTATGCATTGATTTATATTGTATTTCCAAGTGTTGATATTATGCATTGATTTATATTGTATTTCCAAGTGTTGATATTATGCATTGATTTATATTGTATTTCCAAGTGTTGATATTATGCATTGATTTATATTGTATTTCCAAGTGTTGATATTATGCATTGATTTATATTGTATTTCCAAGTGTTGATATTATGCATTGATTTATATTGTATTTCCAAGTGTTGATATTATGCATTGATTTATATTGTAATTCCAAGTGTTGATATTATGCATTGATTTATATTGTATTTCCAAGTGTTGATATTATGCATTGATTTATATTGTATTTCCAAGTGTTGATATTATGCATTGATTTATATTGTATTTCCAAGTGTTGATATTATGCATTGATTTATATTGTATTTCCAAGTGTTGATATTATGCATTGATTTATATTGTATTTCCAAGTGTTGATATTATGCATTGATTTATATTGTATTTCCAAGTGTTGATATTATGCATTGATTTATATTGTATTTCCAAGTGTTGATATTATGCATTGATTTATATTGTAATTCCAAGTGTTGATTTATATTGTATTTCCAAGTGTTGATATTATGCATTGATTTATATTGTATTTCCAAGTGTTGATATTATGCATTGATTTATATTGTATTTCCAAGTGTTGATATTATGCATTGATTTATATTGTATTTCCAAGTGTTGATATTATGCATTGATTTATATTGTATTTCCAAGTGTTGATATTATGCATTGATTTATATTGTATTTCCAAGTGTTGATATTATGCATTGATTTATATTGTATTTCCAAGTGTTGATATTATGCATTGATTTATATTGTAATTCCAAGTGTTGATATTATGCATTGATTTATATTGTAATTCCAAGTGTTGATATTATGCATTGATTTATATTGTATTTCCAAGTGTTGATATTATGCATTGATTTATATTGTATTTCCAAGTGTTGATATTATGCATTGATTTATATTGTAATTCCAAGTGTTGATATTATGTATTGATTTATATTGTAATTCCAAGTGTTGATATTATGTATTGATTTATATTGTAATTCCAAGTGTTGATATTATGTATTGATTTATATTGTAATTCCAAGTGTTGATATTATGCATTGATTTATATTGTATTTCCAAGTGTTGATATTATGCATTGATTTATATTGTATTTCCAAGTGTTGATATTATGCATTGATTTATATTGTAATTCCAAGTGTTGATATTATGTATTGATTTATATTGTAATTCCAAGTGTTGATATTATGTATTGATTTATATTGTATTTCCAAGTGTTGATATTATGCATTGATTTATATTGTATTTCCAAGTGTTGATATTATGCATTGATTTATATTGTATTTCCAAGTGTTGATATTATGCATTGATTTATATTGTAATTCCAAGTGTTGATATTATGTATTGATTTATATTGTAATTCCAAGTGTTGATATTATGTATTGATTTATATTGTAATTCCAAGTGTTGATATTATGTATTGATTTATATTGTAATTCCAAGTGTTGATATTATGTATTGATTTATATTGTAATTCCAAGTGTTGATATTATGCATTGATTTATATTGTATTTCCAAGTGTTGATATTATGTATTGATTTATATTGTAATTCCAAGTGTTGATATTATGTATTGATTTATATTGTAATTCCAAGTGTTGATATTATGTATTGATTTATATTGTATTTCCAAGTGTTGATATTATGTATTGATTTATATTGTATTTCCAAGTGTTGATATTATGTATTGATTTATATTGTATTTCCAAGTGTTGATATTATGCATTGATTTATATTGTATTTCCAAGTGTTGATATTATGCATTGATTTATATTGTAATTCCAAGTGTTGATATTATGTATTGATTTATATTGTAATTCCAAGTGTTGATATTATGTATTGATTTATATTGTAATTCCAAGTGTTGATATTATGTATTGATTTATATTGTAATTCCAAGTGTTGATATTATGCATTGATTTATATTGTATTTCCAAGTGTTGATATTATGCATTGATTTATATTGTATTTCCAAGTGTTGATATTATGCATTGATTTATATTGTAATTCCAAGTGTTGATATTATGTATTGATTTATATTGTAATTCCAAGTGTTGATATTATGTATTGATTTATATTGTATTTCCAAGTGTTGATATTATGTATTGATTTATATTGTATTTCCAAGTGTTGATATTATGCATTGATTTATATTGTATTTCCAAGTGTTGATATTATGCATTGATTTATATTGTAATTCCAAGTGTTGATATTATGTATTGATTTATATTGTAATTCCAAGTGTTGATATTATGTATTGATTTATATTGTAATTCCAAGTGTTGACATTATGTATTGATTTATATTGTAATTCCAAGTGTTGATATTATGTATTGATTTATATTGTAATTCCAAGTGTTGATATTATGCATTGATTTATATTGTATTTCCAAGTGTTGATATTATGTATTGATTTATATTGTAATTCCAAGTGTTGATATTATGTATTGATTTATATTGTAATTCCAAGTGTTGATATTATGTATTGATTTATATTGTATTGATTAACCATAATTTTTAAAACAAAGTCTGAAAGATTTATGAATATGAAAATAAATGCATTTGAACCGAAGATCCATCAAAGATCAGATCACATGATGAAAGATAAGAACAGCACATAGAGTAGTCGCTCATTTCACACTTGATGAAAAGAAAAATAGTGAACAAAGATGCCTGATAGTATAATAATGCTGTCACCAACTAGAGTAGGAAAGACATTCATGTATTTTACCTTTTATTTACTTATTTAATATTATTTACCCTACTGTTTACCCTGCGAAGTACTGAAGCAGTGGAAGGTGAATCGAGAAGCGGAGAAGGATTACTGGATGCATATTCATTTGTAGAGGATTATGTCAAGGTCAGTCATCCAGCTCGATCTCCTTCTGCAATCAAACAGGTGAATGTTTTAATATAACACAGAACACAACAACAAGCAAAATAGCCTCAAAACTAAATTACATCCATGAACATTTCCATTGCCTCGCTTGTTCCAGGGAATAACATTTTGACAACTACATGTGTGCTCTCATTGCTTTACTAACAGACTTCCTAAAGTAAAACACGAATTCAGTGAGATGAACAGTCGTCCAGCAACTCAAACGGTACATTACTAAATGGTAAATGTTGGTGAGGCATTCAAAGACTATGTATGAGGCTTTAGAACTAAAGACTGCTGACTAAACATTCACTTAATACTTAGACGGGTGAAAAGATATTTATGTCACCGGTGTCGAGATTTTCCTAAAACGGTTTTTCATAGACGTCAAGGTATGAAACCGAGCTAAACAAAAGACTACTTGAAGTGAAACATACTAAACTGATAGAGCCATTACTTATTTCAATTGTGTTGTTTTCTAAGTTTTGAGGAAAAACTGAAAAACATTGGAGTTAGAAAACGGACCTCAGTACGCATTAACAATGGCGGCTCCTGATGCTAGTAAGATGTTGTTAAAGAGCATTCTAATCGATCTTCAAAATGTTTTAAAGTCTTCAGATCAGGTTGTAAACCGCCTCATGGACAAATATGAAAACAATGGGCCGGATCTAGACCTTAATGGCTTCTGCTTAGAGAGTAGTTCTGATGATCAATTTTCTTACGTACACTGAGCGCTAAAACCACAGCAACCACGACAATGGATGAATTCATGGATATTGATGTAATCTAGATGATATCCCTGATATATATGACTAGCTGTGCTACCTGGCATTGCCCGGGTAATAAAACAGTATTTGGACAGACAATTGATTTGTATTTAACATATAACAACATTTTCCATTCTAAATTTCAAACTACATATCATAAGAGAAGTGTTTTGTGTAGTTGAAATAAATTAAGAGAAAAATAAAAAACAACTGTAAAGGTTTTAAAACTTTGTCAAACAACTGTAACTTTCAAACTTCATACCATGAGGAAATGATTTTGTGCAGGATAGGTTCCTTTCTTTAGAAGCATTAGACAATGTGTAACTTTTGAGAATACATGTATTTAACAGATTAACAAAAAATATGACAGAATATGGTAGTATTTTGTAATTGAAATTTTATTAGAACAATGTCGGCCAAAAATGGTTAAACGAAAAATTAATTTTCTTAATAAAGATTGGAAACTAAGTAATAATAACAGTGATAGGAAAAAGAATAATGTTTAAACTTCAAACAAGATACTCAAATTATGTTTCAAAAATGCAAGTTGAAATAGTAACGATAATGAAACCAACTTTAAAAACTTGTATTATAAACTTCAAAAGTTATAAGAAGTTTATGAATGTGATAAGAGAATGTAAATCTAGATATATATTATTCAAAGTGGGCACTGATAGGAACTTTTGTGAAACGCGTGTTTAACGAACGCAATATTCGTCTGTGGAGGAAAGGAAATTGCGCTTGTTAATATACTATATCGCTATAAAGTAAACGTTAAACAACAATTTGAACAATATTAATATAAACAAAGATGTTTTAATTTGAACTAAAAGAAATAATGTAAAAATATTTTTTAAACGAATACAATATTTGTTCGTATTTAATGATTGTGGAGTGCAAGGTATTAAATCAGAATCTAAAAAACTAGCTAGGGAAAATTCTTCTGAGCAGCTGGAATAAAATAGTAGCCAACTAAATGTAGATGTTTAAAACAAATAGTGAGTATGTAAACTGCGAAACGTCGATGCAACGTATATATAGTGGTAACATATATAATCAGTACAAAAATCAAATTTTAAGTTCGAGATAAATTATTAGCCCTAAAGAAAAAAAGAAGCATCGCATTGCATATACTTAGGTCCTAGAAATATTTCTGCATCGTAACTCGTGGACACAAGGCTTAAATAATTAGCACGCGCATGGTGTATGCGGTATATGAAAACATATCTGATCACTATGCCATTCTAGCTCAGTGGTAAAGCATCCGGATAAGAAACTTGCTGATGAATTCGTGGTAATTGTCGCAAGTTCAAATCTATCAGAATACAAAACTTCATTGTTAAGATCTTAATAGGTATTATGGCTGGAGGGACATACACACATATCCGCATACTTTGAGAAATATATATACAGATGTATCTCATAATCTAATCATTATTAGAACTATTTTGTGGAGAATTTTCTACTGATCACTTTTTAACGTGGGTTTATGAAAATCAAAGAAAATCTTTCTGAGTTACGATAAAAATTGTGATTGTAAAACATATTGATAAATTTGCCTAAAGAGTAGGGGGAAACTCTGATCATAAATTGCCCACCAAACGATTAACATGACTATGGAGAGCATGTTTATCAAAAGATAAAAATATAAACTCTATTGTGTATCTGTAAATCTGCCAATCATTTAATAGAAGCTAAAGGATACCAGCAATGACACGACTTGCCATCTCCCAACTTTAACAAATGTATGGTCAAGTTTGACTTACCAAATATCCCTAATTCAAATACTGGTCTGGGAAATGTAAATTAGGCCAATTCTTCAATCCTTCAATCTACAGGTGAAAAAGAAGAGGCATGGATACATGATATTCATATGTGAAATACAGACAGTGCATTCCAAGCCATGATCCTCAGGCTGCATAGCGACACAAACAATACATGGCATATGCTTTGTCTGCTTGACCACATCCTGCCAGCATTAATGCTGTAGCCACCCAAATGCAACGACCTTCACTGTTCTATTGTGGCGACAACTCCTCACTGCAAGATGTAGTTTCAGGTGTTTTTAAAACTTGTGATTCACAACAATATTTGATAAAACCGGTTTAAGTAGACTAGAAATAGATGCATAGCTGTTAAACAAGATGAATAAGAATTACATTATAGGGAACCATTGATGCAAGTATAAGAATGGAAATGATAAGAGAACTCAATAAAGCAGCCTTATAAAATATTTGGTCCATCTCGACTCACCAAATCATCAACAGTCAAGTTGAAATGTGAGAAAATGTCGCTGAGATCAAACAAACGCTCCAGCTGCTCTTGCGATTCATCCTGCACGTAAAAAGGAAGAGACTTGGAAACACGAAATTCAGGTGTACAATAGGATATCAACAAGTCATGGGGAGCTAATCAGCAATACATTAGAATTGTGGGTAAAAATACATGCAAGCAATTATAAAACTTAGAGGAATAATTTGATTATTGTGAACTAATTTAGTGAGTCGAATAATACCTACACAATGAAAGGCCAATCTTTTTTATTAAATAATTAATTTTCCACACTTGCCATGTTTGGTTAGACCTGTAAAACAGCTGATGCCAAACCATTATGTAGCTTTATGAAGCGCAAACCCTTTAAAAGCGAATCAGGAAAGAGCAGTTAAACGGTAAGAGAAATAATTTTTAGCAGAAGACAATAAATATCTAAAGAATGTATTTGAGTGCACACTTAAATATAAAAATTAATGCTTTCTGTCAATCTAGTTAAGCCTTTGAGGGTGAGAACAATGTTTACCTCATCATCTACCCTATAATGACCAGTGCCTCCGTCAGATGAAAAACCTGGAATAAAAACAGTGTGTATAACAAATGGAATACCAAAATGAACACTACATGTAGCATTGAACAACTTTGTTGAACATCAGATAAGTCAGGGTGAGAATATTCATATATCTAGTCACTTTACTAGTTGAGAGGTTGAGAAAGCCCGAATTACATTGTAGCTTTGAACAGTTACGTAGTTGTATATAAAAATGCGCATGCAAAATGACCTTGACACAACGACAACAAATAATATATAAGAATTACAGAGTTTGACAGGTGAGGAACTGTTGAACAATGGAAAGAGGTTGACATACATACAAAGGCCACTTAATAATATGAACCATTATATAGTTTCATGATTCTAGCTGCTCAAGTTTTTTTTTTCTAAAATCTAAAACGGTGGCCAAATTAGCCAGCTTATAACTGGGAGCTGTTAGTAGAACTTTACTAGCTGTTAAAATGAGATCTAGATAAACTGTCTTTAGAATAAATAGATTGTCAGGAATCATAAATCTGTCTTAAGCAAACACCTAACATCACGTTCAGCATGAAAAGCATCATTGATGAGCTAGTGTCTAGCAAATTTTTAAAACCTAAGAACTTCAGCGAATGGCTAAAGAGCGATCCTATGTGACAGATACATTGTTATAAATGACCTTGCCAAAAAATTAGATGTCTCATAGCGTGGCATTAGCCTGGGCATGGCTCTTTTGGGGTGTGGGGGGAGAAAGAGAACCTGGGACACATAGCGAAAAAAAGGTAAGATAACTTCTGCAAAAAGAGCGACATATGGTACATATGACGCTGATGACTGATACTAATGGAAGCGTGTCGATAGATTCAGGTCTCACGATGTATTAGATGTGGCGCGTTTAAAAGCCTATCGTCAAGGTCACGTGACTTGATCTAGTAAAAGGTCCCATATTTTTGATAGGCTGGGTGGTTACGTAATACCCCGCTTGATAACAAAACGATAAGAACCATAGGTTACTATTCTCTTGCGTTTTTACATTTGCAGTTTCATTTTATATACTGATAAAACAATGGAGCGATTCAAAAATCATCTATCAAAGCTAGGCATAGTCACACTGAGACCAGAACAGTCTCAAGCTTTACAACATATTATCGCAGGTTTTGACCAATTTATAGTTCTTCCTACTGGCTTCGAAAAGAGTATTTGCTTTCAGATGGCACTGTTTTGCAGTGGTAGGTCCGAGTTGTTCATAATAACTGTCGCGAGTAGTCATAATACTCGCGAGTAAAATAAAACTGATATTACTTTTTACTAGATAAACTTTTCTTTACTAGCAGCATGCGATTCATTTTTGTTGTTCTATTGCTATTCGTTTGCTATGTTTGTATTGTTATTGTGATTTTTTATTTAATTGATTTAATTTTTTATTATAATTAAATCAAAACATAATTAATTAAACATATAAAATAAGTTAGTATCCAAGTAGTATTTCAAGTTATTAATTCAAGTACATACCTGAGCTAAGGTCATGTTCATCAGAGATTTCTACTCCTGTGTTTGATGATCTCGCCTAAATCAGAGAAGATTAGCTCAAAGTATTATAATGGCATCCTGAGGTATTGAATAACACAAACAACATCAGAGAGTTATACTTTGTAGAAAGCCGTGCATCCACTAAGAAAATATTTTAATTGTAAACATTTCCTTTCAAAAACAAATGCTCTTTGCATAAAGCTGCAGTCTCACCTCCAAACTTATAGCATTGGGTGTTGCAGTACTCCACTTCCTGCTGTATGCTTCTGCTCGATCATACGGCTTTTTGGGGGGAGCTAGAATTTTAACAAAACAAATTACAGAATAATCTTAACACGCAACAATGCTTCTGTTAAGAAAGAGAGAACAAATCCTCACCTATGTCTGGATCATCCTCTGAAATTGGATGAGCCCTTTTCATCACCCTTTCACCCAATTCATCTTCAATCTGAAAAAGCATATACTTTAAAATAGTGTGTCTTATGAAATTTTAAGAAATTGTATAGAAATCAACAAGTTAGTTATGACCTTTTGCTTCCTCATCTCATAGTTGTCAGAGGTGAGGCATATGGTAGGCAAATGACTTGAGAGAAATGGCTAACATCACCACTTATCCTTTGACCAGACTTAACTCGTAAGAATGATGTTGGTGGAGCTAAACTAGAGAAATTGGTTGAAAGCATCATATTAGTTTCATTCAAATGTTTAATCTATACCAAAAAGCATTACAGTCATATTTTAACATACGAGTGCCCCAACATATGAGAAAATCGAGATACGAGCAAAATTCCGAGCAAGTTTCTCTGTTGAGATACAAGAAAACTTGGAGATTCGAGCATTTGAGTTGGTTCTCGATGCAGCCACTAAGTGGCCAAGTAGGTGAGAGGTCGTGTTCGATAACAGCATAGCTCGGGTTTTCTCGTCGAATCAATTTGAAAAAAGTGTAAAACAGCCAGGTAAAAGTTATAGTGAAAAAGGGGCAAAAAGTTCCAAGCTGAAAAAGATAATAAAAAAAAGTTAAAGGGAAGACAAAGGTGGTGTTAAATTTAGTAAAATATTAAAACTTAGCTTCAAGTGTGTGCTTAGTAAACTAAATTCATTTAAGTAAAGTTCAAAGTGTATGTTATTAGTCTAGGAGCAGAGTAACTCGATTGTGAGTTGTTATTCCCTTACTCAACTTATGCATCATGATGCGTGCAAAAGATTCTTCAATATTTATATATTGCCTGTTTGCATGTTGCACTCTGTAATGCCATTAGTTATATACTTTCTTGTTTAAACTACATACTCATCAAATGGTGGAGGCGTAATAAACAAGTCGATCACTGTTGCCATTGTGACAAGGAATTTCACAGACTGTGATTGGATAATCGGAACAAAACGTCATAACCCGCCAGATTCCTTAGTAATGGCGGCCGAAGCTAGTAGCATGTGCTGTGTGCACTGCGTGCCTGAGCTACTAACTTCAAGTGATTTAGCAGTTCTATGACTTCTATCACCTCAACAAATAAAAACTGGTAACTGAACGTGTTGCTCACAACTATTGCTAAGTAAGCAGAACTAATTATTTTTATGATCAAACCGAAGACCTCGTTCATTCACGATGATAGCCATTAATCCATTGTCATTAAATATCAAGAACGATGTCCATATTAATATGATGATTCAATCACTATTGACTGACAATTCATTCCAAGCAACTAGCGGATGTCATCACAGACCAGATTTTACATGTGACAAGGTTAAATATTCCATTGTAACCTGTCGTTTTGTTCGTTTGAATTTGATGATCGTGATGATCTATCAATCAAGGCCAAACAACATGATTTGAACTGAAGACCTAACATGAAGAAACGCTCAGACTCAACTCAACAAGTTATTAGCTGTTCTTTACTGCTTTCTTGTCATGCGATCTGCCTACTAGATCCCAGTAGATTATTTTATGAATCAGATGGGGTGTTATGTTGATATTGACACCAACCATATCTCCAACCCTGACCCTAGTTTGTATTCGGGATAGCCAAACAAGGATAGATGTAACAAGAGGTGATGTGCTTTAAGGACATCAACCTTGTTACATTAAGTTCACCATAGAAGAAACTTATAGAGGGCACATTCTGAACAAAGGGTAAGTTTAATGACTTATCATGTGAGACACAGCGTCATAGCTTACTGACCGCCTGTCCCTACCCACTTTCTCACTGAAAACTATCAAAGTTTAAATACTGAAGTATTGAATAAGATCACATTGGAGTTCATCCTGCAGCCGCGTTATCAACTGCTGTTGCAATTTGATTACCTCCCTAGTATGCTCTCAAACTACAAGCTGCATTCTTTTTCACACGCTTGTCAATAAACAGCTAAACAGGCTGAAAGAAAACTGGATTTAGAGACTGACTAGGGAATTATAGACTACAGGCTCATTCCTAAATTTATGCTTTATTTTCATAGCCAAATACATTCACACTTCTTGAGTATTGAGACCGCAGATTCCTGTCAAGACTAATATGAGCCTTGTCCCAAACGATCAAAGACAGGCTCTAGTCAAATATTAGATACTTTATGTGTCATATGTGGTGGTGACGTTAAGTCAAAGAGTGTTACTCGGAAGGGAAAACGCATCTATGACAAACTGTGTAAGGCACAGACTATCAATGCTGGTAAGTTTTTTTTCTTCATTTGCATCAAATAGTAAACCTTTTGATGCTTTTAGTGCTCAAAAAGCAGCCAAATGTAACAAATTTCTTCTCCTATCCTGACCCTTTCTGCCCGAACATGTGTCAAGAACAGATCATAAGCACCCCAATGACTTCAACCACCATTAAATAATCACAGTTTAGCACAGTTATTTTATAGTGATTTCTCAAAAGACATTTTTCATGTTTGCAGTCAACACATACATTATAGTGTGGAAATTTCTTAAATGTATATATGAATGTGTTGAAAGGAACAATTTATTATTGGTGTAATTCAGTTGCAGTTATTGATTTTGTTACAAATCTTAATCCCAAACCATCAAACACAGTAAAAAAGGGGGGGGCTGAAAAATTATAGATCGGTTACATTTGCTCCAAGTTGTAAGACCTTATTTGGTGTTATTCTAGACTGTGTTCTTCCGATGCAAGACCTCATGCGTTGGGAGATGCTTTTGCCAGAAGCAAGGATTACCTTGCACTGACCTCTGCGCCTGCTCTATGGATAGCTGTTCAAACTGGAATGTAGAAGATGATTGTGTCTCAGACACTAAAAGGTTAGTGTGTTTGTCTGGCAGGTTTTACATTATGCATCATAATAGTAGTAGAGAATAGTATAGTCAGGTGTGTGTGCGTGTGTTTGAGTGTAGTGTGACTCATCATACAAAATGACATCTATTTCCTATACTGTATGCTGCAATAAAGCAATAAAACTAACCTGAGTGTATCCATAATGTGCTTAACCAAGCATTGAGAAAGATTCCGTCAATGGCCCAAACACTAGCTTTTTGTGTGTTGTGACACTCGTAGCTAATGACTGTTGTTGATATTTAGAAGGTTTGCTTTCTTCAAAACATTAATAATTGTCAGTGAAATGAGATTGTTATCAGGAGGGATGGTGTTATTATGTATATTTTTTTATTTGCAGATGAAGCCGATTGATGATGAAGTATCAACCTAGTGAAAGTATTTTTCTATTGGAGTTATCTCATCTCTTAAACAACTGTAATTATTTTAATAAAACAAAATCAAATGCTTTAACCAAGTTTATTTGTTACAACAGATGTTAGTAAGTGTTCTCTAAACAGTTCTCGCCCCTGAACCCTCTCCCTGAATCAGTTTTAGTTCTTTTAACATGCAAGCTCAATAACAAAAAGGTACAACTCGGAAAAGGTAACACAACTCCGAATAAACTTTCAAGTGCTGCCGACAGCAGTAGAATGGTTGTACAGGGTGCAAGACTTAATCTTATCACCACTGGGCTAAAACTACTAGTTCAATTCAAAAAATTGCATAAGTTGAGAAAGAGAATAGAAATTATTTTTATGACAGATAGGGTTATCCTGCTCTCTGACTATATGTTACGTAGTGTCACAAAAGTCTAGTGTACCGAACAAAGTATAGTCTCCCTCACACCGCCTTGGTAACTGCGTCTATTACGAAGGTAATAACTCCATACAGTACTGTACATAATAATGCTACATTTTATTGCAGATCATAACTACTAAATAAATAGGTATTTGTTACTTTGCGAGCATAGGTAGAGAATCACTCTACTAATTAAAAATACTTTTTCTATTGTAATGTTCCATTTTTAGGTGTTTTTCAATAGCATTGAAAGTGATTAATATGTATTTAGTTACTTTATATATGAAATACCACTTTGAGATATGAAAACATTGACATACAAACTCAGTCCTAGAAAGCATTAAGCTCATGCGTTGAGGTATGACTGAACTTATCATCTAATTTGGCTACATGACAGTTTAGTATATTTATCTCTAAAAGGAATCAATCATAGAACTATAATGTATATGATGTAATAGAGCAGGCTTGCTATAGAAATCCATGATATAGTAACAAAGCTATATGCAAGTAAGCCCATGCTATGGCTCTCAACAAGTGAACTTACGTACCTGCAACCAGTCTATTGAATTATTTGAGAAGCCTTGGTGTTCATTTGCACCTTCTTCCTGAGAATTAGACCATGGTGAAGTAAGTCTCGGGTCACGGCTAACCTTCCCATCTACAAGACTACTTTCTATACTCCAAGCAGAATCTGTGCTGGTAGAGGGAACAGGAGATACTCTGTCATGTACTCCGAGTTCCCTGTTATGTCCAAGAGTATCGCTGGGCCCACCGAGAGTTACCTGAAATTAGGCCAATGTTTTAGAACATTACAACAGTACATATATACTAGCATGCGAGTTGTTTTTTGAGATAGGATGGGAAAATACCTTGCTCGGGAACGGCAGTTTAGCCTGAGATCCGTCCGCCATATTTGGTTTCGGTGACACATTCTACAAAATAAAATTGCCGATGATACCACACTAGTCCTCTAAGATGTAAATCAAGGACCATCAAGAGATGGCTGTTAGAGGTGTGTGCTGATAAGGGTCAAAACTTCATAGAGATTATAACAGCTTTAGCTGGTCATTTTGTTTCTGTACACAAGCTGGTCAGCTTGTATATTCTTAATTTAATTAGAAGCTGAGGATATACAGCCAGTAACCAGTACTATTATAGACGGCCAACCATTTCTAATTGGTCTAAGCAGATAGAGTATTCTCTATACAATCAAATGTCTGTCACAAGTATTATAAAGTGTTTTATGTACAACACAGTAGCGTCTATTCATATTGTCTCCTAAACGACTATTTTACCTGAACTCTTGGTTGAAAGTCATCAGGCTCTTCGTTACCCTCAAGTACCTCTAATGGAGGCTGCATAGTTGCCATCTAAAAATGAAATGAAAAGAAATAGAACCAATCATGATCATAAACCAGAGTCTAAATTTAGCTAAGCGCTGCTGTCAATTTTAAACATTTAAAACACTACATCATATGCAGAGTATTTGGTACCAAGGTGAAATCTTCTTAATTAGTTGCTGTATATTCCACTTACTAATATGTTACTAATAATATGATAGAAATATATGGTGACATTGTATGAATGGTCAATTGCAAATGAGTGTTTCTAGTATATAACATATTATTATACCATGCGCAGTATCAATGAACCACACGCAACTTGTTATTTTATTGAATGGAGTAGTAGATATGAAGGCCCACAGTTAATCTCAAATATATTTATATATACCGTAATGTATAATCACATCACTATGTGTGACACACGCAAACCTCTACATTACATTAAGTTAACTGGCTGCAGGATCTAAGTTTTATATGATGGATTTGTGATGCATTGGATCAAATAACCTTTTAAGGCAAAACTCTAATTTGTTTAATTACTTTATAGCTATTTATTTATAAATAAATTTTTATATGACAGTTAATTACACTTAAATATTACAAAAATTATCCCATGAGTAGATAAATTTATTATCTAATAATCATATGTATAAAATTAGCTTAATATCATAACCAATAAAAAGATGCAATGAACTTTAAGCACGCATAAACATAACTTCATGATACACAAATTTGAAGGCGAATTCGAAATTAAACCGTTTAAACAAATTTAATTTAGCTACTTATTTTATTCTAATTTATTTTTTCTAATTAATTAATTTTTATAATAATACATGTTTTCTTTAGGCTTCACCAGCCTCTTGAATTTCACTTGAAAATTTTCTTCTACGAATGTTTTTAGAGTTTTTGGAATGTACGATAAAACTCTTGCTGGAACAGAATATACTGGAAAGGTAGTATATAAAAGCAAGTTGGATAGAAATTTGTCTGAAAGTTGCAATAACGATTTGTAATTATAAAACAAAATGCGATAATTTATGATTTATAACAACATAATCACTAGGTAATTATATGTAACAATAACAATTCGTAATTACCAGACAAAATGCAATAATTCATGAATGATAACCACATAACCACTAGGTAATTTTATATGTAACAATCGTGAATTACAAATACACCTACAATAAGAATTATGTTACTGAGCCCAAACCTTGCAAGAGACACTACAGTAGTAACCCTTCACACATGCTGGACACTAAAGAAACACTCATAAAGCTGTAAACCTTAGTGTTAAATTGAGGTGATACTAAAAGTGTCAGTGTCTTGGATATCTAGAGTAATCATACACACAAACTAAGAAGATAAATACAGTTCCATGCATTAAATACAACCACTTACCATATATTCCGCATATAAGCCAGTTCTAGAACACAAAAAATTTTACCAAGCTAACACTGATTGGAAGCAAACAAAATGAAATTATGCCAATTTAATTTTTAACGAATTTCAAGGAGTTTGAGACAAGTTTCACCGTTGTTAATAAGAGTAAAACATAACAACAATGGTTACTACTATCATCAACTTTTTTGCTACAAAATAAATTGTTGCTGAAACAATTGATATTCCGTAAAAGCAAACATTTGGCATTGGCGCATACAAGTTCTCATAAAATTTAAATAAATTAATCAGCATACAATTTTACATAAGCTGTAATCCGTCTGAGCGAAGAAATATCTATAAAAATGTGTCTTTGCAAAGTGAAACTAAGATCAGCGTTAGATGCAAACATGTATTCTATTTGCTCAATGCAAACCGATGATTGTTTCTTTTGGGTTAAGCAAAGACACACATAAATACCTCATCAGGTTTTAGGCAAAGAAACAATAGGCTAATTATTACAATTACTCGCCCATCAGAAACGTCTTGTACTGAGCATGCAAAAGCTGATCTACTTCCGCAACCGTTTGCTTTGATAGTTGCGTACGGCATGTTACGATTTATAGGGTCGGCTTACATGAGAATGCTTACAAGTTACATTGAATTCAGGGCTGTCTTTTTTAAGGTCAACTTATATGCGGACAGATACTGTAAAAATGACAATGGGTGCCCTAAACAGCGCATAGTTTTATTACTATCAACAGAGATGATAGATACAGAGGCACCAGACTCTTTCAGCTCATCCTAGAACATTCAGGACAATTTCTTTCAGGCTCTTCCTAGAACATTACAAATGATTAGCTGAGTGACATAGATGTACTATACCTTTACGCTATCTTCCATAGGCTGGTCATCAATATCAATGGTTTCTGGTCTGATGCTGGGCTTCAGCCAATCAGAGGGCACATGATCAAGCTATAAAACACAAACAAACTATTAGAGTAACAAATTGACTGTGGACCAAAAATATGAGTTCACCCAAAAATGTATTCAATCACACAAGTTATAAATATACCTGTAGGCTATGACAGTAAAAATTACAATTGTATGATGGGATTGCATTATGGATGGGACAAATGGCTACTGAAATGAAAATTGTAACTGTAATAACTTTCATTTGAAGGTGACCTATAAAGCTATATACTTTAAATTATAGCGCACCAAAATAAAAAGCTATAAACTATAAAGTTATAAACCATAAAACTATAAACTATAAAACTAAACCTAAGTTGGTGTCAATGGTGTGAAAAGCTCACATGTTTCAACATCAAAAGTGACAAATTGATAACCTGTTTATACTTATTGTACAATGAGGTCTCCAATTATTCATTTAAAAACTACCCAACAACATTGATTAAATAACCAAGTATTGCACTGAAAGAATTTCTCACGGTCTTACACTGCACATTTTTAAGGTAAGGTGCCTGAATATGGAACATTTTACCTTTGTATTGCTCTAGTTGAATAGAGGGTAGTCACAAAACTACAGGATATGATAACTACAGTCTGATAGCTCAAAACATGTACATTTGTGAACATCT
This sequence comes from Watersipora subatra, assembly GCF_963576615.1. Lineage (NCBI taxonomy): Eukaryota > Metazoa > Bryozoa > Gymnolaemata > Cheilostomatida > Watersiporidae > Watersipora > Watersipora subatra. The sequence goes on along the minus strand of NC_088717.1, from coordinate 53,231,476 downwards.
AATAAACATACCTATTTAGACTATCATGTAATCTGACCAAGAGACAATACTCACCCTTGGATCGTTAGGCAGGGCATTTCCTGAAGGTGAACTGTAGTTATTCTCTACTTCCGAACTGGAACCATGTACGGCGGGCTCTGTACTAGTCCCTGAATGAAACCAAAAATTTGCTTGTTCAACATACAATTTCCTTCACCAAAAGATGCACAAGAAATAACACATGTATACTAAAATGGCTGCCGACTAAGAAACTTGAGTCACACTACAATTGCATGGCTAAATCTCAACTTCATTCAACTAGGATTCAAAGTGGCTGAAAGTCTGAAAAAAGTCAAAAATGGAAATATTTTCATGTGCCATTCTTGTAATATTTAAAATGGAATATTTAAAGATTTATTTTATATTAAACAACATAAGCTAGTTCGAGATCCGCAAAAGATATTTAAAAAATGTAGATCTGAATTCTCATAAAAGTATTACTTTATATTGTGCTATTTTTACTCCTCAACTATGTTGATTATAGACTATCAATTCTGGAAGATTCACAATAATCCAATTACTAATACTGATTATTGATTACTGATTGTCTGAAACGAGTTGGTCAATTATTGATAACTTGCACAAGATGTTTAGAACACAAAAAATTGCTCGGTTGCATCGGCTGATGCTTAGTAATTCTAGCCTTGAGATGAAGTTTAAATATATCTGAGGATAAATTATCTGCTTTATCAGAGGTGACGTTCAAATAGAGGGTGGCACTTTATTTTTCGCCGAGCTTATCAAACTTTTGGGAATATTAATTTAACCCTTTTACAGGCAAACCGATGCTAATGGCGCTTATATTTTACAAAGCATTACTTTAAGTAAAGAATTACACAGCTACAGGCACTAATTATTTGATGGTTGCTTTCAAAGTCTCAAAGAAAATAACTGTAAAGCTGTGGAGTTGGAAAACGAATTTCGATTCACCATGACAATGGCTGCTATATTACGTCATATGGTGCGTCTGAAGACTACTTTTATCGTTCATCAAAATGCTTCAACTTTTCACATCAGGTGGCAAAACACATTGTGGATAAATCTGAAGACAATGAATCAGGTTTAGACCCTAGTGACTTCCAATCAGAGTGGAGTACTGACGATTGTGACAACCTATCTTCTCCGATACACCATCACTAAAACCATGCCAATGCAACAGCAAAAGAATTGTTATGGATGTAACTGAGTTGTTAATAGTACCATTTTGTGGCCACCTTTCGGCTGATAACTTTCTATTAAGGGTTCGTAAAGATCAAAGAATGTCAATATGGCGGGCAAATAGAGGTGGCATTCAATTGAAGGACTGAGCTGTATTTTTCAACCCTTCTCCAAAAGCGGTGCACTATTAGAGGTAACGTGCTATTAGAGGTAACGTGCCATTAGAGGTGGCATGCTATTAGAGGTGGCGTGCTATTAGAGGTGGCATTCTATTATAGGTGGCGTTCTATTAGAGGTGGCGTTCAAATGGTACGATAGAGGTGGCGTTCGAATGAAGGTTTTACGCTACAAATTTTATTTCCCAAATCATTTTTAGCTCCGTATCTGAAGTTAGTACACAAGCTCCAGCGTGTACTATTATAAAGCTTTGGTGTTTCGCACTAAACGTCCATCTTGTATTCAGACAGTGATTAAACTAACAACTTAACATAAAATACATCTTGTATTCAGACCATGATTAATCTAACAACTAAACTTACATCTTGTATTCGGACCATGATTAAACTAACAACTAAACATACATCTTGTATTCAGACCATGATTAAACTAACAACTAAACATACATCTTGTATTCAGACCATGATTAAACTAACAACTAAACATACATCTTGTATTCAGACCATGATTAAACTAACAACTAAACATACATCTTGTATTCAGACCATGATTAAACTAACAACTAAACATACATCTTGTATTCAGACCAAGATTAAACTAACAACTAAACATACATCTTGTATTTAGACCACGATTAATCTAACAACTAAACATACATCTTGTATTCAGACCGTGATTAAACTAACAACTAAACATACATCTTGTATTCAGATCATGATTAAACTAACAACTAAACATACATCTTGTATTCAGATCATGATTAAACTAAAAACTAAACCTACATCTTGTATTCAGACCATGATTAAACTAACAACTAAACATACATCTTGTATTCAGACCATGATTAAACTAACAACTAAACATACATCTTGTATTCAGACCATGATTAAACTAACAACTAAACCTACATCTTGTATTCAGACCATGATTAAACTAACAACTAAACCTACATCTTGTATTCAGACCATGATTAAACTAACAACTAAACATACATCTAGTATTCAGACCATGATTAAACTAACAACTAAACATACATCTTGTATTCAGATCATGATTAAACTAACAACTAAACATACATATTGTATTCAGACCATGATTAAACTAACAACGAAACATACATCTTGTATTCAGACCGTGATTAAACTAACAACTAAACATACATCTTGTATTCAGACCATGATTAAACTAACAACTAAACATACATCTTGTATTCAGACCATGATTAAACTAACAACTAAACATACATCTTGTATTCAGACCATGATTAAACTAACAACTAAACATACATATTGTATTCAGAACATGATTAAACTAACAACTAAACATACATCTTGTATTCAGACCATGATTAAACTAACAACTAAACCTACATCTTGTATTCAGACCATGATTAAACTAACAACTAAACCTACATCTTGTATTCAGACCATGATTAAACTAACAACTAAACATACATCTTGTATTCAGACCATGATTAAACTAACAACTAAACAAACATCTTGTATTCAGACCATGATTAAACTAACAACTAAACATACATCTTGTATTCAGACCATGATTAAACTAACAACTAAACATACATATTGTATTCAGAACATGATTAAACTAACAACTAAACATACATCTTGTATTCAGACCATGATTAAACTAACAACTAAACCTACATCTTGTATTCAGACCATGATTAAACTAACAACTAAACCTACATCTTGTATTCAGACCATGATTAAACTAACAACTAAACATACATCTTGTATTCAGACCATGATTAAACTAACAACTAAACAAACATCTTGTATTCAGACCATGATTAAACTAACAACTAAACATACATATTGTACTCAGACCGTGATTAAACTAACAGCTAAACTAAATGAAATTAAGACCTGGTCCCTTCTCAGATTTTAGTGTAAATGTGCTTAATACTATTCATCTGAGTGCTTCCGTATTTTTATATTTTGAGGATTTCCTGTTGGGAATTGTGAGAAATAAAGAAGCCCCTTATCTTCAATTTGGTTAAGCCCGCACTAGTTTACATCATTGCATATAAGCATTACCATAAAAAATAAATAGATTCAAACCAGCACCTAGATATACACCACTCCTCCCCTTCAATTCTCTTTCACTGTATTGATCGCGGACGCTTTGCTTCGACTATAAGGTTATGTTGAAGAAATTAAAAAAAGCCTTGATTAATAAGATAATAGTGCATTGCATATAAACCAGTTTTTTTATTGGTTGAGTTGCATTTGCTATTGGCCAGCAGTTTGCTCTTGCACAAGTCTACCAAACTATTTTGAATGATTTCGCAAGTAAGTGATTCATCGACTTGCCGCTATAATGCCAGCTGTAAGGGTTTCCATCTTCACAGAGAAAAAACAATTACAAAAAAACAAACATTTCAATGCAAGACTTGGCAGTAAAAACACGCTAATAGCACCTCAAATTTGACCTTATGTTGTGTATTTGTTCTCATACACCTTATTCGATCTTATATATAGGTCTAATTTGATCTTTTAGGATCTTATGCTAAATGGATAACATAGTGAGCCAATAAAAATACAAACGAACCAATATGACTCTGCTTCCTCCAAAACAGTAATTTAATAGTGTTGGATGTAGCTCCAAGCTCACTTTGGGTCTCAAAGTGTATAGTTTTCTCCAGATCTCCTTCATCCATGGAAATTTTTGGAACCTTTACCTTAATGGTATTGGAGGATTTGTCTTCACTTTGAACTTTAACGTTTTCAAACCAATCGCTATTGGGATCCCTAAAGCACCCATAGATGACACCTAAAATAAGATTACAGGGTTAAAAAATGGACAATAAAACACCCATTTTATGTAACCATACAATGGTTATGCTGGACAATGATGAAAATTGACCAATTTCAAACATAATCTACCTCAACTTTTTCACATTCTGTGACTACCTCGCTGTCCCCGTTAATCAGTCAAAACCAAGGCTTGAGTTTAATCATTCAGGATATTTGGAGAACAAGGCAACCATCTTAAAAGGTTGTTTATTACAACACCATAGCCTAATGAATAGCGGACACATAAAATGGTCGACTGAAGAATAAAAGAGATAGGTGGAGATTCTCTAACTATTCATTTATTACAATTCCGTAACCTGCTAACTTTTAGGTCATTTCAATTTTATTCACTAGTCTACGACATGCTCACACGAAACAAGTCATAAAGCAAGTTGTTCATTGGTCGCTAATCTCTATTGATTGTAGAACCTTCTAGATGTTATTGCGTTTGCTGTTCAAGCATTTATAAAAGCCAGCTTATAAAAACACACTTATACTATTTTGCTTTAGTACAAAGAAAAAGAATATATTGCAGAAAAATAATTAGAAGAATGAGACTCCTTGTACTTTGTTATAAAGAAATGCTGAACATCAAAATTAGCAAATAAGGAAATTGAAGAATATTGTTTTAAACAATGTAGAAAGATCCCAAAGTCAATACTCACTTCTGACAATATTATTCTTTTGCAGTTTATGCTGTTTAAACTAATTGAATGGAAAGTAGAAACAAACAAAAGTAAAGCTGATTTTCGTACTCTTAAATACTGTTTTAGACACACTACTTTTTTATAAAATATTATATCATCTCAATAGGCTAACTTCTCATTCAAATAGAACTTAGACTGAATACTGGAGCACATGCAATTTACAGTAAACAATTATGCCTGCATATAAGTACTGACACATGCACATGTGAGTGCTCAGGACAGGTCCAGACAGGCATACAAAAAAGTCAAAAACAAATTTACGTAGCAACAGGATGTAAAGACAAGGGCATACCTTTCTTAACAGCAGACTTCGTGTTGACAAGGTCCAATATTAACTTCTCTCCTCCGTCAGGATTAAGAAATCCTTCAGGTGAAATCTTTTCTACCTGCCCAAAGCTATAAGTGCCTACAAGAACATGCAAATAGAAAGAATTATAACTAAATCATAATAGTTCGTCCCATCTTATCTAGTACAGTCAACATTAAACAACATTCACATTCATTCTAGTCTATATCTTTGGGACATTTTATTTACATTTACTCAGTACCCATGATAGCAATGAAGGTTCCACATCTAACAACAGGTTCATTATCAAAACCTGCTGATCCGTCATGATCAGCAGGTGAACCACGCTATCAGTAATTCTAGCTGACAGCCAGAACTTCCATTTCTAGCAGGACAGACAGCATTATGAAAAGTATTATTACAATATAGCCAGTAATGCGACGTAATGACAGAAGGCTTGTATCAGGTATACGTCTGCCAAGCGCGGGTACCAGGAGTTGTCCAGGTAGAGGTGGAACGAGACACGAGACGTCTTGAGTATCGACCTGTCTCGTCTCGGTCTCGACTTAACTATTGCCAAACTCGAGACAGGAAATAGAACTAAAGTGCCTGCGCATGGTTGTTAAAACATGGCTTCTTGCGGTAGCAACAAGCCATATATTGTAATGGATTGCAGGCAACTGCCTTTAAAGTTATACCCGGTCCGTTACTACCTGTTTATATTGATTATGTTGGCCACCGAGTCTAATCATGTAGTCCGGACAACGGCCCTGTTAATATAGTGTAGTTCGGTTCTGTGTCCTTAAAACAGATACCGGGTGTATCCAATTACCCTCCGAATAATCCAATGTAATAAATAAGACTATTGGGGGTAAAATGTCTGTATTTTATCGTATCGTGTCTAAACACCAACTGCCCTTCATAAAATTCGGACCTCTTTTATATACTACCAATTGCGGGTAAAACTTGCCCGCACACAGAGAAACGAACGAAAGGCTGTGTCGACCATAGTCCTTGTTCGGTTAATAATGACGTTATTGTTAGTTCAATATAAGAATATACATGTACATGTGTACAGTAATTCATATAATTTCATGAGTACAATTTAAATATAATTCACATACTACAGTTAATACACAAGCAAAACTTAACATTGTTGAAACGATAAGAATGAAAGTGTTATCGTGTGTTCTTTTAGTTGCGGTATTTCTTTGTAGAGCGACGGCTATCGGTTTCATTACACATTACATTAAAAAGTAGGACCTATTCAATAGATGGTAAAAATATGCATGTATAAAGCAGTATGTTTATAATAATTATTATCAATAAAGCTCAAAATTCTTAGAAATATATAACTTCGGTATTTTAGAGCTGCTTGTGTCACTTTTGTTTACAAAAACTACATGCATATCACTATTAAAATGTTGTATTTAAATCGTTTACACCAGGTGAAAATTCAATTTAAAAATAGGTTTATCAATTTTATATATTCTAAGTATGTACGCTAGTACTTGTGTAGTGAAATCATGACCAAATGCTCATTATTTTACTGTCTCGTGTCTCGAATTTTTACAAGACACTGTCTCGAGTCTCGTCTCGAACTTAAAAAACCTGTCTCGTTCCACCTCTATGTCCAGGTAGTGGAAGATATTTACAAGATATAACTAAGCGTATATGTTCAGAGAGCATTTTTATTTCTAGTAGAAATAGCAAATTGTTTTAGAAAACTATGGTGAAGGACCTATTATATAGAAGGCGAATCTACATGTAGATGCGAATAGTTTGAAAAATGCAGAAAACAACCGAAAAAAATATAGACCTGGAAGGAATGCATGAACTATCAACAGTATGACTCTGTATAAGAAAGGCCTGTGGTAATAAACCTAACATGTATGCTCAAGCGCATACAATCTGTTACATATGACATGATGAGACAACTCCACATGCATACTTAGTTCAACTTACCAGGATCAAATATATCGTCTGTGAATAATGGATTGCTGTTTATTAGATTCTCCCCATCGAGAATATCCACTTGAATAGCAAAAATGTGTGGAACTTTTAAAGATTTGTCAACTGTCTCTAAAATATCATAACTGCATGTAGATAGGCAGCGCTGGCACAGACCTGACATGCAAGCAAGGTAAGCTGCAGCACATGAAAAGATGCTTCTGTGTGAATGTTAAAGGTTGACTTGCAACAAAATTCACATTACAGTTATTTGATATCAAAAGATTCACCATGTCTTACTCTGTTGTATTGCAGGTGCAAAATATGTGGGAATGTGATTACAAGCTCTTAAAAGCTATAAAAACGAACAGTTAATCGCAGCCACACGAGACCACCGTAGTTTGGTTTCTTTTTCCAAAATGGCTCAAATGTGACGTAGTTGTGGGAAATGGTTTCTGTTTACACTTTCATGGAACCTTATTCGTCGAAATATTTTCACAAATATACTTCACACATTCAATAAAACCATGTCTATTGTTCTTGCGCATCTATTTTATCATCGTTGTAATGCTGTCACTTTTAGCAGTGACATCTTATTACCGTAAAAATTCATTTAATTTTTAACCTCACCTCGAAGGAGTACATATCATTGTCTGATAACCAAGACGAGCCTGTTGGTCACCTGTGATAATCGAAAAGTGCTGCGAAAATTATTTGCGAAGTATTGGGTCACATGATCAGATTACGACTTGACGATTAGATCAAGCCGAAACAAAACTGTAAAGTAGCGAGCATCTATATTTGATACGGGGTCTTCGGTAAAACCCAAAGTGTTTGTCATAAACTAGTGCTACGATAAGTTTTATATTGAGCATTTAATTGGCCTTTCAATTTACGTGAGAACATCACGTGACAAGACAATAACCAAACTGTAATGACTACGTCAGAGAAATAACAGATTCCAATCTACGGCGGCTTTTCATTTTTGAGCCTTTAAGAACTTGTAATCACAATTCCACATATTTGGCACCTACAACGCAACAGAGTAAGACATGGTGAATCTTTTGATACCAAATAACTGTAATGTGAAATGTGTTGCAAGTCAACCTTTAACATGAAATCAAGATAAAACAGACTTCAACCACCTTGGCTATTAAAAGTTTGTCTAAGTTTTTTTTTGTAAAAGTTATACCACAACTACTTGCAAAAGTATAAAAACATCCAAAATGTATTTTGTAAATATTCATGCAACTTGACAACAATGAGCTTAGCCTTGGTAAGAGTAATCATAACTAGCAAGAAGCAGGACAGCTGCAACTGAATATGAAGAACTAAGGCTATCTTCACTTCTCACTGTTTAAATCCTCTTATGTGTATCAGATAATTGTTAAAAAGTAATAAACTTAGATGTTGTTCAGGTGTTCCTGTTAATTAACCATCATGGACACATAGCAGTGGCTCAGAAAGGCAGGCACCCTTATATAAACTAACACTACATTTCAAGACTTACCCAGTAATTAAACTGTACTGCGCTGTACAATCATATTAACTGAATGCCGGCATTGCCTAGCTAACAAAAAAGTCTTTGAACAGAAAATCGATTTTTATTTAACATATACAACATTTACCAATCTAACTTTTAAACTTCATATCATGAGAAAAGTGTTTTGTGTCGTTTAAATAAATTGGAAAAAATGAAACAAGTGGAAAGATGTTTAAATGTGAAACAAATAATTAGCAAATAATGGCTAAATAAAGTCTGTTTTGCTATAATGACTACAATGAAAGATGATTTGACACTGATACAACTAGCATGAAGTGGAAAAACAAAATAAAAATCATGAATACGTTGAATTATTAATAACAATGATTACATAGGTGTATAAAAAGGTAACTGTTGCAACTGAAGCCATTCATCCAACATTTGACTATGACAACACTGCTACCTCTGAATACTGGTACCAGCCTAAAAGTAAGATATCAGACTGTTTTTGTCGTATGCTTTGTCTGACTGAATGGAGGGAGAACGTAGATGCAATGCCTACTCGAGATAATACAACGGTACAAGTGTAAAAACTTTTAATTTGATAGTTCTTAGCGATTGCCACAAGAAAGAGCCAAAAGTCGGAGCTGGTAATAAGACATTTGAAATTGAAACATCCCATTTGAAAATACAAAATTCAAATAAGTAATGAATTTTGAAAATGCTTTTAAAATCTTTTAAAAAGCAAAACAAATGCAAAAATTAATATCAATTAATAATAAAAAGTGCATCACTAATTTACCGACAAAAATAAAATAGTTAAGAATGATAGGAATTGCTTAGCCTTGTGGTTAGGTTCGCGAGTTTGCAAACTTGCGGTTGCCATCTGCGTCAGTACAAATCCAGTACAAAGCGCATTTTTCGTACCTATAACTTTATCGCTATAACTGGACAGACGATAAACATTGAGATTTATTTAAATGTACTGAAATTTACTTAAAAATACTTAAATGTACTGATTGAAAAAGATATTCATGATATTGAAAAAATATCGAGCGAAAGCATTTACGAAGCTACATAATTAAAATTGCGCTTTTTTAAACTGAATTAGCTTAGAATTGACTATTCAAAATCCTTATTTAAAACATTATATTATAACAGATGACGCCCAAGAAAACTTTTAAATTTCCATTTGTACGAAGAAAGGATCTCTTGCTAGCACACTCCATAAGATGTACACAAAGGCCAACTGATGTAATTCTTTAACCACAGAAAATTAATATAAAAACACTGTGCATACTTTTTGGTGCTTGAGGAATCCACTTTGACCTTGCATTATAATTATCTGACAAGTTGGGTAACCATAATGACGCAGCATGGTGATTAAATGGAGAAAAATGAACAAAAATTGGGGCCAACAAAAATGCTTTTGTCTCGCGTTCATGCATTGCTGAAATGTCAGCGTTGACATAGTTACCATGGCAATCAGGAGATTTATCCTGTACATAGACTCTCATTTTCATGTATATGCTTATATTGCCACCTATAAAACTGTAAAAATTCTCGTTTTCGTATAGATCTTAAATCACCACCTGAGGTGTGAAAACTCACTGAAAAAGCTGACACTCGGCAGCTTTCAAAGGCAGCATCTGATGTAAGACTAGACAGAAGTATTTAATGCCTAGCTACTAATAAACATCCTACTACAAACACAAAACAGCAAACTAAATTCTAAACCACTTGCATGAGATGACAAAATGATTACTTACTGCCCAAAAGATCACATCTTGAGTTCAGTTCGGACTTGCAGTTGTTTGAATTTTTGCACACAATTTTTAGGTTGCTGAACTCTATTCTGTAACAATGAATAAGAATTAGAGACAGATGTAATCTAAATTAGAGTAAATTGGCCTACAAGCATTTACCCAAACTAGCCAGCCAACAATATTTTGGTATATACCCTACAGGATGAATTTATTCGCGGAGTTAAATTTCGCGAAAATTGCCATTTCATGCATATTCGTGGATTAATTTATTCGCGGCTGAAAACTGTCACTCTCTATGAAGAGTTAACTCTATTTCGTCTAGCAATAGAGTTAACCCTACGCATGCGTGCATTGCGTGTTTCGTCTTCTATTTAGCTTACAACTACGGGTTGATTGTGCTAAGCTATAAATTTTTTGCTGCATTCTGAGGTTTTCACGAATATTCATAGATTTGGAGGCCTTTGATGAACCAACAATTTGTGGTAAGTAATGAGTTTTTTTTCAAAACCATTTACTAAATTAGTTGAATTTTACTTTGGTTCTTCGGTAAAACGCAATATTTAGTTTTTCCATCCCTACCGCTTCATGATTTGTTTTAGTGTGAGAGAGATTTTTCATCATACACGCAAGCACAATGACTGCAAGGGTGGTATATGTCATTCTTAGAAGATCACCAATCATTCAGGGAGGTCTGGAAATTGAGGTAGAAGTGACTGCAGCTACCTAAGAGGAGAATATATCTATATCGTTAAAAAAAGGAACAAAAATGCCTTTACGAGCACAAATCTTTGGCCAACCGGCAGAACTTTGCAATAGTAAGCCACGAGGAGAGTTCTGATGATAACTTCCTTACCAGCCATGTAGTAGCGAGAGAATCGCCTTTAACATCTACCCAAGACAGTGACAGCGATATAGAGCTGCTATTACCAAAATAACTAGTCAGAGAGCTGCACCATTACACGCTAGTATTCACTTATCAAGAGTATCAGTTTAATTTTATTGCTCTAGACAACCGCCATATAGACTAAACTGTTTATTTACCCCATTCATCGTTTGTAAAATTTTATTTGTATTTGAAATATTTTATTTGTACACTCAAGTTTGTAATAAATTATAATATATCTATACATGAAATAAAATATATAATTTAATCATGTTTGCTGCAGCGATATCAAGGAGTTGTTGTCGATGAAGGGGTCTAGGTTGACTGGTTGCTTCTCTGCCAATATTCCTGCCTTGATGAATATTACTACTTGTCTCTAGTTTTCGTAATCGGAGCAGGTTGTTTCATTCTCAATCTGCAGTAAATAAAAAAAGAAAAAATATTAATAAGTGTTAAGGAAGTACAGAGACAATAGCTGAAGTATTTAATGAAAGCGATCAGTTTTTAAACAAAAGAATTAACTAATGCAGTTAATTATTGAAAAACGTATCTGCACTGCAAATCAAATACATACCATAATCCCTAGATCAGAATCATGATCGTCCTCAACTTCGGTATTAGAGATTGATGGAGTTGATTTCCATGTAAAAAGACTAGGAGAAATTTTTTGCGATGACGAAGCCATGCTGAATGACTTGTGAAAACCTTGAATAATTTTGTTAAGTTTGATGCAATGGCAATACAACCCGAAGCCTGGCGATGATTTTAAAGAAGTTTTGGAACTCGGCTACGTTTAGTACTTCTGCCTAGAGGCTATTTTTGCGATGACGCCATTCTGCATATCTTGTGACAACCTTGAATAATTTTGTAAAGAAATGTGATGCATTGGCAATGGTGTTAGCTCAAAGCCCAGGCAATGATTTTAAAAATGTTTTGGAACTCAACTATGTTTAGTATTTATATTATTATATTATTTTAAAAACCCGCCTAGCGGCTAGTTTTTAATTTGATGCAGTAGTTATTCTCCCTTGTGATTAAAAATAGAACTAATTATTCACGGAATTTAATAATTCGCGGAATTGACTGTTCGCGAAATTGCAAATTTTTATAACCAACGAATATTTTCATCTTGTAGAGTAATTGTTTAATAACGAGGCAGTAACAATGTGGCCTTAGTATCCTTAAACAGTGTGCAAGTGAGGCAAGCAAATACAACAACACTCATCACACAAAATTGGATGTGCAATATGAAGTACCAAATATTCAAACATAACAGAAAACAGATTCTCTAGCAATTACGACGAGTATAACGCTGATCAAAGAATTACTATGTACATTCAATTGCATGGACCAATATTGAGGCTAGTCCAACTTCATAATTCACCTCCCAGACATTTTATAACTTAAATTCAAGTGTGACCTTGAGAAAACAACTACGACTGTATCAGCTAGTTAGAATAATACTTACATCCTATCTTTCTTGAGGTCTTGATACAATATGCCACAGTCCTCCTTAAAAGAGTTAGATCCAGACAACCCATAGGGACAAACAAACAGATCACCACCTGCCGTCTTGCGACACATGAGGGTAAGCCGAACTCTCAAGCTTGAGCGCCATGGAAGATTCTCCACCTACAACATATACATATACTAACCAAATGCCTGGCATTGCACGAGTATCAAAACAGCTAATAAACAGTGGCAGAGAATGTGGTTGCCAAAGGTTAAACTGAGTACACTAAAATACACTAGAATACGTATTGCTAAAATTACTAATAAGAACCGTGAGATCAAGCTCTAGTGGCGTTGCGCATAACACAGTGTCGCTATGCATATTTTAACCCAGATAATGACTATTTGCATAATGTTATCATTGCATCCCGTGTAGCTTAATTGGCTAGCTGGCCGCCTTGTGAGCGGGAGGTTCCAAGATCAAATCCTAAGCATTACAGATTTTTCTATGCTAGACTTTAATCGCTATAACTGGACATATGATGCACAAAAAGACAAAATTGCAAGCACTCAGATTTATGTATGTAAACTACAAATGGATAAATGCATATTCACCAGCTAGCTTAATACTGGATGAATATGCCATTTTTAAGATTTATGTAACTTGTCACAACACTTGGAAATAGATCATGATGCGTGTACAAATATTTTGTGTTGCTAACCAACCATTCGTGGGAATCAGGGAATATCCCTAAAAAGTACCAAGATTATTTGTTTTTTGGAAGTAGAATATTACAAGAGTGCAGAGCGTAATTCTATGAAAAAGTTGTCTTGGGTCATTATTACTTAGATGAAAACATACGATACTTTCTCTTGGTCTTGGTTCTTGTTATACATGTAGATAGAGTAGGTACAAAACTTGAAATGCTCTTCTAATGCAAAGTAATCTGAACAGAATGCAAACACACTCTAGACTGTTATGGCTATACTAGGACACAATTTGTTGGTCTAGTCACCGATACTGATGACTATCATTGGTGTCATTCTATAAAACAGTCCGTGGGGGGTAGTACTAATGTGCCATGAATTTAGGCAGAGACAGACAACATCGTAGATGTTGACAGTTTTGATGTTGTAATGGCGCTCCTCGTGTGGCACTAACAGAATCCCAGAGCAGATGTCGTTTGGCGTGGATCTGACTATGTTTTTTATAAATTAACTTCATGTAAAAATTTTACATAGCTGTTGTTTGGGGTGTATAAAAATATATAGTGATTAGTTATCATGACGCTATCCCACTGTTTGTTTAGTCCCAAATTACATCAACCTCTGTCCCAATATGCTCCACCGTTGGGGCATATTGGGAGAAGTCACTCATTTTTTTAAACGCTTCTTGCACATTCTGTTACACAATGTTTTTAATTGCATGCAAGACTGAATAAATGCCCAGCGTTGCAAAGTTAATAAAAAAGTTTTTGCACAGAAAACTTATTTTTAGTCGGCATAACTATACACTAGAAATTCCACTATCATACAGCCCACGACCAAAGAGATATTGGAAAAAAAGAAAGGGTACTGATGGTTGAGAAATGCAATATTAGCAGTCAAATGGCACTGCAGTGCAATAGGATAACTGCAATGGTAACTGTAATGTACTGGGTGTGGGTGCTATTATATACAAGAAATAGCAATAATGAAAGGAAAAGATTATATGTTTATATCTCTCCCCCTGCAATAGGAAAAATGCAATATTGGCCAATATTAGAAGTAAAATGCACTGATATTATTAGAATAACCAATATTATTAATATAGTAATAATATAAAACCAATGCACAATTTTGTTTACATTTTAAAACGTCATAGCTAACAATATCAAGAAGTTGTGATATTTATATAGATTTTTAGAAAACCTGTACTACGAAGTCATTGTTCTGTAACCATTCAAACTTATAATTAATTATTGTAATAACCTCATAAAAATCGCTAGAAAAAAATATCATCGCCATTTCCTTTACTTACACTGCGTTGGACATCAGTTAGATACCAAAGTACTCAAGTGTCTAAAATGTCAGTTACTCTGAAATCGACAAAAATGAAACGATTTCATTACTCCTACGTTAATTAAGAAACCTTCGACAATGCTATAGACTGGTGAAATGTGCACATTATTTTTTCGCGAAATGCGCACGACTTAATCGGTCTATACTCTGTCGCTCGGAGTTTCAATTTCCGGTCTTAACTTTTATTAAACCAAGCTTTTCAAGCGTTTTGTGACGATTTTCGGCCAAATTAATCTGTCTATTTGTGTATAATCCGATCAGCTGGGTAATAAGATTTAAGATAATAACGACGATTTACAAAGACTTGGTAACATATTTAAATAGGCTTATATGTGTTTTGTATCGTTATTATACTTCAACGACTACAAAACGATAGTTAAATTTGTTGATGAAATTTCAAGAAGAGGGTTCGTCTCATTATTGATGAATAATTTTCGTAAGTTGTGTGCACATGCATTTATCATAAAAACTCTTAAACTTCGCTTCCGCTCGTTTGTTCGTGGGAAAATTTGCCATTCTAACATTTAGATGAGGGGTTTTTGTTCATTTCTGTGTAATTCAAACTGCAGCAGTTGCAGTGCCTACTTCAGATCTATACTGATTGCAACAGTCTTGTTGGCCTTGTGAGTTTAAGCATTTTTCTTCACATATGGGAACACATTTTTATTCTGATACGGCTTCAAGCATAACACTAGCTGCAAAGTTGACCGTGAAGCCATTAAAGATTGGCATGTGTAATAAGTATGTACTCACTTTATTCCATAACACAGCTAGCTGAGCACGTAGTGTATTGGTTAAATGCATAGATATATATACCTAGATTGGCCAATAATAGCTATTCCCATCGGTTGCCTTGTCAGACATAAATAGCACAACGTAACGTCACTGTATTGTACCTCACGCCTGACTGCACTGTTGTTTACAATGAATCTAATGGGAAGAAGGTAACAAAATTACATTTATTTTCACATAAAAACCTTCTTGGATACATAATCCAGTAAACTAAAACAATTCTGTGATAATATCTGATAACCACCATAGATTAAAACTATAAAAGCTATGAATTGTTGCACACAAATCATGAGCCATCAGGGCTTTATTTGCAACCCTCTCCTATCCCCATTCTCTCTTTTCCCCTTCTCCAAAGAAGAAGTGAGAAAGGAAAAAGAGAGAAGGGGGAAAGGTGAGGGGGGGCAAATAGCCAACCCACCCAAAGAGCCAGACCCTGGCTAGGTAAAAGACTAATATCATGTTGAACTAAACATTACTAAGTAAAATAAGACTTCAACTTACGAGTGCCCTAACGTACGAGAGACTTGAGATACGAGCCAGCTTTTAAACAAGTTTTAGCACTAACATACGAGCCATGTTTGAGAAACGAGCACGTGAGTCAGTTGCCAAGTATGCCGAAGGTGTTTTATGAGAACAGCATCACTCTGTATTTTTCAACTACTCAGATTTATACTTTGGTACTGCGTTTTTGCGCGCGATTTTCAGTGCAGAATTACACTGTATGTGAATTAAAAGTACTCTGCGTTGACTGAAAGTTTGCCAGTAAAATGAAAGATGATGCAAAGAAAAAGCAAATGATAACAGTTGATATTAAACAGAAAATTATTGACAAATATGCGAAATGTGTATGCGTGATTGAGCTAGCTAAGCAATATGACAGAAATACATCCATAATTATCAAACAGAAGGATTATATTCAGGGCATTTAGTTCGCAAAAGGACTAACCATAGTTTCTAAACGGCGCAGCGATCTTCACGACCGCTGATGGAGAGACTGCTCAGACATTTAATTGGATAAAAGATAAACAATTGTCCGGTGACAGCGTAACTGAAACGATGCTACGTGAAAAGGCCGGTGCTATCTATCAAAACTATAAAAATAGACATTCGGACAAGTTGGCTAGTGGTTGTGCTTTAATCCTTTGTGACGACACCTGTGTTCGTCCTAATCGCAACATGTTGAAAGGGCGACAAAGGCGAACGTATCTAGATAGATTTATTTTAAGACGGCCGGGTAGTCGTGAAAGCGAAACAAAGAAAAATTAGCTAACCAGCTAAACTTTAAACTACGAACGCCGAAGAAATTTTAATTACGTCAAGTTAAAAGTGAAAGTTTGCTTTTAGGTTTGCTTCTGAGTTTGTCTTTTAAGACATTGATAAAATTCAAATTTATCAAAGACAACTGTTGTAATGAAGGATAACTTATATCTCCCTCCCTCGCAAATGCTAGCATTAGCTGCTATTGTATGTATTTAATTTTACATTTTAAATAATCACATTTTTTGTATTATTTTTTAATTGTTGCTTTTTGAAGGCATGTGGTAAATTATGACAATAACCAACATGTTCTTTCTGTTACAATATCTTGTTTTGAGTGTTTTATTTGCATTTTTAGAGTATGGAAACCAAGCAATATATATTTAATTGTTCGATATATAAATAAATTGCACCAACATGCGAGTATATTAACATACGAGCTCAGTCTCGGAACGCATTAAGCTCGTAAGTTGAAGTATGACTGTATAAGTTTTTAGCTTTTAAGAGCTTGTAATCACCTTCTCATATATTTCACACCTGCAACACAACAGAGTAAGGCATGGTGAATCTTATGATACCAAATAACTGCAATGTGAATTTTGTTGCAAGTACACCTTTAACTTGCTTTTGCATATTGTACAAATAACTTGGTATTGTCCTTTCGTGACTGGCTTCTTAGTGGTGGCAATTAGTGCTAGCCTGGCAAAGTTTTTCACCAATCCAGCACTACTAAGCAACACTCTTGTCGCTTTCTCGCTGTGGTTGCAAACCTCAATCATCACAGGCGAAGACAAAGTCAAGCCACCCTGATTCTTAACTGTGATTAGGGAATTCGTTGCTTGGTTTACATCAACGTTGGTAACATCCACGATGCTAGTGATACAATCATTACACTTCAGCTTTGGTGACCTATCCAGCTACATAGCCAGCTGTAAAATAATCATTCTGTCTCATTTTTGACTTCAGACATACTTGCATACTCATCATATTTAGTCATGTTTAGTTCAGCATATTAGTCTATTTACCTAGCCAAGGTCTGGCTCTTTGAGTGGGTGGGCTATTTCCCCTCCCCTCTCCATTCCCCTTCTCTCTTTTCCCCTTCTAACTCATTTTTTGGAGAAGGGGAAAAGAGAGAATGGGGATAAGAGAGGTTGCAAATAAAGCCATGATGCCTCATGATTTGTGTGCAACAATTCATAGCTTTTATAGTTTTAATCTATGATGGTTATCAGATATTATCACAGAATTGCTTTAGTTTACTGGATATGTATACAAGAAGGTTTTTATGTGAAAATAAATGTAATTTTGTTACCTTCTTCCCATTAGATTCATTGTAAACAGCAATGCAGTCAGGCGTGAGGTACAATACAGTGACGTTACGTCGTGCTATTTAGGTCTGACAGGCTTTTTCCCTATTGGCCAATCTAGGTATATATATATCTATGGTTAAATGCCTGTTAACATAACTAGAGGTTCTGAGTTCAAATCCAGTATGCAGCATATTTTGCATTCCTAAAACTTAATTGCTATAACTGGACACGCAGACAGACAAACATTGATATACATACATGTATGAATAAAAAAACACATGTTTTTATAACACATTGCAGCACCAAAGTAACAGTTACCCCTTTTGAAGTCATATTGGGAATGTATCTCAATATGATAAGGCATACTGAGAAAGCATCCCAATATGCCCTATCTATCCTACACCCTGACAAATGTGTCTCTGACATAGCCAATTCAGTGTTGATGAGTTGTTAGTTTATTTCGGTGAAGATAAGTTGACACACCTGTGATTGGCTAAGATAAGTTGACACACCTGTGATTGGCTAAAACAGCAAACTTTAATGAGCAACCTTGATGCAATTTTAATTGCTTCTAGACAACTAAATTGGTCACTAAAAATTGGCCTTCACACCACCGAGGCCCATTCTTATTGGCCAATCTAGTTGTCATCCTTCATGGTTTAATAGCGTTGGTATGTGTATCCATTTAAAATGTCTAGACTATACGTCAGCTATGCATTTCAGCGGTGCTCCAGAGTGTAGGCAGTTCTTCGCAGCCATTTCTTAAACATGAATCGGCAAATCGAATGCCAGTGTTTACTTAGGACTTTATAAAGCAATTCACGAACTTTCGTAGCATACGTGTGGTAAAACAAAACTCTACGAGCCGAAGTCCACTATCGCAACAGCGTTTTATAACCTTACTGATTAAAAAGGGTCAGCTAGGTAATAGGGTAAATGTACCATCACCTCAAGAGTAGTGAGCTTACAAAACTACTGACTAAAGTTTCTACTTACCTCATATTTTGGGAATCTGCCAGATTCAGTTATTATGGCAAAATCACGGTCCGAGGTTGTTCTACAAAAAATATGGACAAATCTAATCATATCGCAATGTACTGACCACACCTAATAGCTTTTGAAGCTATAAGCTATTTTTAATGAAATATGTAATCACTGATAGTTTTAAGTTTATAAAGTGATAATGATGATATGTGATCGCAGACATACGCTATGAAAAAAGTAAAATAAAGAGGGAACATGAAAACATGGCCAACATTTCACCTTGCTTGAGGCTTACTACTTTGGCTACCATGGTTTTGTTTCAGCATGTACATATAAATGACTAGGAGCATTTCCGAATAAGTCAACAGCATTCTCTAGGTAGTTATATTACTAGTGTCATGTTTATACATGTAAATGATTTTGCTATTACATGTATTTTGTTATCAGAAACAGTAATTTACCTTAATGACTGACCCAAAAACAGTAGTTTCAGGGGCTTAATTCTATCTTGCTTTTATGGGAGGGCTTTGGAGTGTCCCACATATTTAGTTGGTTTAGCTTAATATTGGTTGGTTTATTAATTGGGTTATTCATAGCTTAATACTGATCAGTACAAGTGGTTGTGACCACTTGTACTGATCAGTATCAGGCTATGTCACATGGTAAATAAATATTTTGCTAGTTTTCCACTATATACCTTTTGCAACATATTTAAATCATCACGATTTTGTAAATTTGGAAATAAAATTTTCTGCTATAATTTTGGGTAGAAATATGGTCTACGTTTACAAAAATATAATGCACAACTGTTGAAAACAACAAAGTCATTGCTTTTTGTCTTATGTTAGCCATTGCAATAAATGACCAAACAATTAACTATATTGTATTTTATACCTGATGATAAAACATGCACATATGCTCATTCAGACTAATATTTCAATAAACATTCGCTATAACCATTAGGCAACAAGGCCTTGACCTTCCTTAAAATCATTAACTGACACCTTTGATAGCAAAACTGTAAACAGAGACAGAGACGTGTCTACAGCCAATAACTTTGACGCACCTTCCAGATGGAGGATGCTGACAAACACCCACGATAGGTAGAAGAGTAGGTGTAGAAGGTGACGCAGGTCTCACAGTTCCCATCTTTAATCTTCAGCGCTACATAAATATGTGACATCAACCATTTTACAAAAGGCAAAGTTGTGTAGGAATATGGCTGCATCCAGATTTCGGAGCAGTGTAGACATTTAGATCAAGTCCAGGTCTAATCACACAGATGTTTCGGAAAAAGATTATGGTATTTTTGGATTATTGCATCGTTATTGAATTCTAGATAAAGTAAAATTTATATTGAATTTCGATTACCTTAGCACACTAATTTTTTACATAGGCAGCAAAACTTGAACAATTTTTGACTCAACCTACAATGTAATTCCAACATACAATGTAATTCCAACATACAATGTAATTCCAACATACAATGTAATTCCAACATACAATGTAATTCCAACATACAATGTAATTCCAACATACAATGTAATTCCAACCTACAATGTAATTCCAACATACAATGTAATTCCAACATACAATGTAATTCCAACATACAATGTAATTCCAACATACAATGTAATTCCAACATACAATGTAATTCCAACCTACAATGTAATTCCAACATACAATGTAATTCCAACATACAATGTAATTCCAACATACAATGTAATTCCAACATACAATGTAATTCCAACATACAATGTAATTCCAACATACAATGTAATTTCAACATACGATGTCCAAAGATTCTCAAAATTCTGTTTTAAAGCTATCGATACTCTTACAATAATTAGGAGTCATAAGTAAGGCATTTAAGACAATATAGAAATAAAGAGAATAAAGAAGAGAATGAATGCAGTGTCTTTCTTATAACTGGAGCAGACAACTACAACAAGACATGAGCAAACATCTACGGATGAATTCTTTAAGTCTCAAAAACTGCACAAAAAAGTTTCATATTGATATGAAAAAATAAAGTTGAAAACCGAGTAAAATTAAAAAAAGGTGTCCATGTTGATTAAAGATAAAATGAAAAAGTACCAAATAGAAAAAATTGTATATAAACAAGTTTATTAACTTGAACTTCACAAAGTATTAGCTAAATTAGCTAAGTCTCTCGATCAACATCATTGCCTACGCCCCATCCATGTCGAGTGTCACCATGACTACACCTATGTTTGTCAGTCTGCGTAGCAAAAATCAAGCAACCATAAAATAATTTTTGTGTTATTGCTTTACTAGCTTAGTTTTTATTTATTTTTTAATTAATAATGTATATGATTCACTCTCTTTAATGCTATAATTACCTGAAGTATTCATCATTAGGTTTTAGATTCTGTAGATTGAAGTAAACAAAATACTGTGTAACCTCATAAGATTCGCTTCAAAATACAACAACTTTAGTAGAAAGGAAAAATACTAGAAAAAAAACACTTTGATATCCAAAGTTTGACTGTATAAATTGTGTTATAGAAAACACCAGGATTAAGACTGATCAAATAAATACGTGCTAGACGTGTAATGATGATAAGCCAATATGGCCGATGAGTCGCAAACATAACTGGCAGTCCATGGCTTGCTCGCTAACAAGCGATGTTAACCATAGATGTTAACCATAGAAGTTAACCATAGAAAACCGTCAATATCAATAGAAAAAAACATGGATTTCTAGGTTACAATCAAAAGCTGTTAGTGAAAAACTTTCATTATAGGGCTAATAGATGAGATAGTAGCTCATTTCCAGCAATTTTACACAGAGCTTTCACTTATGTGTCATTCAAGCAGAAAAACACCAAACTACGTTTAGTTTAAAATGTTCAAGATCAAAATTTTAAAGTAAAAGATATCAAGCTTGAAATGCAAACAAACTATGATAACTGAAAACGTGCCCATATACCAAAACAGCTTGCTGGACAGCTTTTGTATGAAGCTGACTGTCGCTAGATCTTCGTTTAGAGAGTAAAAAGAAACAAGGATACGCATAGAGATTAAAAAGATTTGGTAAACAGCTCACCCATCTCAAAACATGTTTTGAGATGGGTGAGGTTAAACTAGAAATGTGTTTCCAACCACTTTTGTCCAACCAAAAAGCCAACGATGTATAGCTTCATTTGTTGTGATGCGAAGAAGCAGATTTGTTACAAAGTGAAATATCAATTAAATATTACATAGCTATTAAAAAGTATTTTATTGAAACTGTATATTCCTGGGGATATTCACATAAATTTAAAGCTGAGTAAGTTCACAACAGCTTCAGAATTTTGTAATTACAAAAATCTCAAATTTGGCATTTCTGCCTAGAGTCATGTTCTTGTTTTATAATCATTCACCACGTCCTCAATAGCTAGAAGCGAAAAGAAGAACGCTCTCCAATTCACCCTGGGATATATATATATATATACTCAATAAGCTTAGAAAACGACATAATTCTGCAAGTCTGTGTGAAAGGCTTTAGCCTTTTAAAGCCTATCATGGTGAGTGTTTATAAAACATGACACCGTAGGCAAACTTGGTTTGCAAGGGAAAGTGATAGTGTTGACAGTGTTTGGTGCTCGAACTGTCACATGGACATTCGAGAGTGGTGAAAGGGAAAGGGATACAGTGTTTGGTGCTCGAACTGTCACATTGACATTCGAGAGTGGTGAAAGGGAAAGTGATAGCGTTTAGTGCTCGAACTGTCGCATGTACATTCGAGAGTGGTGAAAGGGAAAGTGATAGTGTTTAGTGCTCAAACTGTCGCATATACATTCAAGAGTGGTGTAAGAAATAGTGACAGTGCTAAGTGTTTAACATTCGAATAGCTTAAGGAAAAGTGATAGTGTTAAAGGAATTAGTTACCTACTCGTTTTAGGAAGAGCGAGGGTAAGTGTTTGTATACCTTATAGTGGTAATCATGCTAGAGGTACTTTCGTTATTTTTAACGATGGCTGCATTCAGGTTCAATGTTAACGATTTCCTTAAGTTAGTTATTAACTCTAGTGATGCAGCAAATTCTTATTAGTCTTGGCTAACAAAAATTGGTTTATGTGTAGAGCTTAACCACTCCGAAAATGGGTAAAGCTGAAGGTGGTCAGGATTATTTTAGCTGTCACATCAAACTGCTTGCACTATTGAGTGCTCGAGATAAGCATGGCTTTACAGTCTGTAGCATTTAGTTTAGAGTCAAATGATTCTCCTTATGAGCAGGCCATGGAACACCTAAATAGAATTTATGGCGGGGAGAAGACAGTATATGTTAGGACCATGAAATTCGTTACTTGTTCTCAAACATGTGATGAAAATGAAAGCGATTATATGTGAACAGTTGAGAAACTCAGCAGGAATTTAAACTTTGGTGGCGATGAGGAGAGAGAGAAAGGAGAGAGAGAGAGGAGAGGGAGAGAGATCAAATTAATACTGTTCATATGAACACCTGCTTGAATTTATCGCTAACTCTAATGTTTTGATGGCAGTTATATTTGATTAGCTTAAAAATAGTTTAAGTTTCGGTACGGGAGCAATGGACCCACCCAATAATGCCAGATAACGGACTACCTCCGGAACCCGTGAGAGACATTTTGGTGTACCCTAAGACACTTATGTATTCGCCTCATCTAACTTTCGCGTTTTCGCGGAGTCATCCTATCGCAAAAATTTCATGAGCGAAACTAAACTATCATAACGAACGAGCGAAAACGCGGAATTAAATAGCTTTGTTCATTGATACTGTAGAATGGAATTTTATAACGACAGTTATTTTAACCGTTTTTAACGACCACTATAGCATCGTTAAAATATAAACCAACAAAATAATTTGACTGTCAACACTTATTACGTTATTATTTTGCAATTAATTATGATTATTTTCCCATTAATAATGATTTATAATGATAGGAATTTGATGTCAATGCACACGCATTAGTAGCGTTATTGTTTGTTGGGGACATCAATCAATGCAGTGAGCACCGCGTGTTGAAAGAAAATAAGACACACTGACACTCACAGTACTACACAAGCAGCATGGCTCTGGAAAGGTTTGGATTCACCACTGACACCTCTTCAATAACTTGTAATGAAGATGTTAACTTCAGAAGATGAGGCAATAGAGAAAGAGTTAGCTCTGATAAATGACACTAATAAAAAAGGAAGAGAAGAAGTGATAATAACTACACACTGTGCTAGTAGCTGTAGTATTACTAGCAGCTGTATTATGTATGTATTTGTATACAACTTGTAATTACTGTAATAAATATTTTCAGCAATTATTAGCAGCAGTTGAGTGTTTGGGAAAACGATAAAATTAATACCTATACCCAACACCGTTGATCGCTAAAATTAAAATACGTTAATATGAAAACAAGCTAAATTGTGACAAAAACTTTACAATTTTCAGCGTAATTAAATTTCATTCTACAATAGTCCAAGAAACAAATGGCAGCAAGCGATCAAATTGCATTATCGATCTCGGCCATACAATTCTACCGGCGGTTCACAATTACAAACTAGTCCCATAATGAAAATTGTTTCTTACCGGCAAACCGAACTTGAGGAATATAATTATGTTTGTTCCACAGCATTTATTTTCACATCATTATATTTTTGCACTCATCAGAGTTGCGAAATTAAGTTGCAGTGAAACTTTACTCTGTATGCTACTCACGAAACTAAATACTAGCGAAATATAAGTGTCCTAGGGTATGATGAACCCTGGGTATTCTTGGCTAAAAATCGTGGGCAGGCATATTTCCAGAGAAAAAAATGGGTATTAACCATTATGTAACTTGGTTGGCCTATTTTATATGAGGTATTCGGATACATTAATAGATTGCTTATCCATTAGTCGGTTGTGTTTGGCCGATAGAATTGACACATGTTGGTATTTTTGAATATTCGTGCGGAAGACCGTGATTAGTGAGTTTACCCTGCTGTTTGTGTTGTGTTTTATGTGTGTGGCGAAAATCTTTGAATGCGTGACTAGGCTAGCTCGTGGTTTCTCTTCCTGCTTTTAGCTAGTAAAGACGTGGTAATTATAAAACAGTTCTGGCCGAAAAATAAACAACATCCTAATAAAATAACTAGTCATTTTATTGTTCTTCACTTTATTGCTTTGAAATGTAAAAAATCTGCTTAATCTGTTCATTAAATCACAAAACCAATCAAGAAACATTTTGCAGTTTACTTTTAGCTCGTTGTTAACAATTTACTGAGTTTGTATTATATTGCAGCATAAAGGTTATTGCAGCAACTATTGCTTTGGAAATACTAGTTACGTAAATCATTCATTATTGCCTTACTAAACTACATACAGCTCTACACAGCCGATAACTTTGAACTCTGGTGAGATCTTCAATTACTGAAATACGATTAATACAGGTCTCATTTAACCACCGTGATTTTTGCAAGGCAGGCTGGTTCCTTGGTAGCCCAGTTGGAGGATAAAGAAAAGCAAGACAGAGACTCTGAATTTAGAGCCAAGAACCTGATCCTTTTTGGAATAGAAGAGAGAGACAATAGAGAGGAATGGGCACAGCAAGTAGACAAAATCATTAAAGATTGCCATATTGACATGAAAGTAGAAAAGAATAACAGCTATAGGTTAGGTAGGTACGATGCTTCAAAGCACAAAGAGCGACCTCGCCCTCTTAGAATATCCACCAGGTCTGAGAATCAAATGTTTGAGTTGTTGAGCAGGATTAATGGCATGAAGCTGTCAGGTATTTTTGCTAGAAAAGATCTTTCTAAGAAAGAACAAGAAGAGGATTTTCGGCTTCGAAAGGAGTTGAGAGAAACGAGGGAGGCAGACCCAGATTCTGCGTACAAAATCAAAAAAGGGAAAATAATAAAAGTGAACAAGTAATAACATCGATTAAAATCTTGCTGCTCAATGCTAGATCTGTTAGAGGCAAACTGAATGACATCCAAGTTCTGTCTTCGGAATATGATATATTGTGCATAACCGAAACCCATCTTGATCCATCATTTAATAATGAAATGATTCTGAGCTCTTCTCAAAAAATTATATACAGACATGATCGAGATTGTCATGGTGGTGGTGTTTTGTTAGCTTTGACAGCCAGTTTGCCTCAAGAACAAGTCTTTTTCAAAAGATCTTTCTTACCCGTTGAGGCTGTTTGTGTGAAAGTTGGATGTCCTAGAGATGAAAATGAATTTTTTGTTCTTTGTTGTTATGTTCCGCCTGGGCTGGCGAGAGAGGCAGTTGCACCACTTGAGGAATTGCTGGATTTTATGACCTCTGACTTTCCAGGGTCTAATGTACTAGTTGTGGGGGATTTTAATTTTCCAGATATAGATTGGTGCAACCTACAAATTCGATCAAACTCAAATCAAAAACAATTGCATAGATCTTTTTTGAACTGCATCTTGTCTCATGATATGCGTCAGATTATAATGGAACAAACACATCAGCTAGGAAACACTTTAGATCTAGTTATGACAAATAAGTCTGGTTTTGTTTATGACTACAGGATAATCAACCCCGGTATCAGCGATCATTTTTTAGTTGAACTCTGTGTAGCAGCAAATTTTAAGACATCTCATGAACAGCCTTCTTTTATCAAATTATACCACAAGGCTGATTCTACTGCTATTAAGGAGCTTTTGACTGATTCTCTGACAGATATAGTACAGGCAATTGAAAGTAAAACGAGTATCAACTCCGTCTGGGAGATTTTTGAGACGTCCATGAATCTAGCTGTCAGTAGATTTGTTCCTAAATGTATCCCTAAGAAAAATGATAACAGGGAGCCAATATGGTTTAATAACTCAGCCAGGCGTGCAGTGAAACAACAGCGAAAACTTTATGACAGAAGTAAGCACACTGGGTTAGAAGTAGATTTCTCCAAGTATAAACAAACTAGGCGTACCAACAGAAAGAGTTTTCGTAAAATGGAGCAGGAATATTACCACCGAGTGCTGTTTGAACCCTTGGAAAGGGGTGATAGCAAACCATTTTACTCTTTTTATAGGCGGAAAACTGGAAAAAACTCACAAGGCACTGCGGTTTTCAAAAATAAATCAGCCTTAGAATCATCTGAGATTTTTAACGAATTTTTTCAGGGTGTTTTTTCAAATAGTGACTGTTTTTCCACAACTCAAACTGAACTTTCTGCAGATAAATGCCCTATACAAGTAACAAGTGATGGAGTTCTCAAACTTCTAAATACTCTTAAGCGCGGGAAAGCCCCGGGCCCAGATAAGTTTAGAAAAGAAGATCTTTGCCTAGAACCTGAAATTATTAGTAAGATATTGGCGAGCATATTCCAGTACTCGTTGAACATTGGAAAACTTCCAGATATCTGGAAAGTGGCCAATGTAGTTCCGGTACATAAAAAAGGCAGTCGGGAAGATCCGGGAAATTTTAGGCCCATATCTCTGACATGCATTGCTTGCAAATTGTTGGAACATATTGTGCTTAGTAACATCAATAAAGATCTGGTAAATGTCATATATTCTAACCAACACGGTTTCAGAAAAGGCCTATCTTGCTCCACCCAGCTAGTCTCTACTGTGAATGAAATAATGAAATTAGTAGATAACAATAATATAGTACATGCAGCGGTACTGGATTTTTCTAAGGCATTTGACAAGGTGTCTCACGGCTTGTTGATCGACAAATTGATAAAATCAAACATAAACCCGTACATGGTAAATTGGATTAGGGACTTTCTGTCAAACAGACTCCAAAGAGTAGTGATAGAGGGTGCTGCATCTTCTGACCTGCTGGTTTCGTCGGGCGTTCCACAAGGGTCTGTCCTCGGGCCCACCCTATTTTTGGTGTACATAAATGATATCTCCGATAATCTAAATTTTTCTGCTATCAAGCTTTTTGCAGACGACGCTTTACTTTTTTCTCAGGTAAACACCCTTCAGGATTCAGTGAATTTCCAGGAGGATTTAAACATATTAGACCAGTGGGCCTATAACTGGAAAATGAATTTTAACACTGATAAATGCCAAATCGTTCGTTTTGCAAGGCAGAGTAGCGGAAACCCAGATGTGGTGTATTACCTAAGTGGCAGACCTTTATCTGTAGTAGACAGTTTTAAATACCTCGGAGTTTTTATATCAAATGATTTTAATTGGGATTTACATATAGACTCAATCATATCTAAGGCAAGTCAGCGATTGGGAATGATGAAGCATGTTTTGTTTGATGCGCCGATGAGGGTTAGAAGGGTTGCATATCTCACTCTGTGTAGACCAATATTGGAATATGCGAGTGAAGTATGGGACCCTCATTTGATGCGACAGGTAGCATCATTGGAGGCAGTTCAAAGAAGGGCGGTTAGGTTTATATCTGGTTTGAAAGGTAGGCAGAGTGTTACAGAGGCAAGAATTTTTATAGATCTAGAACTTTTAGAACTAAGACGCAAACATGCAAGAATGTCTCTCATGCTAAAGATTTTATCTGACGACTGCCATGAATCTCTTATCGAAAGTTTTAACCAAATACAAAATGTTCTTCACAGTCATGAAACAAGACTGGTTACGGGGGGTGCTCCTTCAGCTGTATGTGCAAACACCGGGTTTTATATGAATAGTTTTTTACCTAGAACATCGCGCAACTTGCGCGGCTTACCATAATTTTATGTTTTATTGACTATTTTTAAATAAAGTTCTCAACGGCCTTCTTTTGCCCGATTTCGGGATTTACGGGTTCTTAAAACACCTAGACCTAGACCTAAACCACAGGATATTTGAAAAACCAACGTTTGTACAAATGTTGAACACTATCTAAAGGCTCTGTATAATTGAAGGTTTTTATATTATAGCAAAAATAATCAGGCAATCGTTTGAAATTTACTTTTAGCTCGGTGTTAACATTTCACTGAGTTTGTATTAGTAGCTACTTACCTTGACTATGACAGGCAAAAGACTAAAAGCAGTTCGCGAAGATTTAGTCGATACCGATCGATCACAGAAATATGGACGGTTGGGCGACACTCAATAGGGCGAAAGACACTTAGGCGACACTTTCGGTTCGAAAGGCGACAACTTCAGGCGGAAGAGCGACACAGCGGACAAACAGGCGACAATTCTAGACACTGAGGCGATAATTCTGTAAAAAGTCTGTAAAAAACAATAACACTGTCAAGGCTACGTTTTAAAAATATACGCAAGCATTGCACACGACGACAGCATCTCATAGTTTGTCAGTACATTACCTTGTCATCAACCAAACAGCAAACCAGTTTGTCGCCTTTCAGTCTGGGATTGTCGCCGGTTTGTCTGCCGTGTCGCCTTTCCGTCTGAAGTTGTCGCCTTTCGAACCAAAAGTGTCGCCTTTCAAACCGAAAGTGTCGCCCAAGTGTTTGTCGCCCTAATGACTGTCGCCCAAAAGTCCAGTTACCCTATCACACTGTGCGGGGCCGTATCAACACCTGTAGTTTTATTAAGAACACAGACTGGAAGTGCCAAAATAATTTGCCTTCCTAACGCGTGTATTTTCCAGCCTGTGCACCCCGATTCAAAATCGATTAGAATGGCGGGGTTTAGCGGGGGCCCGCAAAGTTTAAATGGTCGAATAATATCCTTTCACACTGAGAACTAGCGTTCTAGAGTGGTTTCCCTCTTGTTGCAGCAAAGGTTAGAAGCTTTTGAACTTGGTGCTTAATGTTATTCACTTGTATAGCATTTTAACGCATGTTATCTGTTGTTGCGTTGCAAGATTGTTGGGTACAACTAGCCTGTGTGGTCAAAAGCATCGTTGGATGATGTATCGGTATTCATCTTTACAACTAATTCTTATACTTACTCGATAGTAATAGTAAAGGGAATTTGTTTAAATTCAGCGAAATTACCCCAACCTTCACAGAAATTAGCCAGCAAGCGTAGACAGTGTCTTGTATAGAAGCGATAATGTTTGTATTATAAGTCAAAATTGCAGTAACGATAATAATAATATTATATGCGTATAACCGTAGTGATGCAGTAATAATATGACTCGTAGTTGATAATCTGGTGTAAGCTCGTGATCAAAATCTAAAGTTACTCAAGAAAAAGCGCTTTTTTTCTTATCTCCGGTCTTGAGCTCTTCAGTCCGGGTGGATAAAATGTAGATTAAATACGAGAGGATATCATGCGTTAAATACGAGAGTAATGCGTAAAGAAATTGCCATCGCTAGATTAAAAACAATTATAAAAGGTACTTACGGCTATACTATTACAATAAAAATAAAATAATAAAATATTAATTGATAGTTTAGGTCAAACAGTACAGAACAGTATATGACAGTCTAGGTCGAACGGTCTTCATCTATATAATTTCACTTCATCGCCCCCTCCTTAAAGTGGAGTCTGTCCTCGGACTCCGGGGAGATAACTTATCGCATGGGTCACGTAGTCTCTCCATCTCTCGGGTACCCGTCGCTCCCGCTCTGAGCGCCTGGGGCAAGGAGGAACCGCTACTTCCGGCTCACCCTTCTCATCACTAGCAGACTGATATGTCCCTTCTTCGGACCCCGTTTCTAACGCTGGGATTTCTTTGTCTTGGACCGGCGGGGGAGTTCCTGACGGTGGGTCTATGATCTCCTGGTCTTCCTGGACCGCTACTTCGGGTACTTCTGTCTCGGCTGGGCCTGTGGCAGAAATCGGAAAAATTTCATCCATGGTTATCTCCTCGTACTCAGCTGGAGTTGGATCTGGTGGTGTTGTCGTTGTGGTTGTCTCGGTAGCGATGGATGTAGTTTCGAGATACAATTTGATCCGTCCTTCGTGTTGGACTGTACGTTTGCCGTGTCGTTCCATCTCGTATACTTGATACGGAAGACTCTTTGTAATTTTGTATGGCCCGATATACTTCGGCTGGAGTTTAGCCCCCTTTCCTTTTCCCTTGTAGAACGATTTCAGCCATACTTGGTCTCCAACTGTAAATAGAGGTGGGACATCCACTTCTCCCCGGGGTCGATACTGTTGGTCTCTCAGGAGTTGTCCGGCTTGTTGCAATCGCTCCTGTAACTTGACAGCATATTCCTGCTCTGTAAATTCTGGAGCCTCTACTGGATGGTGAATATCCGGGGGTAACCGAGTTTCCCTTCCCATCATCAGGTAATTGGCGGATTCGCCGGTTACGCGGTGGGGGGTGGCCCGAATAGTCCTCATTATCTGCGGTAACAGTCTGTCCCACTTATTCACCTCTTGTCCTGCTAGTAGGGCTCGCAGCGAGTTGCCCACCGTTCTGTTGAGACGTTCAACCACAGAGTTGCCTTGTGGTCGGTACGGAGAGGTTTGCGTCTTGTCGCGTCCCCAGATTTCGCAGCATGCTTGGAAGAGCTCCGACTGGAATTGAGCTCCCTGGTCGGAATGGATGACTTCTGGAATGCCAAAATATGCGAATACTCGCTCATCCAAAATCCTTGCGATGGTGGTTGCCTTCCCGTCTAGTATCGGTATGGCGTCGCTCCAACGGGTGAAATGGTCTGCGAGTACGAGTATAAGATTATTTCCAGCTGTGGTAGGGGGAAGTGGACCGCACAGATCAATTGCCACGATCTGCCAAGGCCGACCGGCGTACAGATGATTCTCAGCTCGGCTGCGGCGGTGATCGGTGCCCTTGGCTTGCTGACAAGCCATACACGTTCTGACCAGTCTCTTTACATGACTAGTCAGGCCAGGCCAAAACCAATTTCGTCTCAGCGCAGCTATGACTTTGTTTGCCCCAAAGTGAGCCTCCTGATGAGTCTTTTCGATCAAAGACC
Source organism: Watersipora subatra (assembly GCF_963576615.1). Classification (NCBI taxonomy): domain Eukaryota; kingdom Metazoa; phylum Bryozoa; class Gymnolaemata; order Cheilostomatida; family Watersiporidae; genus Watersipora; species Watersipora subatra. Next base: position 53,199,603 of record NC_088717.1, on the reverse strand, counting down.
TCCTTTGCGCACGGGGGCAGATTGCCCGTCGTTTTCCTTCAAGTCCCGTGATCTGAAGCTCCTCTTGTTCTGTCAGAAACAGGTGGCTCCGGATTTTCCACAGCTGTGCTGTTTCAGCGCTCACCACTCGAGAGTCGATGCTGGTCTGTCCCAATATGGCCTGGATGATGGGCCGTAAGTTGGGGCCATCTTTCTGTTGCTGACTCAAATGTGAAATCTTTGCGGTTTGCACTTCCCGGGCTCGGGGGAGAGCTATGTTTTTCGGAGTGGTGCGCACTACATCGCTCCATCGACGTGGTAGAGGCGACGTCGTGTTCAGCTCTTCTGGATTCTTCCGAGTTTTTTGATCGCTGGCTATCACTTGGCAGCGTTCCATAGGAACAGGGGCAAAGAACCGTGGAGGTCGTGAGACTTCGACATTGCTCTCTTGCGGTGTAGGGGCCCAACGGTTGTTGAGCTGGGGTACCATGCTACCCCGGGTTTGTGACACGACCCTTGAGTCTGCCACCCGACCTGGGTGCAAGTTCGTACTGTGATACGGTGGTCTCTGTTTTGTCGAAAGGGGTAGAGGCCACCGGTTGGTGGGTGCAAGGTTTGTATCCTCTGGTGGCCGAAGAACCCGCGAAGGTCCTGCACAACTCTCCAGAGATACGTTCGCAGGGAGCAAGGGCGGTGCATATGCCGTGGAGTTGGGAACCAAAGATCCTTGGTCCGGCGTACCATGCCTTCCGGAAGCAGAGGAACCTGGGGCGGTCCTGCGTGGCTCACCGGTGGCAAGTCCGTACGATTCACTCGGGGTGCGATCTCCGACAATTGCTCGTGGTCCTGGAGGTGGTTGTTAGGTATATGGTGTTGGGTCATGCGGTTGCATTGCCTGCAATCTTTGCACACCTGACGACTCAGTCCATCCACATAATTATGCTTCCTGCCTTTACGATGTTCTATCGTGAAGTTGTATGGTGCCAGTGTCTCCATCCATTGCGCGAGTTGGCCATGAGGATGGGTGGTACGCAGTAGCCACGTTAGTGAGGCATGATCGGTGCGCACAACGAATCGCTGGCCATACAGTTGGGGCTTGAAGTGTCCTATTGCTTTGACTATAGCAAGTAACTCCTGACGGGTTACGCAATAATTACGTTCATCTGCCGACATCATCTTGGAATAGTACGCAATGACACGCTCTTGCCCGTTTTGCACTTGTGACAGTATGCCGCCTAGTCCCACGGCGCTGGCGTCGGTGTCCAGGATGAAAGGTAGGTTGAAGTCTGGATACGCTAGAATCGGTGCAGAGACCAGACGTTGTCGTAGCGTGCTGAACGCCTCCTGGCAAGCGTCTGTCCATTTGAATATCGCATTCTTCGAGCTCATCTGGTTGAGTGGTCTGGCGATCTCAGAATATTCGTGTATGAAGCGACGGTAGTAATTACACGTCCCGAGGAACGATCTTAGGTCTCGTTTGTGTTGAGGTGGGGGCCAGTTCTTAATAGCCTCTACCTTGTCTTCGTCCGTTTCTACACCAGCCTGACTGACAATGTGGCCTAGATATTTGACTCTATCTGCAAATAAGGCACATTTACTTGGCTTAAGTTTCAGATTCGCGGCCCGCAGTCTGGAGAAAACTTCTTCTAGTCGTTGGATATGAGTATCCACATCCGGTGCAAACACGATGATGTCATCGAGATAGATCAAGACAGTCTGCCAATGTAGTCCTCATAGTACTGTCTCCATGAGACGTTCAAACGTCGAGGGAGCCGAAGTGAGGCCAAATGGTAAGACCTCCCATTCGTATAGGCTATATCTCGTCACAAAAGCTGCCCTCTCCTTGGCATCCGCATCCAGCTCGACCTGCCAGTATCCACTGGTCAGATCTAAGGTGCTGAATACCCGGCTATGCCCCAGCGTGTCGAGGCTATCATCAATCCTCGGTAGAGGATACGCGTCTTTTGACATCATGGCATTCAGCTTCTGGTAATCGACGCAGAAGCGCCAGCTGCCATATTTCTTCTGGACTAGGACATCAGGGGAACTCTACACCCTTTTTCCCTCTGAGATTAGCCCCTGTTGTTGCAGTTCGGCCACTTGCTTTTCAATCTCGGCCTCCTGTGCCGGTCCATGCCTATAAGGTCGCTGTTTTACTGGCTGAGCTCCTTTCGCTAACGGAATCCGGTGGCGTGTGAGACCTGTCCTCCCCAAATCAAACTTTCCTACGCTAAACACATCCTGGTTTTGCGTCAGCATTTTTCACTTTGGCATGGTCTTTTCCTTGTAACCCGCGTTGGTCGAGTAACGTGTCTAACACCTCGGGTAACTGTGTGGACGGTGGCATTGGTGCTGTTGGCTTTAAGGCTTGCCTCGCCTGGCTACAAGTCGCGATATTTTTTCCTGGCGGTAACTCGATGGTATTCGCCGAAATATTGCACACTCTAATCCATAGTTTTCCCTGCTGTGGGTGGTGCACTGACGAGGCCACTCGTATATCAGTGTCTGGTGTTTTTCCTTCGATTAGGGCTAACTGTCCATTCCAATTCTGGTTAAATCGGCCTGGGATGAGTATTTCCGAAAATGGAGGGATCTCTGTAGCTTCTACTGTTTGCACTCCCACTTGTAGTGGCCCGCCATATTGGTCACAGCATTTGATAACCTCGTCGTATAGATGTAGTTGCGCTTTTCTAAAATCTATGCGGCACCCTTTTTCTGTGAAAAAGTCTAAGCCAAGCAACACGTTTTCCTGTAGGTTAGCGATTAGAAATTTGTGTTCAAATTTTTGTTGCCCAAGCTGTATTGTAATCGTTGTTAGCCCCTCTAGGGGTAGCTTACTGCCATCCGCTAGTATTCCTTGACAGTGTACGGGTTCGATAGGCTTATCGTGTTTTTGCCGTATGCGATTAAATAGGCTAGTTGGCAGTATCGACTTTGAGCAGCGGCTATCTAGTAAGAAGGTGGCTTCTACTGTTCCCGCCCAACCGGTGATGTAGTAGGCGGCCATGTTATCGGTATGCGTGGCTTGTTGAATGCCCAGGTGTATCGATTTCTTTCCAGGATCCCCTGGGTGTTTTAACCCTGAACATAATCTTTTCCCGCCGAGTACTCTCTCTTCCCTTGAGTTGCTAGGGGAGGCAGACTGCACTGTCTTGCCAAGTGCCCCTCTTTGTGGCACCTCCAGCATCTCCTTGTTTCTCTGCGAGGTTCCTTTCATCTCTCTGGTAGTTGTGTCACTTGATTGACTAACGCCGTCACTTTTTGTAGTGCCTCTTGTGTTTGTAGTTGTGTTTTAAGTAGGCTTTCGTACATGGCCTTTGGTATGGCTGACTCCTCTTTCTTCACTTCTTCAGTTGCTATGTCTATGTGTAGCACTCCGGGGCTACTATTGTCGAATGCTTTGAGCTTGTTTTGGATTTCTTTTAAGTTCTTGGGTGGGTCCAAGGTCATGGCCCATGTGGCCGGGTGGTTAGTTGGTAGTACTCCCAATATTTCCTTGATAGCTATATCTTCCCTATCTTTGTCGCTTAGCGTGGGGTGTGCTATCCTTATGACCTTCTGGAGCTGGCTGGTGAAGGTGTATATGTCTTCCCCTGGCCTATACTTTATTCTTTTTAGTAGTTGATGAGCCTGTTTTTCTTTTATTCCATATTTTTCCAACAGTTGGCTTTTTCTTTCCTCGTAGTTTGTGGTTGGTAGGCCTTTTGCGGCGTCTCCTTTCAATGCTAGTTTAAAACGTAAGTTAGTTTCTTCTTCGCTCCATTTGTTGTGTTGAGCTATCTCCTCGAAACTTTCTACGAACTCCCCTACATCTGTTGCTCCATCGTACGTTGGTGCTTGTATTTGTTGCCCTTTTGGTTGGGCATTTTTCTCCGCTTGTTGTTTCAAGTATTTTAGTATTTCCTTATTCTCCTCTCCTTCTGCCATTTTCGGGGTGTGTTCGTGATAGCGTTATCCCACGAGGCTGCCACCAATAAAGGGAATTTGTTTAAATTCAGCGAAATTACCCCAACCTTCACAGAAATTAGCCAGCAAGCGTAGACAGTGTCTTGTATAGAAGCGATAATGTTTGTATTATAAGTCAAAATTGTAGTAACGATAATAATAATATTATATGCGTATTAGAGTTGCCCCGATTTTGGTATCGGAATCGGTATCAGTGCCGATATGAGTGTCAAGTATCTGAATCGGTATCGGCCGATCTTTTCTTAAAAAATCTGAACCTTCCGATACTTTTTACAGATCAACCATTTAGCAGAAAACTGTATTTTAGCCTGCTATACTAATAAAAAATCATCAGCTGTAAGCTTCTTAATGAATTTCAGGCCTGCCACACAATTTATTTCATGTCTATAGCCTGATCAACACAGCAAAGGAAACTTTTTAGCCAGAACGTAAACAAAAAGTGTGGTATTTCCCAATTACAGATAGGTTTTATTGCAAGCAATCACGAACAAGATAACAAAAGTGGGAAACAAGAACGCAGTGTAATATTTCTATTTACTAGCATTACGAAAGTAATTTAAACAGTCGGCACATAAAGTTATCCATCACTCTCTTGATCCTGACGATACAATGGATCGTTTGTATTGTACAAAAAACGGTAACCCCAGTGGCGTATCGGTATGTAGCCTGTCCTCCAACATCTGTTACAAGGGAATCCCCCTTCAGTACGCTCGGCTACATTGATAATGATGGAAGAAAAGAGACGTCTTACTGAGATAATTGAATCACTAACGGTTTTTAAAAGAAACATTGATTTGCTCTAAACTTGTACAGACACAGCAGTTCATTCAACAATAGAAGAGGGACTTCGTTATCACAGATAGAATTGTACCACTAACAGTAATTACCTTTATTTACAAATTACAAGAAACATGGACTGTTTTGTTACTACATGCACGGTATGTCAGTATGTGAATATGTATATTTTTTTCCATAAATGCAAACAAATAAATACAATAATATTCATGTTTTCTTTGCATTATGTTTGTATTTGCATAATAAAATGAGTTACTATCTATGCAACACAAAAGATCTGAATCGGTATCTGGATCGGATTATTTTTCAATTAGGATCGGTATATCGGATCGGTATCTGAATCGGCTGGTGAATTTAGAATCGGGGCATCTCTAATGCGTATAACCGTAGTGAGGCAGTAATAATATGATTCGTAGTTGATAATCCGGTGTAAGCTCGTGATCAAAATCTAAAGTTACTCAAGAAAAAGCGCTTTTTTTCTTATCTCCGGTCTTGAGCTCTTCAGTCCAGGTGGATAAAATGTAGATTAAATACGAGAGGATATCATGCGTTAAATACGAGAGTAATGCGTAAAGAAATTGCCATCGCTAGATTAAAAACAATTATAAAAGGTACTTACGGCTGTACTATTACAATAAAAATAAAATAATAAAATATTAATTGATAGTTTAGGTCAAACAGTACGGAACAGTATATGACAGTCTAGGTCGAACGGTCTTCATCTATATAATTTCACTTCAATAGTACACTTGTAATTAGCCTCAGGGGCCTTGAGAAAGTGCCTCAGAAGTAAAAATTTGGTTAATACTCTGGTTCATTTAGATTCCAGCATTAGGCTGAGTTATGTTTCAGTCTGAGATTTAAGTCTTAAGTCTCTAACGGTTTTTGGTAAGAAACTGTTATGAAAGAGGCGAGTCACGGCATACCGCATATATTGATGTTGGTTCACCCGGGCAGCAGCACGTGTGATTATGGCAATATCCTTTCTGTCAGTAATAAGCTCATAAGCAGAAGCTAGCACATTATGCTTATTTTTATGTGATAGAATCTTCATCAGTAATGAGTAGGCCTATACTTGTTTTTTATTTTAATTATACATTTAATATTTACCATTTGTGAGGCCTGCAAAATTTATTTGATGGAATATGTTCAGGTACCGATTTCGGTAATCTTGATAAAAATTAGTACTGTACCTTGATTTATTCCATCGACTATTGTGCAGGCCTAAATAAAATGGTACAAATGAATTAAAATAAAGATAACCAATGTATACTTACAAAATGAAGTATGATGTTGTGGAAGTCAGTGCTGATTAGCCACCTGGAGGTAGGTTCTGCGTACAAGTCTTATGCTAAACGAGTGAAAGCTCTCATGAACAACTGTATTTGTTGCAAGCAAGGTCACTGGTGAATAAGTATAGCTCTTTATTACTCAAGCTCTATAAGCATGGAAAGACAGACCATTTAAGTACAATTTAGTGCAATTAAGCACAATACTGAAATCGGTGTACAAATAATAAATTTATATTAAAACAGTTACACTTGTAATGCAAGAGTGTCAAAGACATAGGCTATATGGTAGGCTACACAGGTAGGCTACATGCACAAAGCTGACCCGAGGTTAATTCATGTCACCACGCTATTCCTTACTGTGAGATGGAATGTAATTCTTTGCTTTGTAGTTCACAGTTTCTTACTTCCTGCTCTTCCGTTCACTATAATTTCTTCTCTTGTTCCCCTTTCCATTTCCATCCAACACTTGATCACAGTATGCAAGCTAGCTTCTGTATTACAGGGCTACTTCCAAAATAGCTGTACGCATATGGAAATTAGGGAAGCGCAGCTTACTAAATCCGTCACCATAGAAATGGGTCAAATTTCTCACAAATTATACACATCATTGAGTTTTATATCCCAGATTATTTTTGGAGGAAACTGTTGTAGCATGCGTTACATTTAGCCGAGACATTGTTGTTATCGGTTAGGGAGAAATTCAACACAACATTTGTTTTGGATTTGATTTATTTTATTTTTCCATTTCGACTATGTTCAGTTTGTGCTTAGCTTGTGTGTACTAATCTGATTATTACTGGTACAGGTAATAATGAGAGTGTTAAGCTATTGTACATAGTATGGATATTTACCAGTAAAATATACTTCTTCATTCTATAAGTTCAACAATTAAAATACACTCCTAAAAAAATTTTAAAACAAAAGGTTGAAATAGCCGATGAACGTTACACTATTACTCGAATGGTTTTCCATGTTCTTGTGTTCAGTCTCGTATGGTTGCGAGGTTTGACAGTCAAATGAGCGTCATGAAAGTTTATAGGAAGAAAGACTCAGTAGTTGAAGTAGAAAGAGCCTCAGCAGTTGGAAGGGAAAGAGGCTCGGCAGTTGTTAGAGGAAAAGAGACTCCACTGGCAGGGAAAGAGAGCCTCAGCAGGTGCTCAATAAAGAGGCTGAGTCGTTGGAGAGCTACTCTATTATAGATTCCTAGCATGTGGGAAGGCTAGTTTGTAGAGAGTATGTTGGGTTTTATGGTTTTATGCTTCATGGCAAAGGGAAATGGTACTTGAAAGGACATTGTCTTTTCGTATGTCAGAAGTGGTGTCTGTCAAACGCACAAAAATGAGACACACACAATTTAGCTGATGAAGAAAGTTAAATGCACTGACAAGCTTATATAATGAACTGATGCAAGTTGGTAGCAAGCTGGCAACAATGGTTTTCAACAGAGTAATAACTAGAGAGAGCTACTAACGATCCCCGTAAAAAGCCACCTCCCGTAATAGCTTCCTCCCATCCACTGTCAAAGAACTCACAAAGAACAGAAAAACAAAGATTACTCACTAACAATATAATCAGCACACTGACACCTGTAATGCACTGCTACTAACTCTAGTCATAATGTAATATGTCGCAACTGACAAATGCTGATAATGATTTGAATTTAAGAGATACATTCCTTGCATATGCTTTAGTGTGTTCAAAAGAAGATGAGAAAAAATTAGGTAATTAACTCTTGCTTAGCACTTGTCAAAGCACACTCAACTTGTACTCATATGAAAATTAGAAAGAACTGCTTATTACCTACTATAGTCACTTATTACAGGTATCCTTGTTGCATCTAACTCCAAGTGTCTTCCGGTTCCATGTGTGTAAAGCTCGCATTTTTTCAGGTTCGGCTCTGTTGTTCTAGCAGAAAATTCATTTACGTATTTGGTTATCATAATCTTCCAGTGTGTTCAATACCGAGTCTCCAAGTTCTGTGACTACGCTGCTTACCATCAAGCTTCCCATTATCTAGCCATAAATATGCGGAAAAGCAAGCTGGCCTTTTTCAAGATAATTCTATGTGGCTAAAATGGTGCCTTTGGATAGTGCTCAAATCACTGTACAAACACTTTTTTCAAATATTCTATAGTAAAATAAGATATCAAACTTATTACAGTACTTGGACATCTCAACAGAGTTCAAAGTTTTCTGTTGTATAAATTGCTTGGAGTTTAGCAAGGCAAAAAATAAAAAGATTGTAAATTGTATTTCAGAGACAATAAATGCTGCAATACCCTTAAAGTTTCAATGTAATACAAACTCAATGAATTATGAGCAAAGAGCTAAAATTAAATTTCAAAATGTTGCCTGATTAGTTTTGCAATTTAATAAAATCAATTACGGTTTCATGTTTTAAAGCAATAAATATAAAGCACAGATTTATAAAGTTGCTTATTCTTTTATAGAATGCTGTTCATTTCTCGAACAGAAACAGGATGTTGGTTGAATTGCCTACTTTGTTGAGATTCGGTAATCGCAAAATTCTCACGTTGCTGTGTGAACTGACTTCACTTTCAATGCATGTGAATATCTCCCTGAAATTTAAAAATTCAACAAATTACTTAACAACTCCTATGTTACCATTAACTGATATTTCACATTGCAGCAAATCTGTTTCAACACACCTCAACAAATCAGGTTGTACATACTTTGTCAATTTTTGAATTGAACTACATGTATGATCATGATTTCATGTTTGAGATGGGTCAACTGTTTACCAAAAGTTTTCAATCTGTAATATCTCGTCAATGTATCCTTGTTTTCCTTTACTCTCTAAACAAAGTTCTGGCTACATTCAATCTTATAAAAACAGTCTAGCAGGCTGTTTTGGTAATTGAGTATTTTTACAAATTATCATTGTTTTGTCCGCATTTCAAACTAAGTTTTTTTTTTTTTTATCACATGTAGGTGAAAGCTCTGTCTAAAACTGCTGGAAATTAGCAATTTACAATCTACTATATTAGCCCTAAAATGGAAAAGGTTTTTTACTAATGGTTTTTTAAATTGTAAATAAGCAATGGCCTGTTAGCAAGCAACCAAGTCATGGACAGCCAGTTATGTTTGCAACTCATCAGCCATGTTGGTTTATCACCATTACAGTTGCATTACGAATGTGTTTGAGGATCAGTCTTATTCCTGATGTTTTCTAAAACAAATCTTTTGTACAATCAAACTTTGGCCATCGAAGTTAGTTTTTTTCTAGATTTCTTTCTTTTGTATTAAATATGTTGTATTTTGCAGCAAATCCTATGATGTCACACAGTACTCTGTGCTATGTGTACTCTGTACTCAATGTGTACTCAGTACTCTGTATTCAATCTACCGAATCAAAAAACTAATGATGGATACTTCTGGTAATTATAGCATTAAGCGAGTGGAATATATAAATTATACATGAAAAAATAAATAAGCACTAGTGTATATGGTAAAACTAAAGTAGTAAAGCAATACCACAAAAATGTTTTTGTGGTCACTTGGGCTTAACTAGAAAAACTGACAAGCATAGGTATAGCTTTGGTAACTTTGGAGATGGATGAGGTGTATGCAGTGGTGGTGATCTAGAGACCTAGTTAATTTGGCAAATACTTTGTTAAGTTCAAGTTAAAAAACTTATTCATATACAAATTTTTCCATTTGGTGTTTTTTCATTTTATCTTTAATCAACATAGGCAACCTAGTTTAATTTTACTCGTTGTTCAACTTTATTTTCTCATATCACTATTACATTTTTGTACAGTTATTGAGACTTTTAAAGAATTCATCTGAAATGTTTGCTCATGTCTTTCTGTATTTGTCTGCTCCAGTTCTAAGAAAGACGTTGTATTCATCTTTTTCCTTTTAATTTCTTTCTTTTCTTTTTATGTCCTTTATGACTCTTATTGAGATCAATAGCTTTAAAACTATAAATGATGATCTAAATCCTGTTAGGGAAAGTCGAGGCTTTGTTGCATAATTTTTAAAGTCAATGTTTATTAGAATATTAGTCTGAATGAGCATCTGTGCATGTTCTATTTTCTGACTATGTTATAAAATTCAACATAGTTTTCTGGTGGGGGTCCTTCCACACAAAGTTGTCGTCAGAATAGTCACTTTTAAAATCACTGTCGTCACTTTGAAAATCACTGTCGTCACCTTTTTTCAAGTTGGTAACCAAAACAACCTCTTTCTTCACCTTCGTTATTTTAATACAAATATCCATTCTGGTGGCACTGGGTTGCGTTAAAAACCTGAAACTTGCTCAGCTTGAACTTCTGCTAATCAAAAGCATGGCTCAACCAGCGACCTTCACAAACTTATTAGTGATGTTTGGGAGCGTTGCTGATTACTCTGCCAAGAGTGACAGCCGTCTTAGGTTTTTAGGGCTACATTTTTGGTACTAAAAATAGACCGAGATTGTCTTATGACTGAGATCACTGTCAGTCACAGACTTGTAAGCAGATTCGCTGTCAGTGTCGTGGCATTTCATTGCTGTTTACTTTAATTACCTGGCAGTCTATAAAGGCTGGGCTAGATGCTTCAAACCAAAACTAGTGAAGTTTCGTTTGATCGTGTTGATTTATGGACAAATAATAAGTTAGTAAAGGTATGGCCACATGTAACAAATTTTTTGTTGGTTCTGACCGAAATCACGAAATGAACCAAACGCACAAAATTATTCTGTGCTGCTTGAATCGTGCTAGCGAGCACGATTCTAGCAGCTTTTGCAATTAGCATAGTACAATACACATATAATGACACACAATAAAAGTATACGTGCAATTCAACATAGTACACACGATGCAACTGCTTAGATTGCGCAATTGTATGTATTTATCTTTTGGACATTATGGCTACAAATTGTTTGTTTTTTAATAATAAAAATTTTATTTTTAGCAGCAAAATTTTTGTGGTAGAAAATGTTGCCATCTGTAGCGCAATCAAGTCGGTTGCATCGTATTTACTATGGTGAATTGCCGTGATACTTTTCTTGCGTGTCACATTATGTTCTCGGGCTACATAAATTTTAAAATTTGCTAGAATCGTGCTCGCCACCCAACAGTAGCGCAACTTAAACAGTTACATCGTGTGTACCATGTTGAATTGCCTTCGTACTTTTATTGTGTGTCGCAATACGTGTCTTGGACTATACTAATTGCTAAAGCTGCTAGAATCGTGCTCGCGAATAATTTGTTTAGTCTGTTAAAAGCGTTTCGTCGACGAATTCGATGGGCATGCACAGCTCAAATAATTCTGTGAATTTCGACCAAATAGTTTTGTGTTTTTCATGATTTCGACCAGAACTCAGAACTAACAAAAAATTCGTTACTTGTAGCCGTACCTTTAGTAATCCTACTTACACCATCATCGTCACCTACATTGACGAATGGTCGTCTCGTCTGTCACTTTTCAAATATCCCTGTCGCCAGATCGTCAGAATCATCACAAAACATGGGTGGACCCCCTCTGGTTACTTATTAAAATGGCTGACATAAAGCAAAAGGCAATTATTTGGTGTTTTGCAACATTTATGCATTATATTTTCATAAACTTTTGCCGTATTGCTACTCAAATTTATGCCAGAACCTTTTATTTTCAAGTTTACAAAATTCCGATGATTTAGATATGTTACCAAAGACATATATAGTACAAAACTACAGTGAAATATTTAAATACCATGTGACATCATAATTTAATTCTGATCAGTATTAAGCACAAGCTTAACTGAACTGGATATGTGGAACACATCAGAGAGGGAGGGAGAAAGGAAGGGAGAAGAGAGCGCGCGAGCAACCATTGTATCTCTTTTAGGCATTGTAAGAGGGATTGCAGCGATTAGTATATCGGTATTGATTGAGTATCGCTAAAGTTTGATCCTATTACCAAGCAGATTTTTCACTGCTAGATTTTAATGGCTATAACTGGACAACAAAAGACAAACATTGCGATTTATATATAGATGTAAACTAGTGCGGGCCTAGCCAAATCGAACATTACAGGGCTTCTCTAGTTCTCGCACTGTCCCATATAAAATCCTCAAAATATAAAAATGCAGAAGATTTATAGTATTACAGCATAAGCGCAGTATATACAAAATTAGGCGCATTTTCACTAAAATTTGACTAGCGTTACTAGGTTTTAGCTTTATTTAATTGATTTGTTAGTTTAATCAACAAATTCAGTCAGTTTAATCATGTTCTGGATACAAGATGTATGTTTAGTTGTTAGTTTAATCATGGTCTGAATACAAGATGTATGTTTAGTTGTTAGTTTAATCATGGTCTGAATACAAGATGTATGTTTAGTTGTTAGTTTAATCATGGTCTGAATGCAAGATGTATGTTTAGTTATTAGTTTAATCATGGTCTGAATGCAAGATGTATGTTTAGTTATTAGTTTAATCGTGGTCTGAATACAAGATGTATGTTTAGTTATTAGTTTAATCATGGTCTGAATACAAGATGTATGCTCAGTGAGAATCAAATACACCAGAGCTTCATAATAATAGAAAGTAGAGTTTCACGATATAGCAATTTATTAGTTTGGTGGTGATTCTGAAGGTGGACGAATTGAAAATCACCACCAGTTAATGAGATATCTCAAATTGTATAAATGATATAAACGTGTAATGGCAATTTATCTCACACCTGATGATTTTCAGAGTGAGTGATACTGGAACTAAAACGCACAGCCTTCCAGTATTATAATATTATGCTTATTTGATGGCCTTCCATGCACACGGGCGTTCATGAAATAAATGTTTCTAATTATTACAAACACAAAACAGTTTTTTTTTGAAGTTAACGTACACAAATAAATATTAACAAAAATTTTAGAATTTTTTTACACATATCTCGCTTTATTGCAAATTATCTTTAAATTGTCAGTTCACGATATACCACGGTTCAATATTGAAAATTAACTACATCGAGTTGAGTCGCATGGTGATCTTTGGAATTCGAGAAGCTCTAGTGGAAACACACGTAAACACATTCGTAAATAATTGAGAAAATAACATGCAATACGTTGTGTGCTAATTTCAGAAACGAAGCTAAAAATGAATCGGGAAATAACATTTTCAGTCATTGCCATGCGATGTAGAGTGACCTGGGTTTAATCGCAAGCAGCAGTTTTCGATACACGGCAGTGTTATTTTTTATGCATTCTATCGTGAAGGAACTTGCGTGTTGAACAACCCACTTTTTTGTTTTATTCAAGGAGTGCTTCAGAGCCAACCATAAATGGGTTCATTTCGGGAGTAGATAATTACTACAGTTCACCTCCAGGAAATGCCATGGCTAACAATCCAATGGTTAGTAATATATATTGGTCAGATTATATGATTGTCTAAATAGGTGTGTTTATTAGGTCTTCACAAATGTACATGTTTTGAACTATCAGACTGTAGTTATATCCTGTAGTTGTATTTCGGCCCTCTATTCAGCTAGAGCAATACAAAGGTGAAATGTTCCATATTCAAGCAACTCATCTTAAAAAATGTCCAGTGTAATACCCTGAGAATTCTTGCAGTTCAATCAATATCTGGTTATTTAATGAGTGTTAGTGGTTAACATTATAAATGAATAATTAAAGACCTCAATGTACAATAAGTATAAACGGGTTATCAATTCCTAATGTTTGGTATTAAAACGTGAAGTTTTCACACCAACTTAAGTTTAGTTTTATGGTTTATAGCTTTATGGTTCACTTTTACATATAAGATATTCCAGTTGTAACTTTCATTTCAGTAGCCATTTGTCCCATCCGTAATGCAATCCCATCATACAATTGTAGTTTTTTACTGTCATCACCTACATGTATATTTATAATTTGTATGATTGAATACATTTTTGGGGTGAACTCATATCTTTGGTTCATAGTCATTTTGTTAGTCTAATACAGTTTTTTTCGTGTTTTATCGTTTGATCGTGTCCCCACTGCTGGCATGACGATCTGCAGCAGACCAGAAACCATTGATGAGCAGCCTTTGGAAAACAACCCAGAAGTATAGCATATATATGTCAATGAGTTATTCATTTTGGATGTTCTAGATTGGCCTAAAGAAACTGGTGCCTCTGCATCTATCATTTTTTCTTGTTGATAGTAGTAAACCATGCACTGTTCAGCGCATCCATTATTAGGCTTACCGTATCTGCCCACATATAAGCCGACCCAATAAAATAGCCTTAAATTCACAGAATTGATAAGAATTCACAGATAAATTGACCCTATAAATGGTAACGTGCTGTACATAATGTACCTATCAAAGTCAAAGCTTGCAGTAGTGGTGTGGCTTTTGCATGCTTAGTACAAGACGTTTCTGATGGGTAAGTAGTTGTAATAATTAGCTCATCGTGTCTCCGCTTAACAAAAAGAAAATGATCATCTTTTTGCATTGATCAGCTGATCAATGCTTCAGATTCATTCATCAATGATTCAATGCATCAGCTGATGCAAAATTTTATGCTAATTAATTTGGCCAAATGTTATGACAACTTATACGCTCCACTGCCAAATATTTGGCTTTAGCAAATATCAATTGTTTCAGCAAAAAATCTTTTTGTAGCAAAATAATTTTAATGATATTTAACCATTATTGTTGTTTTACTTTTATTGATTTTCATCAATAGCGGTAAGAAGTGTCTCAAAATCCTTGAAATTCGTAAAAAATTTAGTCCGCATAATGTCAGAGTTAGGCGTGTGTAAGCCGGACGCCCTTAGCTTGGTAACATTTTTGTGTTCTAGAACTGGCTTATATGTGGGAATATATAGTAAGTTGTTGTATTTAATGCATGGAACTGTATTTATCTTCTTAGTTTGTATGCATGATTACTCTAGATATCCAAGTCACTGATACTTTTAGTATCACCTCAATTTAACACTAAGGTTTACTGCTTTATGAGTGTTTCTTCAGTGACCAGCATAGGTACTTTGCTAGTCATTCCACCAAAAATAACTTTATAAAATATCTTTTCTGAAGGTCCTGGATAAAGGATTACTACTGTATTGTATTTTGTGGAGTTAGGTATCAGTAACATAATTCTTATTCTAGGTGCATGTGTAACTTTTGATTGCTACATATAATTGGCAGTTACGTACAGGATGAATTTATTCACGGAGTTATATTTCGCGAAAATTGTCTTTTCATGCATATTCGCGGATGAATTTATTCGCGGCTGAAAACTGCCGCTCTCTAGGAAAAGTTAACTCTATTGCGGCTAGTAATAGTTATTACTACGCATGCGCATATCGCGTGTTCCGGTTTATATTTAGCTTACAACTGCGAGGCTATCTTGCTATTCTACGTTAAACAATTTTTGCTGCGTCCAGAGATTTTCACGAATATTCATCGCCTTAGAGGCCTTTGATAAGCCAACAACTTGTGGTAAGTAATGAGTTTTTACATTCACTAAATTAGTTGAATTTTACTTTGGTTCTTCGATTAAACGCAATACTACAGTATTTTTTTCCATCCCTACTGCTTCATTATTTGTTTTAGTGTGAGAGAGAGATTTTTCATCATACGTCGAAGAACAATGATTGCACGGTTGGTAGATGTCATTCTTAGAAGATCACCAATCATTCAGGGAGGTCTGGAAATTGAGGTTGAAGTGACCGCAGCTACTTACGAGAAGAATATATCTGTTGTTTAAAAAGGAACAAAAACGCCTTTACGTGCACAAATCTTTGGCCAACCGGCAGAACTTTGCAATAGTAAGTCACGAGGAGAGTTCTGGTGATAACTTCCTTACCAGCTATGTAGTCGCGAGAGAATTGCCTTCAACACCTACTCAAGACAGTGACAGATCTGCTATTAGTAAAATAACTAGTCAGAAAGCACCATTACACGCTAGTGTTCACATATCAAGAGTACCAGTTTAATTTTATTGCTAGACAACCGCCATATGGACTAAACTGTTTATATTTACTCCATTCATCGTTTGTAAAATTTTATTTGTATTCGAAATATTTTATTTGTACACTAAAGTTTGTAATAAATTATAATATATCTATACATGAAATAAAATATATAATTTAATCATGTTTGCTACAGCGATATCAAGGAGTTGTTGTCGATGAAGGGGTCTAGGTTGACTGGTTGCCTCTCTGCCAATATTCCTGTCTTGATGAATATTACTACTTGTCTCTAGTTTTCGTAATCGGAGTAGGTTGTTTCATTCTCAATCTGCAGTAAACACAAAAAAGAAAAAATATTAACGAGTGTTGAGGAAGTACAAAAACATTGGCTGAAGTATTTGATGAAAGCGATCAGTTTTTAAACAAAAGAATTAACTAATGCAGTTGATTATGGAAAAACGTATCTGCACTGCAAATCAAATACATACCATAATGTCCAGATCAGAATCATGATCGTCCTTGACTTCGGTATTAGAGATTGATGAAGTTGATTCTAATGTAGAAAGACTAGGCGAGCTTTTTTGCTATGCTGAAGCCATGCCAAATAACTTGTGCCACTTGTAAAAACTTTGAATAATTTTGTAAAGTTTGACGCAATGGCAATAAAGCTCGAAGTCTGGCGATGATTTTAAAGAAGTTTTGGAACTCGGCTACGTTTAGTACTTCTGCCTCGCGGCTATTTTCGCGATGACGCCATTCTGCATATTTTTTGACAACTTCGAATAATTTTGTAAATAAATGTGATGCATTGCCAATGGTGTTAGCTCAAAGCTCAGGCAATGATTTTAAAAATGTTTTGGAACTCAATTACGTTTAGTATTTACATTAAAAACTAGGCTAGCGACTAGTTTTCAATTTGATGCAGTAGTTATTCTCTCTTGTGATTAAAAATAGAACTAATTATTCACTGAATTTAATAATTCGCGGATTGACTGTTCACGAAATCGCGAATTTTTATGACCAACGAATATTTTCATCCTGTAGGGTATATTGTTATGATTCATGAATTATTGCATTTTGTCTTACACTTACTATTTGTTGTTGCAACTTCTAGACAAATTTCTATAATTACATGTATCTTGCTTTGACATACAACCTTTGACATACAAGCTTTCTAGTAAGCGATGTAGAGTTTCCGCAAGTATTTAACTGTATATTTCAAGAACTCACATAGAATCACAGATTTTCAAGTACGATTGAAGGGCTGGTAAAATTTAAAAAAAAGTATTGTGTGAAAACAATTTAAACTGCCATGGATTAAACTGTTTAAACTTGGCCTGGTTTAGTTGAGAATTTGCCTTCAATTTTGCCTTCAAACTGTTTATGTCTGCTTAAAGTTCATTATATCTTTTTATTGGCTGCTACAGTATTAATCTAATTTCATAAATTTGGTTTTTAAATAATACACTTGTCTCTACACGTTGGATAATTTTGATGATGTTTATGTGTGATTATCTGGTGATTAAAAATAAGTTATAGTTATAAGTGAAAAAATAGTTATAAAAATAATTAAAAAATAATTAAACAGATTTGAGTCCATACTTTATTTGATCCGATGTATGACAACTCCATCATATAACACTTAGATCCTGCAACCAATTGACTTGATAATGTAGAGCTTTGAGTGTGTCACACGTAGTGATGTGATTAAGCATTACGGTATATAGCCATATTTTAGATAATATGTGTGCTTTCATATCTGCTACTCCATTCAATAAAGCAAGTTTCATGTGGTTCATTGATACTGTACATGGTATGATAATATACTAGTAACACTCTTTAGCAATTGACAGTTTATACGATGTCATCATCTATTTCTATCATATTATTAGGAACATATTAGTAAGTGAAATATACAGCAACCAATTAAGAATACTTCACCTTGGCACCAAATACTATGCATATGATGTAGTGTTTTATTGGTTTAAATTGGCAGCAGCGCTTGGCTAAATTTAGACTCTAGTTTAGGATCATCGGCTCTATTCCTTTCCATTCCAATTTTAGATGCCAACTATTCAGTTTCCATCAGAGGAACTTAATTGTAATGAAGAACCTGACTACTTTCAACCAGGAATTCAGGTAAAACAGTTGTTTAGGAGACAATCTGAATAGATGATGTGTTATACATAAGAGACTTTATAATACTTGTGACAAACATTTGATTGTATAGAGAATACTCTTTCTGCTTAGACCAATTAGAAATGGTTGGCCGTCTATAGTCAGTATCGTACTGATTACTGGCTTTATATGTGTCATGATCACAGAAACCATGGTTAAGTCAGGATTATAAGATCTAGAGTTATCTACACTAGCAGAAGGAGAAATTTCTCACAGTTATTTTGCAAAAATAATTTTGATTTTAGCTTAACTACAGCAGATTTTATGGTGAATAGACTGAATGCACGTTTACCATTAGTGCAAAAACATAGTTGAGAGAAAACCGGTGTTAAAGCTTGAGAAACGAAAACCAATGCACAATTTTGTTTACATTTCAAACCGTCATCGCAACCAATATCAAAAGGTTGTGATATTTATCTAGATTTCTGTCTTTGTATCCAAAACATAATGCTGAATTTGAAAATCTAAAGAGATTTTAGCTGGTTGTCATAGAAATAGCTGTATATCTATAAGAAAATGTATTACTTAATTTTGCAGATATTAAAGCGGCTTGGCAATACCGCAATATTGAGCACAGCCGTAGTATGATCAACAAAATCTTAAAAAAAATAATAACAGCAAAATATTGCCCACCATCGGTCACTATATACTCTGATCTTGTAAATTTAAATAATTATTCTTATAATTAAATCTTATAATAGTCTTATAAAATCGAATAATTATTCTTATAATCAAATATTGTAATAATCTTATACCAATCGTTAGAAATATAGCATCGTCATTCCCTTTACTTTCACTGCTTTAGACATCAGTTGGAATACCAAAGTACTTGTTATAAGTGTCCAAAATGTCAGAATTATCTTTCAAATCGGCAAAAAAGAAACGATTACGTTTGTCGGACGCCATTTTTCAGTTCTTCCTGTTTAGCATAGCAACGGTTTCAAGGTTTTTTTCCGAGGTTAAAAACATTTATTATCTAAACTGACTTCAGATTCAGAAAGATCACTCTTTGGTTGGTCCAGATGCACAGGTTACAAAAATCGTTACCGGTATTATAAATTTAGTTCATGTAACTTTAAAGTCGGATAACTCAACTTCGTGATTTGCGACTTAACCATGGTTTCTGTGATCGCCACCCATATACTCAACATCTACATTTGTAACTAAACTAAGAATATACAAGCTGACCAGCTTGTGTACAGACACAAAATGACCAGCTATAGTTGTTATAATCTCTATGAAGTTTCACCTTTTATCGGCACACACCTTTAACAGCCATCTCTTTTTGGTCCTTGATTTGCATCTTATAGGACTAGTGTGGTACTATCGGCAATTTTATTTAATAGCATGTATCACCGGGATACAATATGGTGGAATCTCACACCAAACTACTGAACCTGAGCAAGGTATTTTCCCATCCTATCTCAAAGAACAACTCACATGTAGTATATATGTACTGTTGTAATGTTCTAACACATTAGCTTATTTTCAGGTAACTATCGGTGGGCCCAGCGATACTCTTGGACATAACAGGGAACTCAGGGTACTTGATACGGTACCGCCTGTTCCTTCCACCACCACATATCCTGGGAAGCTTATCCGTAATGTATTTACTTCACTAATGTCTAATTCTCAGGAAGAAGGTGCAAATGATTGCCATGGTCACGCTTTCGTAAGTTCACTTGTGGAGAGCCATTACATGGGCTTACTTGCATATGGCTTGGTTACTATATCATGGATTTCTATAGCAAGCCTGCTCTATTACATCATATACATTATAGTTATATGATTGTTTCTTTTAGAGATAAATATACTAAACTGTCATGCTGCCAAAATACCAGATATGTTTATAAGGCATTGAAAAATGACTCGATTCATTTCAATTCCCATTAACAATTTAATTCCCAATTCTTTAGCATCAAATGCCATGTAAGAATCGATTCATTGCAAAAAAGATTTAAATCCATCAAGAATTGAGTGAATTACATTTCATTTCACTGGGAACTTTCTTTGGGAGGAAACAAACAAAAATGGCCTAGTAGGGCTCGTTATAACATCAAGTTTTAATAACCTCGACCTGAATTTGTTTAGCTTATAAACAAATGAGGGTGTTCCCAATAGACATTCCTAATTGAGCCACAACTTTTTTGAAAGAAGTACTACAAGCAATTTTAAAAACAAATTGTCTCAGAAGAAAGGCAAAAAACAAACTTTGGATCATTTCTTTCAACAACAAAACAATTCTAAAAAGTAGGCCTACTATGTCTGTTTTTTTAAGATGGTTGTGTAGCTAATAGCTAATTTTATTGCACAATTGTTTGTTAACTTTCTGTTTACATGTGATCTTGATATACATTGTATAATAAACTTTATAAAACACCAATTTGATTAATCATATGTAATGTAAATTTTTACCTCTAAACTTGCTGTTTGCTGCAAACAAATGATTACACTTTTTGGACTCAAACACACCTCTCCTTCATTCTAAGATACCTAAATTTCAAAAGGTTCCACCGGCGCGGGGCCAGGCGATTAACACAAAATTTTGCACCACCCACTTTTTTTTTAGATCTGCCCCTGCTTATTTAGTCTAAAGATGTAGTAGCTAAAATATCATTGGTCCATTATAAATTAAATTATTAAATTATCATTGTTGAAGAATTTTACCAGCAGAATATTTTTTGGTCGCTGTTTATAATACTTTTTTTATTCATCCTAAACCGGAAATAAAAAATTTAGACCACGCTTTCTTGCTGTGTTTCCTGGTTGCGATGTTATGTAGGTCACTCTCTTGGTAATCATAACGAATTTAGCCCAAAATTTTATGTAGAAAAATATAAGACGGAAACGTTTAACCACAGACCAGTCTCTGCGGTAAACTTTAGTAGAACTTAAGAACTTAGGCAATAACAGCTATTATTAGCTACTATCAACAGCTACAGAGTTGTTTATGCGCTCAGTCAGTTTTATTTTTATTTTTGTATCAGTCAGTTTTATTTGTTCTTATTGATGTTATTTTTAATATAATTTTATTCTTTTAAGTTTTACTAAAGTTTACTGCAGAGACTGGTTTCTGGTTAGATGATTTTGTCTTATTTTTTTCTACATAAATTTTTGGACTAAATCCGTTATGATTACCAATGGAGCGACCGACATAAAATCGCAGCCAAGCTGCATAGACGGAAAAAAACAACTCCCTTTCAGCGCAGCTGATGCATCAGGTGCAGTGCGTATTGTGACAAGCTGTTGTTTTGTTCCCTCTGCTCGACGGGGGACAACTTCGCCAAAACAACAGTTTGTCAAGACAGGTCAAACATGGGGCTGCACTGACATCTTCGCTCTGGTGCACATTGAGTGACAGATTGTGTTACTTAGGAATTGTGTTACATCACCCTGCGTGATTTTCCATCAAAGCAGTACGTAATTATAAAGGGAAGCATTGGTGCATTTTGACTCGAGTTGTTTTGCTTTTGCTTAAAATAGAGAATCAAGTCAATTCCCTTATGGTAATAGTAAAAACTCGATTCAATTCTTACTGGTAGGATGCTCCGAGTCAAACAATTCTACAGTGAATAAAAGATACCAGATAATCGATTCTTTTCCATTCATTTGTGAAGTGAGCCTTGAGGCTCACTTCACAAAATTTCATAAGACACTTTATTTCGAATTATATGATTTTCAGATTGAAGATGAAATGGGCAAAAGGGTGATGAAAAGGGCTCATCCAATTTCAGGAGATGATCTAGACATAGGTGAAAATTTATTCTCTCTTAATGGAAGCATTATTATGTGTTAAACCATAACTGGCACGTACAACTGTTATCGTATTTTCTAGGTAAATCAGACGTGCTGATTCCGATTTTGTACTCCAAATAAAATAGGTCCACTAACCTTCAAAGTCATTAGGGCTTTTTTAAAGCATTTCAATATCCGTCTCGAAAACAACACGATCGGCATAACAAACTCCGCCCATAAATATTTGATGAAACCTATCTTTTTCAGAAACGGAAGTTAGGGATGTTTAGTCCGATTTAGAATAATAGAGATGGGTGTCTTCAAACCCACTATTATCTAAATCCAGCCTGTAAAATAATCTCAGTCTTTTATAAAAGGTATATAAACTATTTAAAATTGCTTGTAGCTTGTTACATGATGTTTAAATAGGCTGAACGCCGAGAAAAATGAGCTCAAAAAGCGCGGTTTTATCACAAGCTAGCGTAGTTATCGCGCCTTTTTGAGCTCATTTTTA
Source organism: Watersipora subatra (assembly GCF_963576615.1). NCBI lineage: Eukaryota > Metazoa > Bryozoa > Gymnolaemata > Cheilostomatida > Watersiporidae > Watersipora > Watersipora subatra. Next base: position 53,177,265 of record NC_088717.1, on the reverse strand, counting down.
AATATGCAATGTTAAATAGCTTATTTACCTTTCAGAAAAGACTGACATTATTTTTAAGGCTGAATTTAGATAATAATGGATTTTAAAACACCCATCTCTATTATTCTAAATCGGTCTAAACATCCCTAACTTCTGTTCTTAAAAAGCTAGGTTAAGTCACATATTTATAGGTGGAGCTTCTTGTGCCGACTGTGTTGTTTTCGAGACCGATATTAAAACGCTGTAAAAAAGCCTTCATTACTCTGAAAGTTAGTGGACCAATCTTTATTTTGAGTACAAAATCGGAATCAATGTGTCTGATTTACCTAGTAGCTATGATAAAAGTTGTACGTGACAGTTCTGGTTTAAGATAATTCTGTAATATGTTTTGTTACAGTTTTAGCTCCCCCCAAAAAGCCATATGACCGAGCAGACGCATGCCACTGTGAGTGGAACACTGGAAATTTTGAGGTGAGACGGCAGCTTTATGCTAAGAGCCTTTGTTTTTGAAAGGAAATGTTTACAATTAAAATATTTTATTGATGGATGCACGACTCTCTACAGAGTATAACTCTCTGATGTCGTTTATGCCATTCAATACCTCGTGATGCTGTCGTAATACTTGTGACTAGTCTTCTCTGATTTAGGCGAGAACATCAAACACAGGAGTAGATATTTCTGGTAAACATGACCTTAGCTCAGGTATGTACCAGCCATCTGTTACGGGGCTGTAAGGGGTTATTATTAAGAGTTAACGTCAGACACGAGTGATAACAGTTTTTCAACAACTGATCAGCTTTAGGACTAAACATCTGCATGTAGTTGTTATTGTTGCATGCCATCAGGTCTTGCATCGGCAAGAACTCTCTGAATATATTGAGTGCACTAACCTTTGCTAGAACCAATTCTTCAGGCGCAATTGACCATGTCACGCTAGCCTGGGCATGGCTCTCTGGGGGGAGGGGGAGAGGGGGGAAGAGAGCCTGGGACACATAGCAACACCCGGGGATGACAACTCTAAAAGTCGACTTCTGCATTTGCTAATACCACAATCGTTATTTCCGAAGGAGTATCATGTGACGGTCTTATTTATGATTTACGCGAGTATTATGTATTATTTTTAATCTGAATTGGCAGCAAACAAACGCTGGTTGATAAGTATGAAATGCTGGTTGCATAATAAATCAATCACGGGAGTTATATTATTTCATATGTTTAATTATGTTTTGATTTAATTATAATAAAAAATTAAATCAATTGAATAAAAAAATTCACAATAACAATACAAACATAGCAAACGAATAGCAATAGAACAACAAAAATGAATCGCACGCTGCTAGTAAAGAAAAGTTTATCTAGTAAAAAGTAATCTCAGTTTCATTTTACTTGCGAGTATTATGACTACTCGCGACAGTTATTATGAACAACTCGGACCTACCACTGCAAAACGTTGCCATCTGAAAGTAAATACTCTTTCCGAAGCCAATAGGAAGAACTATAAATTGGTCAAAACCTGCGATAATATGTTGTAAAGCTTGAGACTGTTCTGGTCTCAGTGTGACTATGCCTAGCTTTGATAAATGATTTTTGAATCGCTCCATTTTTTTATCAGTATATGAAATGAAACTGCAAATGTAAAAACGCAAGAGAATAGTAACCTATGGTTCTTATCGTTTTGTTATCAAGCGAGGTATTACGTAACCACCCAGCCTATCAAAAATATGGGACCTTTTACTAGATCAAGTCACGTGACCTTGATGATAGGCGCCACATCTAAAGCACGGTGAGATCTGAATCTATCGACACGCTTTCATTAGTATCAGTCTGAGCGTCATATGTAACGTATGTCGCTCTTTTTGCAGAAGTTATCTTACCTTTTTTCCGCTATGTGTCCCAGGTTCTCTTTCTCCCCCCACACCCCAAAAGAGCCATGCCCAGGCTAATGTCACGCTATGAGACATTTAATTTTTTGGCAAGGTCATTTATAACAATGTATCTGCCACATAGGATCACTCTTTAGCCATTCGCTGAAGTTCTTAGGTTTTAAAATATGCTAGGCATTAGCTCATCAATGATGCTTTTCATGCTGAACGTCATGTTAGGTGTTTGCTTCTGACAGAGTTATAATTTCTTACAATCTATTTATTCTAAAGAGAGTTTATCTAGATCTATTGTTATCAGCTAGTAATTTTCTACTAACAGCTCCCAGTTATAAGCTTGCTAATTTGGCCACCGTTTTAGATTTCAGAAAAAGGAAAACTTGAGCAGCTAGAATCATGAAACTATATAATGGTTCATATTATTAAGTGGCCCTTGTATGTATGTCAACCTTTTTCCATTGTTTAACAGTTTCTCCCTTGTCCAACTCTGTATTTCTTGTATAGTCTTTGTTGTCGTTGTGTCAAGGTCATTTTGCATGCGCATTTTTATATACAGCCAACGTAACGGTTTAAGGTTATAATGTAATTTAGGCTTTCTCAACCCTCAAAACACAACTAGTAAAATGACTAGATATATGAATATTCTCACCCTGACCTATCTGATATTCAACAAAGTTGGTCGATGCTAGCCTTCATTTTGGTATTCCATTTGTTATACAAGCTGTTTTCATTACAGGTTTTTCATCTGACGAAGGCACTGGTCCTTATAGGGTAGATGATGAGGTAAGCATTGTTCTCACCTTCAAAGACTTAACTAGATTAACAGAGAGCAATAAGTTGTTTTTTTAATTACGTGCGTACTCGACTACATTCTCTGGATATTTATTTTGTTCTGTTAAAAATTATTCACATTAGAACCTTACCTGTTTTTTCCTAATTCATTTCTGAAAGAATTTCACTTCATAAGGTTGCATATTGGTTTGGTATCAGCTGTTGCACAGGTCTAACCAAACATGGCAAGGGTTGAAAATTGTTCATTTAAAAAATATTGGTTTTTCAACTTGCAATTATAATTCGACGCACTAAATTTTTCCGCAATAATCAAATTATTCATGTAAGTTTGATAATTGCTTGCATGTATTGTCACCCAAAATTCTTGTGTGTTGCTGGTTAGCTTCTCATGGCTTGTTGATATCATTATGCATATCTGAATGTCGTGTTTTCAAGTCTCTTCTTTTTCACCTGCAGGTTGAATTTGAAAAGCAGCCGATGCCTTTGTTTGATCTCAATGACAATCTTCCATATTACAACTGATGATTTGGTGAGTCGCATTACACCAAATATTTTATATGGCTGCTTTATGGAGTTGTGGCATCATTTTCATATTTGTATCTATGGTTCCCTATGCTCCTATTCGTATTGTTTAGCAACTAAGCACTTATTTGTAGTCTAGCTAAATTGGTTTTTACCGAAAATTGTTGTAAACCACAAGGTTTAAAAACATGTGATACTACACCTTGCAATGAGGAGTTGTCTCACCAATAGAACAGTCAATGTTGTCGCAGCTAGGTGGCTACAACGCGAAGGCTGGCAGGAGACAGTCAAGCAAAAATCATATGTCATATCTGATCTGTGTTGCTATGCAGCCCGAGAATCATGCACCTGATTGAACCCTCTGTATTTCACACATGAATAATATGAAATACATCATATATATCAGGGATATCATCTAGATTACATCAATATCCATGAGTTCATCCATTGTCGAGGTCGTTGTGGTTTTAGGGCTCAGTGTGCCTGAGAAAATTGAAAAATTGATCAGCTGAACTGCATTTTTATCAGAGTTAATTAATCATACATTAAGTAATTTTAACCCTAATTAACACATTAAGGTCTAGATCCGGCCCATTGTTTTCATATTCGTCCATGGAGTGTTTTACAACCTGATCTGAAGACTTTAAAACATTTAGATGATCAATTAGAATGCTCTTTAACAACATCTTACTAGCATCAGGAGCTGCCATTGTTACAGCATATCCAGGTCTGTTTTCTAACTCCAATGTTTTTCAGTTTTTTCTCAAAACTTAGAAAGCAACACAATTAAAATAATTAATAGTTCTATGAATCTGATAGCTTTTACTTCAAGTAGTTTTTTATTTACTTCGGTTTGATACTTCGACATCTATAAAACCACTTTAAAAAATGTCGAAATTGGTGACATAAATATCTTTTCACCCGTCAAAGAGTTAAGTGAATGTTCAGTCAGCAGTTTCTAGCTTTAAAGCCTCATACATAGTCTTTGGATGCCTCACCGATATCTACTGTTGTTATGTGCTGTTTGAGTCGCTGGACAACTGTTCATCTCATAGAATTCTTGTTATACTTTGAGAAGTTTGATAGTAGGGCTAAATAAGTACACAAATACCTGTCAAAGTATTTTTCCCTGGAACAAGTGAGGCAATGCAAAAGTTGATGAATGTCATTTAGTTTTGAACTCTGGTGCTTGTTGATGTGGTGTTTTGTGATATATTGAAATATTCACCTGTTTGATTGCAGAATGAGAGTGAATTGGATGGTTGGACTTGACATAATTCTACACAAATACATATAATAACCCCTCCGTTACTTCTCGATTCGCCTTTCACGACTTCAGTACATCAAGGAGTTGAAAATAATAAAAATTAAATTTGTATCTTTCATCATATGATCTAATCTTTGATGAACGTTTGGTTCAAGGGCATTTATTTACATATTCATGATTCTTTCAGACCTTGTTTTAAACATTTATAGTTAAATATTACAGTATAAATAAATGTATATTGTCAACACTTGGAAAAGCCTTTTGTTAAAGTAGAAAATGTTTGCAATCATAACTAGTCACAGCTCATGATAATATCTTCAGCCAATCTGTAGAAAATATTCAGGTGCTTATGAGGTTAAGATGTCACCTTATTAGCAAACTTTGCTACTCTGAAATGTAGAAATTTTCAAACACATTTCTACATTTAGTGAGCTGATTGATATTCATAGTTCACACGAACACCATGAAATCTTTTTAGGGTTGAATGCTGAATCGAGTCGTATATCGATATAATCTTATCTAACTGAGCAGGAATAAGGGGAGTAGAGATCAGTTGTTCAATGACTAACTGTAAGCTGTCAGTGCTTTTCAGGACTTGCTGGAAATTTTAGTAGATTTTCATAATGCTTTAATTTGTAAAAGCTGGTACTACGAGAGTTGAATTCTCCGCAGGTGCAGATTAAGGAAATTCTGACTATGATACAAACATTAGATACCTAAAATAACTATCATCATGGCTTGTGAACAGAGCAAAGGTAAAAGCACAGTAAAATGTAGTAAAATGCATAAGCACAGTAGTGTAGCATTTTTGCAAGTAGCCGAGATCTGATGGATCCGATTTCCAAAAGAACTTTTACTCACATTAAGGATTTTCATTGCTTAATTATCTTTAGCAAGAATAATATGTCAATGAAAAATCTGATGAATTATCAATTGAAATTTATATATCACATCACTATGGTGTTGCATATAGAATTCAGATAATTGAACTTTATAATTGCTGATATGGAGCAACGTACCAGGTGCTATTTATAACTAACTCAGTAGAATCTGTGGCATGTTTAAAGTTCGTCAGGCGTGACTCAGTCATAAGTTTCAGCCAGATTGCTCAACGTATTTTGCTGACTGACTGCTCATTCGCTTGGTTACATTGAATCATTGTTGCTTTATACTTTTTCCTTTAGCAAGCAAAACTAAAAAATACTTTTACTAGCTTTTTTTAAACAGAAAAACTAAAATAACAGGACAAAACTGTAACAAACCAATAACAGGGCATCTCTTATTCAATCCTCCTAGGTGCTGGCCTGCTAACAGAACAGAGTTCAACAGTGCAAGTTGCAGAAGGGGTGGTATTTCTAGCTAAGATGAGTCAAAGCGCAACACTGACATTTTATTTTTCGGCTACAAAACAGTTGTAATGTAACCAGGAGAGATAAGACTATACAAACATGAACAAGGATTTACAGAAGAACATGACTATTAATAAGAGCGACTTCCGTACACTCGTTCTCTCACTCCCTCTCCCATTCTCACTCACTCTCCTTCTTTACCTTTTTCTCTCTCAACCTCTCTCTCTCACCCTCTCTCTCACCCTCTCTCTCACCCTCTCTCTCTCACCCTCTCTCTCTTTTTCTCACTCTCTTTCTCTCTATTCTCACCCATTCCAAGGAAGCAAGGACTTTGATTAGTATGCAAAGTTTATCTAGTCCATGTTTTGGACACCACCTTGGTAAAACATCATGCAGAGGATACATATGCATCATATGTATCTGTTTTACCTTTTGTACAATCTCTTTTCTCTGTTGACTTTGCTGTCTTAGCTTCAATCAACCTCTCCCTCTTTATTTCTTCCAGTTTATTCATCATTGTAGCTGTGTTTTTAAATATATAAAAAATTTCAATGTGAGTGTATTATTTCTTCTGACTCTAGTAGTTTACAGTGCACAGAATTTTTCTCACTCTGTCTAGATTTTGTGGGGTTCTTTGGCTATAATTCGTGTTCATACAATTGAACCAATACATTACAGACGTTATTGCTACTAAAACTGATCTTCTTTCGATGTGGTGGTTGCAGGTGCAGCATTTTTGCTTTCATTTTTATTGCCATTTTTGCTCGCGGTTTCAATTCAAGTAGTGTGGATTTTCTATTAAGGCCAAAGAAAAGCTAAGATCAAGGAAGGTGGCTCATCTCCTTAGTACAGAATGTGCAAGAGACTTATAAGACTAGACTGTCAGCCACATTGTATTTGAGTGTATCAAAATTGGCCCAGACACAGTAAAAGGAAAGCAGGATAAAGTAGAAGCTAAAGTAAACTGGTGTGAAGCAAATAAATTTGAATATTTGGCTAGCGGTCAATGGTGTCAACATCGAGCAGATCGCATTATCAATTATAGTACAACTCTGTTGAGATTAGTAAATCTACACGAATCATGCTACTGAGGCCAATAGACCAGTCATGGTCCTGGTGAAAAAAACCAAAGAATGTCAGGTAATTGACATAGCTGTCCATCCCCAGAAGTCGGAGAGCATAGGAGGAGGATGAAAAACTCAAGAAGTATAGGAATCTCTGCAGAGAGCTGGAAGGAGTCTGGGAGGTTCAGTTCAGAGTAACACATACCCTGCGCACTCTCAAGTACTCATGTTTAAAGGGCATTTATTCACTTCATCTACTCTGTTATATATAGCCACTTTCATCACTGTCTAGATTTGGTATATATAATCAAATGGGCTGAAGTTTTGCTATTCTTTTAGTTGGGAAAATTATAAGCAACAATTATCCTGTGCTTAACCCACCTTCGATTTAAGTAAATTTGAACTCTCGCAGTGAATACATCTGTGATTATCCGCAACAATAAATAGAAGTCAGTATACAGACTGACTTGCCTTATAAAATCATCTCTGTTTGCCAACCTGATCCAACAGTGGTTCATTATATATGGCTTTGGGGGCTTTCCATAAACTTGTTGAACAAGTAACAAATTAGTTTTTGTCTTCATGTTGCCAAAACATCAGCCTTGTTTATTAAAATCGCAAGGTTTGTATATTATCATGTAACCTGCGGTTTATTGAAAATTTGCAACAATATGCTGTTTTTTCAACAGCACTCGCTTGTTGAAGTAACTTTCTTGCAACATGTACATATTGCAGAAAGGTTATGTAACATGTTAGGTTGGCAGTATGTACATATTGCTATTACTTTAAAATATACGTATTGCAAATATAGCAATATAATAGTAATAGCAATATGCATGTTATCTTATATATCAAGCTAAACAAAGTAAATTACATAATGATACTTTTCGATATTCTCTAGAACATATTGATTTTTTGTGTCATTCTACTCTACTTTGTAGAACATCTGTTGATTGAGTGAGGATGATAATAGTCAGCAGAAAGATATATGATGATGTGTTATTGAACGAGCAAATGCCAGGCCTACCATTTCAAGATGTACTGCTGACATGATGATGCTAATATGTGAAGAATGAAAAAATTGAACAAATCCGTCTGTACTGGATGTTTGGATTTTTGGTAGAATAAATCATAATATATCTGCTGATTCAATTGATGAAATGAAAACACTTCAGCGAGTGAAAATATTACAAGAATGTATATTTAGCATATTAACTGGAGTGAGTGTAAAATTAGCATAATTCCTCTAAATTATACATTGAAAGTCTATGTTAAAACAGTCAACTTACGAGATATCCATATTAAGATGTCTCTGGTATGACGCTTTCTCTCTTTGTGGACTCCAATCTATCAATGTTTTTGTCAGCATTATGTTAAATTACTATAATATAGTTATTAGCATACGTAAGTGAGCATACTGCAATACAATTAATATATTTGAAGTATGAGCTGTAGTTAAAAGCTTTTTATATCCGGTATGTAATTTACCAGGTTTTGGCTATTGATGAAACAATTCTACAAAAATTACCTGCCAAAACTCCTTTTTATATTACAAGTGAGTGTAAAGGGCAAACAATTTATCATAATTAAATTTATTTATCTCAATATTTAAAAATGTATAAATAGAAACACTAGCATATAATTTAGCAAACCATCCTTTTTAGAAACAATTTAGTTGTCAAACAGCACAACTCATAGCCTGAGAACCAGGGTTTACTCTGGCAGAAACTAAGTAAAGAGTAAAGGTCTCTCCACCTTTGGCCTCCATCTGCTGCCACCCGCTTGCAACCTAAATGTATGTAAAACCAGCCATAGGCCTAATTTAACTTGATCATATGGTAGTTGTTTTAATAATGATTTGACAACTCCTCAACATGGACAACAAATGCTGTACGAGTCAGTTATGATAAGTTATATTTTATAACATTGTGGTAAATTTATGATGTATCGAAATCTAAGCGATTCCCTAAAACTGTTTAAATGATAATCTCAACCAGCTGTGAAGAAAGCTACATGAAAGAGTGGGACATAATGATAGCTAACAGAAGATAGACAAACGTCTCCCAAGTTATGCCTTGATATATATAATGACAGACAATTGAGTATCATTTTGTGCGATAGGCTTTGAATATATAGTCATAGTATATAAAAATATTCAGCTATCGACATGTGTCTGTATGCATAAGACTAACAACTTCAAAAATCCATTTGCCTGTTTTTTGCTTTATGACTCATTTAAAATATGGTTTTAACTTTATTTATAAAATTTATTTATAGTTTATAAAACAGTTTTTGCTCTGTTGTAAATGAACAGCTGTTAAAATTAACATGATCTCAATAATCTATTCACGGTAGTTTTATATATTTTGTTTGATGACCATAAAAATGAGAACAGTGCTCTGCATCCTCATCATTACATAAGCCAGTAATGCAATTTAATACTTTTTGGCATTTTTGATTTGTCTGTTTTATTTCTTAGTTAAAATCAAGTGTACGCGTGCCTGTATATACATGTATACGTTTAGCTATAGCATATATATACTATATATACTGTATCTATATATCTACTAGCTGTGCTTCCCGGCGTTGCCCAGGTATTAAAAGTCAACTTATAAACAATGAGAAATAATGAAAGTTGACTGCCACTTGCTATTATCTTGGCAGATTACCAATGGAAAATTTTAGTAAGCTTACTAATGACATTCCCTTACTTACGCAATCATACTGCGTGGGATGAAAAGATTTTGGGTATTTGCTCCGATATAGCGACTTATGTCGGCCCCCTAACAACTCAATTTCTGTGGCCTAATTGGTAGGGCATCAGATTGGTGAATGGTAGGGTCGGAGATCAAGTCTTCTTTGGTATGGATTCATTATTCCAGAATTTTAATAGCTATAGCCGGAATGCAGACACACGACATACAGACATATAACATACTTTGAGAAATACGTACCCATATAGATATATTGGGAATATTATTATGCTGATTATTGAGATCAGCTAAGATCTTGAGGTGAGTGCTCAAACTCTCAGATCTCTGGTAGGAGGCTCGAGTTAGCGCCGAAATTACCACCCATATAGGTTAACCAGGGTGAGGAAACAATTTTTTATACATATTTACAGTATACAAGCTTGCATATATTTTATATATACAAGTTATATATATACTTTATATATAACTTGTATATGTTACTTTATATATAACGTTTGATGTTAACCTGATTCACTTGAATTAACTTGGTTAACTGAGTAAAAGTTAGTAAGGGAATTTAAATTTTCTGTTCGGTCTGAATCGTCAGAAATGCTCTAATTGTTCATAAAATACATGACTAATATAATCATAAAATTTGGATTGCATTATTATTGTTATATTCATTCTACCATTACTAATATAGGCTTTACAGATCACTTGAAGTGATTAGCCCACATGATTATATTTGTAGTATTTGCGTTGTTTTGTAACGTTGTTTCATCAGAAGAAACCTAATTTTTACAATCTAATTATATATTAATAAATTGCAGATTTAACTTAGGCCTCAGTTTGTTATTGATTATGTTAGCATTTATTTTTTCCTCTATAATTTTAGCAATCATCCCATGCAAGTATACACTACAATGTCGCTAATATTCACAGGAGCTTTCCAGGACACAACATTTCATCCAGTGCTCTCATGAACCAATTGATCCGTGAGTGATGAAACAATATATTATTTATACTCAATGTTGGCATGAAAGCTGTATGTTGAATCTAATAATATATTCAGAAATATCAAAGCACAGGGAGATGTGTAATATAATATTTTATATACCAATTAGAATGCCTTTCGTTTGTGATATAAGAATATGTAGTCATTAATTGTTGCATAATAGTAAACAGAAATTGTACAAATGGTAAATATTCTGCAGCTGGTTGACATTTGAATAAACCAAAACTTTGCAGATTTATAATATCTTGAAAAATAACAACGAATAATTTAATGTCTACAGAGAAATGGAAAGAAAGGTGAAATTGTTAATTCTAGGAAGTGCAGGGCACAAAGTCCTCTGTGATGTGTTAGGGCAAGCGAGACTGCTAAACACATTGCGTCTGTTGAACCATGGTCAACACACGGGTGCTTTAGAAAACCTCCACAGCCTCATATTAAGTTATGCACCAAAGCGAATAGACTTTGATCCCCCAGGATATTTTACAAGAATTAAACTAGCAGTGATAGATCACAACGCGAATGTGGGAAGAGAAGTTCTGACTGGTAAGCTGTATCTACAATAAAATTATACATGGATTATACTACTCTTCAGCAAGGATACAACTTTTACAGCTTGTACAACATTAAAGATAAAGTTATGCAGAGATTGTAATAACACAATTGATAACTGGCTTTAAATTTTAATTATTATAAAATTATTTATTAAAGTTAGCGATGGAGAACTGAAGATGACAGTATATTACTCTAAAGAAGCTAAAGACTTTTGCACAAGAATTGCATTTTTGCACAATTGAATTTTGAAGAGAGCTTTTGAAGATTATCTGTAAGAAATCTATTGGATCAACTCCAAAAGTACATGCAGTAAGTCACACCTAAACTGTGATGTAATAAAAGCACATTTTTGCGCCAAGATGTTGGTTCAATTAATCACTATCACACAGTCTGCTGAATAATGCATGAACATACAGTCAACATGCAGTCTTAAATTACCCTAACACTGCACTGTGCAATATTCTGAAATTACTATGATGGTGTAATATACAGATATTTGAATTGCAGGACAGAGCAGCTCCACTTTCAAAAAATCTTATAAAACCAGATGGTAACACAACGAAAGAAATGCATAGGTTAAGATTTACATAAAAGTTAAACTCAATCCCTAGTTTTATGTGAGATGTTTTTTGATAAAATTAATATAACAGGCTATTCAAATTATAAATATTATGCAGTTCTTTGTATAACACGATTTAGATTTATGTAACGTAAGCTGTTAAATGTGGTGTTTTTATGTCATGGCCCAAGTCAAATGATTGAAATATAATTATTTTTCAAACCATACATTATTCACTTATTCACTGTACAAGTCATGAAGATCAGCTAAGTAACGTTGCTGCCAGATTCAGTTAAAAGATCTATAAAAATCATATTTTGCTCAACGCTCAACTGAACTTACATGTACATTAATTTCTTTCATCCATAATAAAAAGCTCCACTTCATCTGCGTCATTCTGATCTTCATCTTCCGATCCCACATTTTTGAAGCCTACATAACTCCCATTTGGATCAGGCAACATTGTGTGTACGTAGGCAACGACGCATGAAGGAATAACTTTCCGGTTTCTTCTTCCAAGGTACCCGTAGACGAAATCTATATAGTTTCAATAAGCATGGTGTCTGTAGTTTAAATTAGTCATGTTAGTAAACAGACAAGCATCCCTTCTGAAGCCAAGATACCTTGACTTGAACCATGAGAGTTGTATCGCAACTTTCCCAATATCTTATGTATTAGTAAATTAGACTGCAGGATGCAGCTATTTATACCGGGAATATACTGATCATCCTGAAAGTTTGTATTAGCCAAATTTTCAGTCCAGCAACATACTTTTTCAATAGCTGTCGGCAAGTCAGAACAATTGCCACATTTGCAAAATTTATCTGGAGTTGGTAAGACGTCAGTGGAGGTAGTTGTAGGCAAAGCAATTGTAGTTGAAGCAGTGGTAGTAATAGTAGTGCTCGTGGTCGTTGCTATACTAATCGTTGTTTAACATGACGATGATGAATCTTACTGTCTGCTTCGCTTGCGCTCATTGAATAGTTCACCACTGATATATTTATATCTTTGCCCATCTTCAACTTCGTCATCAATTGGGTAGCTTCAATAAGGAGTGATTGTTTTAGCTGTGAGTCTTTTAGCCATTGTATTGTGAACGTAATAGAACAACGACAGAAATAAATTTAAGTTGAAATATTTCAGCGATATGTGTATTAGCAATGACAATTAAAGACGTGCTCTAAATATGCCCTTGTTTCTGGATTGTCACAATTGCGGGAGACGTGTGATGTCCCTCACATTATATCACGATTCAAGTTAAACGCTACGTGTCTCGTGATTGAATGATTGATTAAGAATCAGTGTTCTCAGTGGCGAGTCCGTTTCACACTCATTTTCACAATGGCGTTATCTATTCGATTTTTTGCAAAATATGCAATTGAAAAAAGACTTTGTACTCAGTTATATGTGAATGCACGGGCATTTTTGTATTTAAAATATTATTTTGAGTATTTATCTGTTGTAAGAAATAATTTATATTTTTCTAAACACAGTAAATTACACAAAACAAATAGGGTGAAAGTTGGCCTTCATCAGTAAATTTTGTTTACTTTCCCTTTAATCAAAATTAAGAACGTAATTCTCAGTCCTTAGTTTCGTCATTCGTAGTCTGTATCACTTGCTCTGTGCTCTTTGTTCTCCTCTTTAACACTGAAGCACCTTTGCTTATATAGCAAGGGCTGAATGTTAACAATGATATACAGCCCTCCAAGGATAGCCGACGGCTCTCATATGGGCGGGGTTTAATGATCGAACTCTGCTGGGATTGTGCTGGCCTAGGTTTTGGAGCTAACACAATTCTCGCAGGGCGGTCGCGTTGCCTTGTTAGGTTTTGGAAAACACGACTCGCTGTTATCGTTTCATTAGCTCATTTAGTCAGTAGACCCCCCGGTTCATAATAGCAAACCTTGAATTTCTATAATGTAAGGGTAATACCGAACCAAATTAATGAATCCATGCAAAATAAAGGACTTCAAACTAGCTTATTTTACAGCAGGTAAAGCTGTGCAGTGTAGTTTTCATACACAAAATCTAAATATAAAACCGAATTTGGGCTATTTTACGATTGTGACTATTAATATCACATATGCTTGTGAATGGCAACTGACTGATCATAATGGTGACAATATTGGGATACTATATTTATTTGACAACAAAATGAATTCAACAGATAAGTAAAATAACCACTACAGTTCATAATATCTGTAAATTTACAAGGGGCTTTATTCAGCATATTTGTTTGTTCGGGTGCCGTGTTCGGGTTCATCCCAACCGAGCTCGATCATTGAACTCCGCCCATATGAGAGCCGTCGGCTATCCTTGGGGGCTGTATGGGAGTTTCTTAAGAAAGTCTTTTTAGCAGCTGACGTTTTTAGGCGGGAAATTTAATATAAATTAGTGTTACCATTCGCCGGCCAATCATGGGGCCGTTTTTCTCGAAAGACTTTTTCGCGGCTGATGTTTAAGGCGGGAAAATTAATATAAATTAGTGTTACCGTTCGTCGGTCAATCATGGCAGGTTGTTAGTCGAGAGGATACATATTTCGTAATTGTCGTCATCAGGCAAAAAATTCTATAATAGATATACGCGAGCATTGATAATAGGAACATTATAGCAACTACATGTACTTCAAATTAAAAGGAATACTAATTTGGCGATTTCCCTAACTTATAAGGCTATGATTTCACTACAAGATACGCACAAAAATCAAATGCATGCAACCTCTGCTTGCTGCAGAGGTTGTAACTACTTTTACTGAGTTGTTTCTACTTTAAAAATGCCAGCTGTCACATTTTCAAAGGGTTTTTTCTCCAAAAGAAAACTTTTAGTAAATTCTGTTTTGGCTTTTTATTGAAAATTATTGTATTATTACTGCTGAAAACTGTTGACGCTGACCACTGATAAATCATACCTCACATATACGATATCAAAATCTTTATGCTTTTGCTGGTACGGTATAGACATCTATTTACTACATACATTGTATTCTAGATGGTATCTCTATTTGAAATTCAGAACCCTCCAGTAAAAAGAACCATTCGCATTCGGTATAGAGCACACTCGCACAACAGTTACTTTAAAATATCTTATTTTAAAAACTGTGTCTCAAAATAAAGTTGGTAAACCTAAAAAATTTATAACAATTCACATGAACACAAAAGAGCTTTTACATTGTTTGTGGTAAATCAGGAAACTATGAAGGGGTGGTGATGTAACTGACAAAAAAAAGGAAAAGTTAGATAGCATAATGTGTGAAGCTATTCACATATCATTCACAGTATTTTAAAACTATGTTTTATTTTTATATAAAGCTGACTCATATTTTGATAATAGTATGTATGAACAGAAAGATGCCAATTAGAATTCCACCAGAGTTTGTACTGATAACTCTTTAAATTTCGTAACAATTATTACAATTTGATAATCATATACATCCGGTTATAAATACACAGAATATTCACACAAAATCTAGCATATGAACATTATGCTTTGTAATTGTCATGATCTAAAATTCAAACAAAATTTCAAAGTACATGAGCTAAACACATCACTAGTGATAAAAATGGGAAGCTGAGATTAGTAGTTTATGTCAACAGAATGGTTCTTGCGAAGTGTATACATAAGTCTTTTTTTTAATTGTGACGAAGTCCGTGAATTCAGCTTGTAGTCTGTCGGCAACAGCAGTTTCGACTATCACCTTTCTGACCAGGCATCCATTTATCACCTGACGCAATGTGGTGGTCAGTGGTCGAGTTAAAAGTTTTCAGAACAGATTCTGTAGTGTGTGGAAGAGAGTCTTTTCTGGACATGGCCTTGAGCCATTTATTGAGACAAGACTCATTCGTGAGAGGAAATCTAAAACAAATTTAGGTATTAGGAAACAGTATTTGCACTGAGCTCAACTTGGGAATGGCAAGAACTTCTATTCGCACGAATATATCCAACAATTATTACAAAGAATTTATAATCATATTATAGCATATCCAAACCCATAAAATATATCTCAAATCTCCAAGCAAACACCTATAAAATATTCAATCAATGCAGATTCATCGTTATTACAGCCAAAAAACTGCACATCATTTTACCATACACTAAAGGGCAGTTCTATCGAAATAAATTTCATGTATCTTTTGATTGGTCAGTTAAGTTCATTCATTTTATTGGTTTTCAATTTACTTGTAAACAAACAGGTGCACATGTAAAAGGTTATCTTTCACAATCCTTACATTGGTATTGCAACATTTGCATTCATTATGGATGTACCAGATGCACATTGTGATGCAGTACTATATTGTACGTACAAAGCAATTCTTTTGCTATTTGCTTAATATGGCATCCGCCTTTAAATACACCATGTCACATCTGTAGAGAATCTGTCACATCTGTAGGGAATGATATTTCGGGGTGAGTTTAAAAATATCTTGGAACAGATTAGGCAATTCACATGCGTTTTACTATTCGAATAACGTAAATTCCTTATAACGTAAATGCTGCTGGAATGGATTACATACTTTGTAAGAGCGTCTATTCTACTTGACATTAGAAATAGTAGGTAGATAAATACCACACAGGTTGTTAACAGAAAACGATTATTAGGTCAGGTTAGTATCAGGATTCTTAATCAGAAAATATGTTATAAGCGTGGTAGACATCATTAGCGAGTAAATATTGGTACACGTAAATGACTGATTATGCACAGTGCAAGATCACATGAGGGTTATATTGAAACCAAGCCAATCTAAAGTGCAGTAGCACAGCAGTAATCGCTCTTACCCTTCTTACTTGGGTTTTTTCTGCAAGTCAACATAGAAATCATCAAAAGATTGTCATTCAGTCATTGTACATATAGTTGAATGCATAGGGAACGATGGACAAAATAGCATTCTTGAAGTTCTCATTGAGCAATAAGGTTTGTGTGGTTTATTATAATTATGAAACCGGCATGAGCATTAGTTACATCATGTAAATGGAAAACATTTCCACCGCTTATGAAGTACATCAAATTGATTTCTGAACTCAAATTGCTGCAAGTGTGAAAGAAATGATACGGCTATTCCAGAAGTTAATATATGAAAAACAACGTCTCCTTTCATCAAAGCAAAAGTGGAGTGGAATGTTATAGATTAAATCGACATTACCTTATACCTTGGCCGTGTTGAACCCAAATAGTGTCTCTACCAAGAAAGCGATTACAAATAGCCCGCAGTCATTGACTTCATCTTGCTTCTGCACACTTTCCCATTGGAGCCGCAGATGTGGTGTTAGGGTCTCGTGTGAACCTGCAGGTAAAACCAAAGTGCAAACTGTAGTTTTGAAAAAATGAATGGACACTAATGTATTCAGATATTGCATAGCATAAATGTATTTAATTAGCAAACGCGCAAAGGTCTGTGAGGTAACACTTTTCTTGATCAAAATACAGTACCACTATGTTTATCTGTCTGTGTTATAGATGCAAAGTGTTGATCCGAGCAGCATTTGTGACTTCTCTCCAAGAAACCATGAGAACCCAAAATTTAGATCTAGGGCATGATCTGTTTGCCAAGTTATTGATTAATCTCCTGTGAGTCGACCAAGTTATGGTTCAATGTCAGTTTTTACCCGACTTCGCTTTATGAATTTAGGCAAGATAAATCATTTTCAGGTTTAAACATCAGTTTCTATGTTGTGATGTGGTGTACATGGTGTACTACATGCAATACATATCTAACAGCACATAGCAGGGACATCGTAATCCGACAGAGGATTGCGTATCAAACAGGGGCACATAACCCTTATTGATGACAGACTGAAGATGAAAATCGTAAAATGCATTGTTGAGCGAAGGACCCTTGATGTCAGAGAATACAGGAGTTATAAGAAATATTATGTATACGTAACAAACCTTTCAGGATTATGAAACTAGCAAATGAACCGTTATTATGAAATGATTACAGTCACTACATCCACAGTATGCGCGAGGCCTGATCAATTGGTCACACAAAGCCAAGAGTAGGTCATCAGTGTTGTGAGGCATGAAGAGCTTACTGATTTTAATTTCAATTTCTTTCCAGCATCATGATCTGCTCCAAGCTGTCATGTTAGGGTCACTGATCCTATCTTTTTAACAGCCTTCCCCTGATAGGCGACCACTCTCCATGTCTGGACATATAAAACAAGTTAAGTTATTAGAAAGCCTATTTATCAAAAACATGTGCAATCGCTCAGTTGAATTGCTGGGGGAAAAAATGAAATTAAAGATAGGAAAAATGCTGCTTTTGTAACAGTAGATGAAAGTATTTTGATCATAGATTCCAAGCAATAATTGAGGACTCCAGTACAAAGAAGTCTGCATGTCGAAAGGCTCATCCATCATTTGTAAAATATCACATAAAACAAAAAAACAAAAAATAACAATAACACTTTGATAACAAAAAAGCCAAATAAAAGCATGAAATAGCCACGTGTCGTGGATAACTCACAGGGTAGAATGATAGAAATAACAGCTAAATGCGGTCAGTATGTTCAGAGAGCAGCAACGAAATGGTAAGCTTGCATTCACTCGACGGATACTAAATGGAAGTGATCGTGGCCAGAGCCGTATAGTTTCACAGAGTCCCGCGACTAACAGAAGCGTATACGGGAGCTCGCTCGATTCCAAACAAACAGAGTTTTGGAAACAAACGGTTTGTTTGGAATCCGACGTTTATGTTTCTGGTTTTGGTCGCGAGACTTTTTAAAGCTATATGACTCTGCCAGTACAGAGCTGTATAACTTTACAGAGTTTCGCTGCTAACGGATGCGCATATCGAAGCTCGCATGGCTCCAAACAAATAAGCCGCGCCCACTATTGTTTTATATAAGTTATAATGGAGTGGCCACAACACTAACCAACAAAAATTACTCCCATTGGCAGTTGATCTGAAATTGATTATTGTATTATACACCATTTGAAAAAAGACAAAATTTTCTACAAGAAACTACCAGTGATCTTTTGTAATAAAATAGAGTAAATGCAAAAGAGTGAGATGTTGAGAGCGAGGTAAGAATATTCCATTAGAGATCAGTATGTCGATCGGGTTTGTTTGGAATCAAGCGTTTTTGTTTCCGGCTCTTGGTCACGGGACTCTGTGAAACTATACGACACTGATCGTGGCGAGGAAATTAATCGTCATCAGGCGGGAGGTTGCTGAATTTCGTGCCTGAAACGTCAACTGCTAAAAGGACTTTCTTAATAAAAAACGGGGCTGTATATCATTGGTGTAAATCAACAGGCTTTCTACGCAAGCTGGCTTTTAAATTATAGGGCTAATCTGAGAATAGCTGAATGCTTATGGTAATTAAAGCAGCTCAACTTAGTAAATCCATCACATGTGATTAATTTTATACCATTGTAGGCCATTGTATAACATTTTAATACACGCCATTTGGTGTTACGTGCAAAAGTTGTAAGTATGACTAGACTTTTAGCTTGTATGTTTCAAAGTGTCGTTGAATACGGTATCCATAGATTGTTTTAATTATACATTTAATGTTTATGTTCATGTTAAAGTAAAGCCTCTACACCGCTCCGAGGTGGAAGGGAAGACCATAGAGTTATCTCCCCCTAGAGTGATAACTGCGCATTCAACAACATGAGCGTTTCCGGTGCCAACAAGGAGCGTTTAGGCCACGCCCCTTTTTTGTGCTAGTCAATCGTAGTGATCGACAGAACAATAACGTCAGCCATGAGAATGATCATGAATTTCCAGTTAAGATAGTAATTATTGCTCATATTAAAGAAATGATGATTATAGTTTATTACTCTAATATATGCTTATTATTTAAAGCAATTCAATACCTACATGCATTGTAAAGGCACTGAATAGATGGTGTTAAGTAAGTGAGTTAATGCAATCAGTTACTCCAATGATATACAGCCCCCACACATGAGGGTCTGTATATCATTGGTTATTCATAGATAAGATAGATAGTCATACTGGGGTTGTATTACATTGGCGTGATGGGAAGCTAATCGACTGCCATCAACTGAAAGTATTGACATTGTATGGTGATAGAGTGATTCATTGTCACCTCAGTTCACAAACAGCCCTTGCATGTAATATTAGATTTCAATACATATCAATCAAATACATAGACTTGCTTGAAGCAAAGATGTCCACTAGTTAGTGGACATCTTTGCTTGATGTAAGCAAGCAAAAAGTTTGAAAGTTAGAGTGGCAAATGTTGTTATATGTTAGATAAAAATAAATTATACTTAATTATACTAAATTATAATTATTTAAAAATAAAATAGACTTTTTATTACTTTATTTATTAAAAAAAGTAATAAAAAAGTAGTTGTGAATTACTTTATTTATTAAATAAAGTAATAAAAATTAGCTATGATTACAATAATTTTTTATTGTAATCATAGCTAAACAGATTATATTTAGCATTATTTGCTAATTATTTTACATTTAAACACATTTGCAGTTTCTTTTTTTTCTTAATTCATTTTAACAAAAAACTTCTTTCATGATATGAAGTTTAAAAGTGGTAGTTGTTTGAAAAAGTTTGAAAACATTTACAGTTGTTTTTATTTTCTCTCTTCTCTTCATTTATTTCAATTACACAAAAGACTTTTCATAATATGTAGTTTGAAAGTTAAAGTGGTAAATGTTGTTATATGTTAAATAAAAATAAATTATACTTAATTCTACTTACTATAATTATATAAAAATAAAATAGACTTTTTTATTACCTTATTTATTAAATAATTTTTCATTGTAATCATAGCTAAACAGATTATATTTAGCTATTACTTGCTAATTATTTTACATTCAAACACATTTACAGTTTTATTTTTTTTTCCTAATTTATTTCAACAAAACACTTCTTTCATGATATGAAATTTAAAAGTTGTAGTTGTTTGAAAAGCTTGCAAACCTTTAGAGTTGTTTTCTTTTTCCTCTTAATTCATTTAAACTGCTTAAAAATATTTTCTCATGATATGAAGTTTAAAAGTTAGAATTGTGAATGTTATATAAAAATAAATTTTCTATCCAAATACTTTTTTATTACTCGGGCAACACCGGGTAGTACAGCTCATAGTTGATGGCAGTTGATTAGCTTCCCATCACACCAATGTAATACAACCCCAGTATGACTATGTACATGTATGTTATCTATGAGTAACTGCTTGCATTACCTTCACTTTCACTCACTATCTATTCAGTGCCTTGGAAAGTCTTGTAGGTATCAGGGATTACGTGTATGTCACAATTTCCATAATTCATTTCCATATTATTTCCATTTCCATATTAATTCCATTTCCATAATTCATTTCCATATTATTTCCATAACATTACCCTTCTTCATTTCCATATTATTTCCATTTCCATAGCATTTCCATAATTCATTTCCATATTATTTCTATTTACATACCATTTCCATACTTGTAAAATAAAATTTCCATATCCATTTCCCTAAAATTATGGAAATATTTATGTTTATGGAAATGAAAAAGTAAACATTTCCATAATATGTTTAGCAATCCCTGGTAGGTATTGAATTGTTTTAAATAATAAGCATATATTAGAGCAATAAACTATAATCATCATTTCTTTAATATGAGCATTAATTACTATCTCAACTGGAAACTCATGATCCTTGTTTAACCCTTCTCATGGCTGATGTTATTCATCTAGTCAATCACTACGACTGACTAGCACAAAAAAGAGGCGTGGCCTAAACGCTCCTTGTTGGCACCGGAAACGCTCGTGTAGTTATCACTCTAGGGGGAGATAACTCTATGGGGAAGACCATCAGGATCAACTGGTAAAAATTGGTTAAATTCTAAGTTTGCGAGTGGTTCTCGGTATAAAACTATTTAAAAATTTATCATGGTTACTAGAAATAGCCAAAGGTTGTTCCTTGGATTTGGCCTGTGTTTGTGGACGATTATCTTTAAAACAAGTGTCAATAAAATTGTTTAATTCCTTCAAAGTTTTAACCCTTTGGACCTGTCTACGTTCTTCCAAAGTCACCAGGCCCAACTGCCCTTTTTTTGTGTGACTCCCTCCCTTCTCCTCAAATTACTTATAAAACACGTTGCCTTGTTCTGGACCATTTCAAGCAATTGTACATTTTTTTTGCTCATGTCCCATACCTCTAGACTTTAGAGCAAACTCCATTTTTGGTCGACATCAGGTCTTACATGCGATTAATTTGATTTTAGGTGGTGCTGATGAGATATTTCGTCTGAGCATGCCCAGAGTCTGAACAGCCTCTGATGTTTTTTGACTATATGCTCACTCCAATCAAAATCTTTTCTTATACTAACTCCTAAATATTTGATACTGTTTACAGTGTTTAAAACTGCATTGTTAAATCTGTTTTAAATCTTGGATATTAACAGCTTTGGTATTTCCAAAAATAATTATTGAACACTTAGAGGTATTAAAATACATTTGCCATTCACTCGCCCATCTCTCCAGGCTATCCAAGTCCTTCTGAAAATCTTTCACAGCAGATGAACTAGTAATCGAG
This sequence comes from Watersipora subatra, assembly GCF_963576615.1. NCBI lineage: Eukaryota > Metazoa > Bryozoa > Gymnolaemata > Cheilostomatida > Watersiporidae > Watersipora > Watersipora subatra. The sequence continues at coordinate 53,155,080 of NC_088717.1, read as the reverse complement.
CAGTGTAGTAATGCGTCATCCGCATACAATCGTATTGTGGACGTCAGAGTAAGCCCTAAGTCATTGATATACAATAAAAACAGAGCTGGCCCGAGGACCAAGCCCTGGGGACTCCTGAAGTTACCGTTTCAACATCTGAAAAAATTCCATTTAAAACTACTCTCTGGTTTCTGCCCGATTTAAGATTATGCAAACCCAATTCTAATTGCGACCTGGGTGATTGTATATCATTGCTTAGAAATGAGTTAGAAACTGTAGACAACTAAATGTTATACACTGCCCCCACACAGCCCATGACATCGTAGTCGGTGAAGCTGATATAAATTTCTGTCTTCCGTGGCTTGTGGTTGAGATGTTTCTAATACTACACTATTATATTTAGGTTGTCTGGCCTTAGTACCTTATAACAGCCAAATATTTATTATCAAATATCTAAATAAAACTCAAAACCAAAACGATACAGTTCTCCTTTTCTTGTCGCCGTCGTTCGTCTGATTATTCTGATTATGGATTAACCAACCAGCGATTATAATACAAAACCAAAACGATGTCGATTATTCATAAACTTGGAAGTTAAAATGTAAAAACATTACCTTCTCCCAAACTATGAAAAAAGCATAATTCAACTACAACACAGCATCTAACAAACATTGTCACTTAAGTATGCTGGCCATGCCCGGAAGTTGTTGGCTAGTTTGGCCGGTGCCTCTTGCATGCTCTGACACATCTGACACCTCTTAACCTGATCCTCTAGCCTGATCTAGATGTGGCCACCAGAAATGAAGTCTTGCTAGTGCTTTCATTTTCACAATACCCTGGTGTCCCTCATGCAACTCCTCAATCATTGCTTCTCTAAGTTTGGCGGCAATGATTACCTTGCTGCCCCCAAGAAGGCAGTCATCCTCAACTGAGATCTCTATCTTTTTGTGGAACTAATTCTCTATTTCTTTTTGTACCTGGTGTGGACATCCTGCCTTCAATAAATGTAATATATTGCCTAATATTACATCAGATCTGGTATGGTGAGCCACCTGTTTGGCTGTGACCGATAATGCCGCCACGGAATTTATGTTCAGGAGTCAAAGAATACGATTTACTTCCCACCTTTGATAGGAATATGGTTTTGCACCTGGGTTTGTCATCTTCCTTATTACGGCTAACTCATTTGCTATAAAAGATTGGTCTAGTCTCTCACACCACTCTACCCACATTGTCTTAGCATGTTCATCATCAAGGTCAAACTGATCAATCTCTCTGAATATAGACGCCATACCCTCAGCTACTGAACAACTGACCTAACTCCAAACAGTGTTCACTAACTAAACTACAGTGTTAACTAACTACTAAATTACAGTGGTAATGAATTATCGCTGGATGGTAAGACCGATGGTTGTTGAATGACAGGTTAGCTCAGTGTAATTATATTGTCTTGTTTATTCTTATTTTTCTATTTTAGATCAGCATACTATTTCTAACGAGAGAATTTTCTTCAGTGCTGATGGTGTTCCGTATTCTGTCATCGGTATTCATCTCCGAGATTATCGTCACGGAGTACAGAGAAATAAACCAGCCGCTCATTCAAATGTGAGTTGACAATGTTTATTCCACATTCTTGCTCTGGGGCACTGTAATCCAGATCCGATCAAGCCAAGGGTGTAGGCATGTTCTTTAAAAAATCAATTCAATCAAACTAATTTGCTGACTGCTCTGGATTCAGCTCGTCTAAAAGGTGTTCTTATATTTCTTAGGCAAACGTCAAGACAGACTCAGATGTTGGTAGCTCAAATAGCCAAGTAAGTTAAAAAGATGTATAATAATATATAGATTTGAGTTCATTTAAGTTTATCAATCAAGTGAAGTTTTTTGAAGAATGGAGTCTGTGAGTATCTCTTTTCTTATTGCTTAGGCATTATCTGACCATGTCGAACTTACTGACAAGAAAAAACGTCGGATTGTCCAAGCTTCAATCAAAATGGGATGCCAAGCACAACTGATAATCAAAAGACTTTTCATATATCCAATGTTCAAGGTAAGGACATTTCGTAGCTACCATAATAACCTCCAGTAGTTTTTTCACTCGGAGTCACTCAAACTCACCACCCCAAATGGATAACCTACCATCCATCTATGTTTTATGCATTCATACCAGATATCCTGTGACTCTAACAGGATGAACAAACACTGTAATTATGCTGATTTTGTAAAACCAACAACGAATATATTGTATGTACATGTATGTGTTTAATTTTCTAATCATCTACTCTAGGTCGACTGTAATGTTTCCAAGAGTCATAAAACTGCCAACAGTAACAAGTTAAAGAGTCTAAAAGGACAAATCCCTTGTGAGATAAGTTACTCGTGTCTGATCCCCGATATCTCTAAACATCAAAACCACACTATGGGTGAGGTATGTGATCGTGAGTAATCAAGAGCTTTTTTATTCCTTTCCCTCCTTCCCATTCCTTCGTAAGAAAGGGAAGGAGGGAAAGAAACAAAAAAGCTCTGATTGCTCTTGTTTATGACCCTGTGAGAACCTAAATAATAATTAAGGTGATCATGGCAGTTCGTGTACCTATGTATAAAACGCTTACTTCTATATACACCAAGACAAACATTTTTGGAGACTTCAAGCTTTCATGCGCAACGTCCACCATTTTACACGTGTACACCATTTTATAGCAGCTACAAAATGTTGTTTTGAGCATATACAGCAACTTCAATTGAAGCATTAGTTAGACTCTGGAGTTGGCTTTTCACCATGTGAGTAGAATTTTGTCATGAGGTCAAGGTCAATGTTTTAGAGGGAAATTTAGTTTGGATTGCTCATCAAAGGTTAGTACTGAAATATACTGACATGTTTTATTGTGCTATTGGGTTGCTGTGCATCTGTAAAGCCTTCTGAATTTTGTTTTCTAGTGTATAAAAGTGACAAACATGCAATGGAAACACAGAAATTGAAGTAAATTATGTGGCTAAAGCAGTAAGGCCACTTCAGTGGATGTCCACACATGTGTACACCATGCAACAATTGAACTTGCATTTCACCAACAAGTACATTATGCATGGCATCCATTGTTGCTGGAATGCAGATTTCAAAACATGAGTTGCTTTATGAGCATAAAATATATGCACAGTATGATATTGGAGAGACTAAGGCAGTGTTACACAACTATAGCTCTTATGTTTCTAGATGGATAGAAGGAAGCGTACCAATCCAAGGATTTTTTCTGATGATGTGCTTGTAGCTGCACTTGGCAGCGATAGTGAGGATAACTTGATAAGTGATGACAGTGACCTAGATGAGGATTGGAGCCCACAAAATCAGTTGAAAGAGTATGTGGAGACTGAAAGTAGCAGCGATGAAGAGTATAGCTGCAATACATCCTCAGCTCTCTCTGAAAGTTTAGCTAACAGCATTGATCAACCATCTACATCGGAAGTCACGTCTACTCCAAAGTCGATCACAAAAGGACAGTTATCAAAAGCGCAAGCACCAATTACCAGAGAAAAAAAGACTGCCTTACCAAAGAAGCAGTGTAAGCCTTCAAGTCTCACATGGAATGCAAATTGTGATAATAGCCACGTAAACAACATTCCTGTTTTTTCTGGACAGCGTGAAGGCACTATTCATCTAGGTGGAAATATCGAGACAATAGACATATTCAGTCATTACTTTACCAATCAGCTTCTTGATGACATTGTTTACTAATCGAACTTGTATGCAAATCAACAAAGCATAGATACTCCTTTAGGCTTGACAAAAGGTGAGCTCTTTATATTTCTTGGGATCAACATTGTCATGACTTACATCCGATACTCCAGACTACGAATGTACTGGTCGTCTAACACAGGCTTGAGATGCGACTTGATTGCTAACGCCATGTCAGTGAATAGATTTGAGAGAATACAGCGATTTTTACACTTTCCTGATAACACAGAAAACACAGAATCGACCGATCGCTTGAAAAAGATTCGACCATTTCTTGACGCAATGAATTCTACATTCAAGTCTGCCGTCACACCTGAGGAGTTCCATAGTGTAGATGAGATGATGATACCATTTACTGGTCAAAGTTCACTAAAGCAGTACATACGCAGCAAACCTAAAAAGTGGGGATACAAGGTCTGGGTACAGTCAGGTGTGTCTGGGTATGTTTACGATTTTGAAATCAGGAGCTCATGGAAATCGGCCTGAAAAAGAGTTGGGTTTATGTGCAGATGTAGTGATGCGCCTGTGCTTAGGGTTAGAAGGAAAGTACCACAAAGTCTTTTTTGACAACCTCTTCACCACCATGGAGCTGTTAAAAACACTTCGTGAGAAAAAAGTTCTGAGCACTGGTATGTTGAGGAAAAACAGGCTGTTGGGTGCTGAGAACATATTGGCTGAGGATAAAAACATGAAAAGACGAAGAGAATACTTGTACACAACAAGCCAGTGTGATGTCATTGTTGTCAAGTGGAATGACAACAGTTTTGTCCATACAGCGAGCGCATTTGCTGGAGTCGAGCCTCTAAGCTATGTGGAGAGATGGGACAAAAAAGAGAAGGCAAAAGTGAATGTCACAAGGCCATTAGCTAAAGAAATTTATAATCAGCACATGGGGGGAGTCGACTTGACAGATTTCCTTGTGTCTTGCTTTCGCCACAACCTGAAGCAGAAGAAATGGTACCTTCGGATATTTTTTCATTTCTTGAATCTTGCCATTTCAAACAGCTGGGTCATTTACAGATGGCTTGAAGAAGGCTCTCCCCTTGATCTGCTGGCTTTTTGAAGCAGTGTCACAACAGCCCTAATTGGTAAGGGTTTATCATTGGGAAGCAAGAAAGGCAGAGGTCGTCCATCATTTTCTCAAGCAGTACCTCTGCCTAAATTGACTTGGCTACAGCCTCCAGCTACTCTCCAAAAGAATCTGTCGCTTGGCCATTTTCCAGAAAAGAAAGAGCAGAAAAATGCTTCACGATGCAGAAGCATGGCTTGTAAAAAGCGGTGCAGGTATATGTGCGGTGTCTGCCAAGTCTACCTCTATCCGGAGTGCTTTGCTGACTATCACCAGTAACTCGTCGAGCAGACACTCGTCTGTGTACAAAAACTATTGCTGTATCCCCTCATGATTTGAGGTTGTCAAAGTGCATTTTCAATTTTGTAAAGTCTTCGAAATATATGTCAACTGAGTGATACAAATATATGTTATAATATATATAATTATATATGTCTTACATGTATGTGTGATAGCTCTTGCAAAATGTTCATAATATGGCAGCCTAAACAACATATTGTTCCTGTAATTAGCTCTACGTCCACATACGTGGACAATGCGAATTGGTGAACGGATGCATGGTGTACACATATGTGGACATGGTAAAAAATCATTGATGTCATTGAGCAATTTAAAATTTGCTAATATCAGGACAAACAAATCTTAAAGCTGATAGTAAAATCAAATTTTGGAGCAGTTTGGTTAACTAAAAAGTAATTCATGCTAGAAAGGGTTAAAAAGGACCATGATGTATCAATGAATATTATTGACTGTGAAAAGATTGTATATTATAGTAGTTTGAAATTGCTCTATTGATAGGCTGCTGGATTTACGATGACTGCTGATCCTAGACTTAGAAACAGGGTTAAGGAACTGGTTTTGGATGAAATTTACAATCTGCCTGAAGTTCGCCGCAACCTTCGCCAGTTTTCTATAACTATCTATGTACATGTACGTAAAATATTTGTTCAATTCGATTGAGCCACTTTGTATCAATTGTATTTAGCTGATCCTTCATTTTGCTCGCTGTTTGTGAACTCAAAATACTGTATTACATAATTTACCACATTCAATTGTTATTTTTCAGCTTTCAGAAACTTCAAATAAGTATTGACTGGTGTGAATCTTCTTACATTGTGTGGTTGTCATAACATCTGTAGTTTTCTTTCCTAATTTTCCTCACAAACTATGATTTAGGCATGCTAACATACTGTAAATAATGGTGTGGTGCTTTCTGTTTTGTGCTATCAATTTCATAATCACCTAATCAGTCGGAAACCCACAACATGTAGAACTGTCATATCTATTACATCAGGCAGCATCATGGTCCAACATATTCTATGATGTCTTGTTAGCATCTAGTTTATATTTCTAAAAAGAAGCTGGGAATGAACTTCCACCTTTAACAAACAGAGCCATGTTTTCCATAGATCAGGATATATCCAACATGATACAGTCAGCATTGAGGGATATAATGTAGGTGTTTTTTAGTAGTCCCACAATCAAACATGAGCGAAGCGAGTGTTTGGGTGCTTTATGATAAATGCATATGTCCATACAACTCCCGAAAAGTATCTTCGAATGGCCAAACGCAAACCCTTGTACCGATATCTCATCAAAAAGTTTAACTATTTTTCTGTGAAGTCATTTAAATATAATAATGATACAAAACACATATTCATCTATTTAAATATGTTACCAAGTCTTTGAAAATTGTCGATAATATCCTAAAATGTACCCATCCGATCGGATGATGAACGGTAAACGTGCATTCAGTTTATTGACCATAAAATATGCTGTAATTAAGCTAAAATCCAAATTTCTTTTGCAAAATAATTGAGAATTTTCTCCTTCTGCTATAAGCTTGCCATTTTACTTCTAATATTGCACTTCTCCTAATGCAGGGTTGATATATAAACATATAATCTTTTCCTTTCATTATTGCTGTTTGTTGTACATAATAACACCCAGTACATTACAGCTACCATTACAGCTACCATTGCAGTTCTCCTATTGCACTGCAGTACCATTTGATTGCTAATATTGCATTTCTCAACCAGCAGTACCCTTTCTTTTTTCCATTATCACTTTGGCTGTATGGCGGGGGAATTTCTAGTTTGCAGACAATTATTGCAGACAACATCCAAAGAACTGCATTCAAAAGTTTGCTAAATCATATGAGTAGCATGCATGACTAATGGGTGATCCAACTACCACTGCCAGAACTTTTATCTGAAACTGTAAAAGTTGCCAAATTGATTAATCAAAGCAACATGCCAAGTATAATAACACAACACAACATTGGCGATTCAAGTGTTATTGTTGATGGCAAACTGCCGCCATAGTTGTTCTGGATAGAGTTAATTATTGATACAGCTGACTGCTAACGCATTAATGTATGTATTACAAGTACAGTGAAGATGATCAGCGCAATCTAGAAGAATTGATTAAGCGGTGGCCAGGGGATAACAAGTTTCAGTTTAGAAAGAGCAGTGTTGATAAAAATAAGCTTTTGTTTGTCCATCAGAATAATGAACAGAGACGCTTGTTAGAGTTATATGGCGGTGAGCTTACATGTCTTGATGCTACCTACAAGATAACACAATATGCTCTACCTCTCTTCTTTGTTATGGTAAAGACCAACTCACTCAAGTTATCAGGTAATGGAATAGGAAGAACTAAACGACTTTTGCATGATCCAACTGTTATGAGTTAACTATATAACCCTAGCTTTTTAGTCATAAACAGATGAATTTTTTGGTCCTTCCTTTTTTGTGACGACTTAGCAAGGATATTTTTAGAGGAGTGTATACAATATATGGTGTATGGCAGAATGGTGTTGGAAGGGTGGGGATACTCCATGTAGAAATATCAATGATAGCTCTTCAATTCTTATATACTCAGGTGGTTGCCACTTTTCTCATTCAAGAAGAGAACTCAACTGATATAGCCGAGGCATTAAGCGTGCTACGCCAATGGTGTCCTGACTGGAGTCCAAAAGCAGTTATGACAGATTTCTGCCCTGCTGAATCTAAGTCAATCAGATCTTCCCAGGTATATTGACCATTGATTATATTGTGACGTCTCTGCATTATTTGTTGTATTTGTGTGATCATATTTTTTAGTCATGGCTTCTGATACTTTTGAGTGATTATGAGTGTGCATCATCAATATCACATTTTGATTTTGAAGAAGAAAAGTTTGATAATTCTGTAAAACATTATTTTATTGTTTCAGATACTGAGTTATTGATCTGTGACTTTCCCAGAGAGCAAGACTGGCATAGGTTCATTGTGAAAAATGCCAATGGCATCCCAAAACAGGAGCAGAAACCAATCAAGTCATTGCTTAACAGATTAGCTCGATCGAGATCTGTGCAAGACTTCTTCATTAATGAACAGGCGATGCTGACCAACCAACTTTTCATTAAGCGGCCCATTCTTTTGAACTACATAACAAGCACATGGCTGCCAGAAGAAACTGTTGAAGTATATCTGGTTTATCAAAACTTCTTGATAAACTATATAACTGAGATTTACTGGGTGGTGCTCAATTATATGTCCTATGCTTACAATATTCAGTTAATAATCAGCCACTGGGGAACATTCAGATGATGAAATCATCTGAATGTTCTTGTTCAGATGATGAACAAGATGATGAATAAAATGATGAACAATGAACTTCTTGTTCCGATATACATTGATTTAGTGTCTCATCATTTCCCCATTTTGTTTTTAGGTACAGCAGAGACAACATAATGGCAACATCTGCTGTGAAGATGTACAACCAAAGTATTTCTAAGTACAGTATCTCCAAGATAGACCATGACAGATGGTCCTTCACTGGATTGACTAAATTCAGCAAAACAATCAACTCCATCCGATGTAATCATGTTAGACTCTGTTTACATGTATAAGTATCAAGTGAAAGGGGTGTCAGAGCCAATGTATTTAGTCAACTTCAATGTGCCTAGTTGTAGTTGCATGGATTGGGAGCAGAACATTCACCCATGTAAACGCATTCATGGTAATAGGGCACAGCGGTTTGGAGTTTGTAGATCTTCCATATAAATACCTCAACTGCCCATGCATGAAACTTGACAGGCATGTCATCTCATCAGTGATGCCATTGCCAGACTGCAATCACAGTGCAGAGACAGAACGATCAAGCTCTACTCATATGTCTGATGAACCAGCTGATGACCCGCCTCCCACATTCACTTCAAGTTGTCAGCCCCTGGAACTTGCTAGAGAAACGTTAAAGAGAATTACCAGCCTCACATACCTGGCTATTCCACCAGATGATCAACACCTTTTACACTAGGACCTTCTTGCCATGGAACACCGGCTGCTAGCCTTACTGCCCAAAAAAGAGGGTATCGCCTTTGCAGCGCCTAAAAAATCAATCCAACGACTCCCAAGAACTGCTGCTCTACCAAAGAAGAAAAGGATGTGTACCAAAAGTTTCGTGATGAAACCTCCTGAGCCATCTGACCCAGCCCTTGATGATCAGACTTGCATTGTCGTTACTGCCAATGTACTGAGAATGAAACAGAGTATCAAGTCCAATATCAATATATAGATTTTATTTCCAATTAGGAGCTGTTGCTCAATATAGGGCAGTATGAGTATGATTATTGAAAATCCTGTTTGTTGGTATTATTGCCAGTGAGGGTGAGGCCAAAGATATAATTGGCCAAAAACAAACATAAACCACACAGTCGTTTCCCCAGTAGTTTCCACTCATGTGATTCAGCACTGGCCTGGGCATGGCTCTTGTGGGGAATTGGGAGAGAGAGAGCCTGGTACACATAGCGAAAAAAGGTAAAATAACTTCTGCAAAACTAGCGACATATGTTACATATGACGCTAAGACTGGTACTAATGGAAGCGTGTCGTTTGATTCAGATCTCACAATATATTAGACGTGAAGCGTTTAAAAGTCTATCGTCATGGTCACGTGACTTGATCTAGTAAAAGGCAGTAGTTCAACGTTTGCAGTTTCAGGCAGAGCACTGAAGCATAAGCATTTGAAACAATGGAATACAAAAATACAAAAATTTTTCTTAAAGAACACATCTTTGCACATGGAGCCATAACTGACTGTTAACCACTGCTTGAAGTTGTACATGTCTAACCTCAATAGAGGATCATGGCTTCATTTGAGCAGTTTAGAACTAAAAAGTGTTCTGCTAGGAATCTGGATAAAAAGTTGGTGATTTGCCAATTGCCTGCACAATTTGACTACATCTTCATGATAAAGTTCACTGTTCATTCTATGGGCTGACCTAGCAGATCTGATAGCAAACTGGTTGTAAAAGTTGTCTAGCATTAGTTGAAGTTTATTTTGTGAGAATGACAGGCGGTCTAGTACTTTGCTCTCTAGCTGAAATGCTAGTGAAATGCTCTTTGAAAAACCGATTTTTATGCTCGACATCCAGGTCCATCCCCATATTGTCGCTTATCCCCCCTGATTGTTAACAAATGCAACATATATGACCATCTCTTTCATTCGCTGAGATAAAAATATTTGTACTTGGGCTACATTCTCAAAGCAGGCTTTGGCATAATGTACCTTTCCTGATACCCGGTAGTATATCATCATCCTCTTCATCAGTAGTGTGACCATGTCGCCATTTGCTGTCTTTATACTCCAGTCCAAGGCTCACTTGATGAGAAGGAACTTGAGCAAGGCCATGGCGGAATTATATACAGCGTCTGGATTCTCGTCTTGCTCCAAGGTGAAATGCTATGAAACAGATAAAAAATTGTCAAAGTTGGTGGGAATATAATCCTTCATTCATATCATGACCAGTCTCTCTCTTTCACAATGGTGTTATAAAATTTCACCTTAATAACCAAGTAGCTAAAAGTTAGAGTTTAAAGTTAAACTTTTTGATAACCCTTATAGGATGGACAGAAGAAAATTTTATTGAATGCATTAATTAAGGTAATGCCTAAATCAGACATACCTCAGGGTGTTTATACACTATATGAGTTCTTAGTGTGTTATGGTTTTTGTAACCTCTACCTTGGCAAACAGGGCATCGATTTGAGAGTAGCTCAGGCAGTTCTTTACTGTTGAAGATCAAGTCACACACCTCTATACCAGCTTTGTCCACTGAAATAAAAAAAACACAGTAAAATGCTTGCTTTGCCAGTGAGAGACAAATGCATTATTTTAATATTATTTTACAAAAGCCTATAATATACATGTAATTACATCAACAGTCCTACTAAATCGCAACAATAGAACTACCAACAGATTACAGCAGATATATGTAGAACAACCGAATAAGCAGACACCAGCTTTTTTCATGGTTCAATCAAAACTATTGGTTCACAATTAACCAATCGGTCGCCAACATTTACCATCTTCCTGACTAAAACCATTCCTGAGGTCTTTCAATTTGAACAGCTCCACTAGGAAACTATCTAGCACTTTGTCGAGGAAAAGGTTTGTAGCGTAATAGTTCTTCCTGATCTCTGCGGGTGGAGGTACCTGCTTAGCATTCAGAATCACTCTCAGGGCATGAAGGGCTCCGGTATCTCTTCCACTGGTCTCATCGTAGAAAAGATCAAATATCAGCTACAAAATATATTCAAATTCTACAATCATAACAATGTTTATCTTTTATAAGGTTCCATAAACCAAATTGAGCAGCACACACAATACAAAAGCATGAAGAAAGGTCATACAATTTTGACAATACAAATGTGTGAATAAGGTGTTATGTCACAGGAGTAACTGAATTATCAAACACCTGACACCATTCCATCTGGAGATAGAATGGACCGATACATGGTACAAAAGGTAAGTCCTGGTCAGAAACATTCAGAGCCTTCTTCGCTACCTTGTAGGTTCCAACGTCTCCTCGATATGGTATCTACAATATGAGTGTTTCTAGGTATAAAACATTGGATATTGCAACACATAGATACACCCAGATGGTGGTTCAAAAACAGCAGCCTCACCTAAATGACAAAAAAATTCAGAGTTCAACAAACACACATACCTTTTTTTCTTCCGGAGCTATGTATTGGGTACAGTATGTTAGGATATCATGCATATCTCCAGTCTTCAATTCATTTTTCAGGATGACTCCAGCATGTAGCTTGAACGAAAAATAATGAGAGTTACAGATAAGTGTCAAACATAATAAGAAATCATAGGCTATGTATGAGGGCTGAGATTCAAGCTCTTCAACTTGAACGCAACTTTAAGTAAGAAAGCTTAGACTGTAAAAGTCAGTAATTGATTGAAAGCATTTAATGGATCAAAAAGAAAGTTTGGTTTGGTACAGGGGTAGCATAAACAGACAGATTGATAAAATAGATACCTTTTGTGATTTAGATGACATTTCACTAGAATACTTGTTTGGTGGGTAAGATGGAATTGCTGTTGTCAAGTCATTCTGGCGCCACGAGACAAGAATCTCTGATGTCATCAAGTTCTTGAACTGTTCTTCATCAGAATCGCTCAGAAGAAACTGGCTGTAATCTAAATCATCTTTATGGGGAACATTAAGAAAAGCCGGACTAAGTTGCATGACTGGAAATCTTGGTTAAAATATCATATTGTTATACATGTGGCAATCGAAGCTGCTAATACCACCATCTTCATGGCGAACCTTGGCCCTCACATCCAAGTTATCACCGCAATGGGTGACCGGTATCCCTTTCCACGCCTCAATGAGACTTTTGGATTCACTAGCACAATCATCCAAGATTTTAGTCGTTCTGGTGTATCTCACATAGTCGTATAGTTTACTCATTCTGTTAATTTGACTTTTTGTAGTGCCAGAGGTTCGAAGGCTCAAGCCTACCATCTTGGCATACGCTGACAGATGAAGGCAGCTCATATAGGCTATTTTACTAATCACAGATATTGTTGATGTAGCTTTCTCTTGACTCAGCTTGCCTTTTTTGTTAATGCTGTTGTCAGAATGAAATGGAGTGCTGGTGTTCTGAAATGAAAGTCAAAATAACGATGACATTTGCATCTCAATTTATGTCTGGCTTGCATCAGAAATACATATCAGGCCTTGCATGTTGTTGGTTAAAGGAAGCAATGGTTGACGCTGATTGACCTCTCGTTATGCTCACTTATACCTTTATACCTATACAGCAAGCGACACATGACTCCCAAGCAACGAATGAACTGACATTGTATCTAAAGTCTTACCTTAACTTAAACTCATCTTCCATATCTGCTATACCTATAGTGTCCAGTTTGGTGTTCGATGTACAAAGTATAGAGGGGTTCTTTGTACTGGCAAGCAACTGCAACTCTTCTTTGATTTGTTTATAACAATGAACATTCAAACCTTCAACATGAATTCATATAGATACATATAAATATGAATGTGATTTTCCCTTGGTTGACCTTAAAGTTTGCTTTAACATAATAGCTATAGCAGGAGAATACAGCCAAATCTTTTGAAGTACAATTGCAATAGCTTATACCAAAATATAGGCCCACCTCATATCATATTCCACAAATTATCAGAACAGGTCACTCAAATGTCCTTCTGTATTATATAGGCATCAGGCAAGGAGACCTTGATTTGTGCAACAGAAACTTACTTAGCTGTGTTGGTCAGACAATCACAGAAACTTGTCTCATCATCTTTCTGTTTCTGATCAAGCACCAAATCTGGTTCTATCAACACAATCCCATCATAATCCTCAAAAGTTGTGACTAGGCAAGAGAGCGGTTCATTATCAGGATATTCAAGTCTTCTTTGAGCAGTAAGCTTGGCTTGATTTAGCTGTATGTCCAAAAAATATCTATAAAACAACCATATCAATGAACATTGAATGTGTAAATGAAGACCTTAATCAATAAAAATGAATTGAATGAATACAGTTGAACCAAGGATGTTCAACTAACTAGTGGACATTCTCGGTTGAACGAAAGAGTTAACTCCATAGTTAAACTATCAAACATTGGTTAATCGTTACATTGTAAAACATAAGCGAAGGCAGTTGCTGGTTTGAATCATCCAAGCATTTATTTTATAAACATAACAATAATATGGTCATATTCTTTCCCCAACATTGTATGTACAAAGTCACACCTGAAACTATACTTGCAGATAAAGATTGATTTGAATTATTTTGAATGGTTGGCGAGGTTTAAATTAACATACCCTCTGCTGTATATAGTGTCTGAAAAAACAGCCTTAACGCCTTAACGCCAGCCTTAACGATCAAACTGCGATCAGTAAAGCGGTTCATAAATTATGTGCAACCACAGCTTGTACTTTCTATTCTTTGCAACCTTGACAATCTTGTAAACCCATGCCTGCAATGAGTGTGACATGTTAACAAAATAATTTCTGAGTAAAAACAACAAACTCTCCAGAGAAGTTTTCTTTACACCATACACAAAGTAAAGTTATCTGTCAGAATATTATAGCGCCGGACTAATCTGTGTCATAAAAGAGACACCACCATCTTAAAACTCACAATTAAAAAAGCTTCATTATGCACCAACAATGAAAAGTCCTAGCTTGCTGTGTTGTGTCATCCACTGAATAAGAACTTAACGAGGTAGTGAGAGTGGGACAAAATACAAAGCATGCAAGGATAGGAACATATGTCAACTGTTGATAAGTTATATTAACATGTACATGGTTTATTGAGGAAGCATGCCTAATCAATCGTAGGTCGATAGCAAGATGTAATACAAACCAGCCTGGGCATGGCGATGCCATTCTCAGGCTAACAAAACCACACATATGGCAAGGTAGCATCATGTTGATAGAAGAAAGAAGGAGAATTATTAATTGGAGATAGACAACATAAAAAGAAATCCAGATATGTCTTTACCTGTATATCATTCTGGACAACCTTGCTATGAGCTCCGTTTGGTTTAACACGTCTTACTGTTTTTTAAGTGGGAGTGTAACCTGTGGGTGACTGACATATATCTAGTAATCGCTTACTCATCTCATACACAGAGGAAGACAATACCTAGAAACAAATAAGAGGACAATGTTGTTGTATTACTACTTAATACAGTAACCGATCACATACAGGTGATTGCTATTATACGGATTTTATTTGCCAAGAAATAAATAATGGGAACTAATGACAAGTATTCATTGCTGTTCAAATTGTGACAACATATTTTGTTTACACATCCGCTTATTCTGTTGATTAAAAAACTCATAATTATAATGCGACTTCCATTCCATTATTATTATAATTAGTTATTATAACTATATCAAATTTATGTTTAATGCTTTATCTTTGTCACTGAAACCTGCCACTGGATACTTTGATGTTATAGTAATTAATACTATGATCATATAAACATTAATATTTAATTATATGATGTAAAAACTCATGTTCATAATGTGAATGATTGATTATCATCAAATTTAATTTAATTAACATCTTGATCGAGTGAAAATATGAAAAATTTTATCTATAATTAAATAAATTCATGTCGTTTGCTATGTTTGTATTGTTATTGTGAAAAGATTTCATTTAATTGATTTAACTTTTTATTATAATTTAATCAAAACATAATTATTTAAAATACTATAACTCCCGAGATTGATTTATTATCCAAACAACATTTCATAATTACCTACCAGCGTTTGTTTGCTGCCAATCCAGATTAAAACATTACAGAGTAGTAATTGTTTTGTTATAATAAATATTAATCACAATACTCGCGTGTATCACGAGTAAAATTAAACTGAGATTACTTTTACTAGATAAACTTTTCTTTACTAGCAGCGTGCGATCCATTTTTGTTGTTCTATTGCTATTTGTTTGCGATGTTTGTAATGCTATTGTGAAACGATTTTATTTAATAGATTTAATTTTTTATTATAATTTTTTATTATCAGTCAGCCACAAGCTACTCATATCCAAGTTTAAGGACTATGATATATCAGGCAATGCTACTGAACTAGTTCGTTCCTATTTATTTAATCGCACGCAGGTTATGAAAGTTGGTGGCTCTAAGTAATCTATGCTTCCCATTAATAGTGGAGTCCCTCAAGGTTCTATACTAGGTCCCATTTTATTTTTGCTGGCTGTTAATGATTTTTTTGTCACTCAGCCTACATAATTTGCTTATGCAGATGATACCTTGATTTTTAGCATTGGTACGTCTGTTGAAGACTCACTAATGTCATGTTCAGAGTTACTTAAACAGGCCTCTACATGGTATAGTAATAACCTTTTTCAGCTAAATATAGCTAAATCACAGTTTTGTATTTTCTCTAATAGAAAAATAACAGAACAATATGCAATAAGCATGTCTGGCGACATTCTAAAATCCCAGCCCACCCTTTCTATTTTAGGTGTTACGTTAGACTCTGAGTTGACTTTTGGTCCTCATATTGAAGCTCTTTGTCAGAAAGTGAATAAATTAGTTTACCTCTCGTCTAAATTCAAAAAATATCTCACTGTAGAGCAAGCTAAGCTGGTATATACATCCATAGTAAGGACTGTTTTAGAGTATTGTTCTTCCCTCTTCCTAACTATTTCGCAAGCAAAATCTACATCTCTTGAAAGAATTCAAAATCAGGCAATACGTATTATACTTTCAGCTCCAGTTAAGTTCTCAGTAACTTGTGGTCGCCGACTGTTAAATTTACCAACAATTGCTAGCCGTAGGCAGTATTTATTAAAAAAATTTATCCAAAACAAAGTGCAAAAACAAAAAGCCTCAAATTACTTGGTCAAACTAGTCAGTGATATGCACACACACAACATGTCTTTACGGAGTAGCCATAAAGTTCAAGCTCTACGCGCGTTCAAACACTGGAGAGAGCTCCTTTCCATTTCAATATCACCTCTTTTTATTCGCCGGTTACTGTGACCCGCGGTCTCTTTTAGGCTTTTTTTAAATATTGTAATAATTTTCAATACTCATTCTGTTCAGAGGATAATTCTTAAATGCCTATATAAGTGCCTTTATTCCAAATACTGTTGTTTTCTAGTCACCTAGGTTTATTGCAGCTTAGTCGTTCTGTTCAGGTCTCTTGTGGATTTTGGTATTATATCGTGTTAGTAGTAGTTGGTGTACATACCTGCCAGAGATTGGGCGTGAGACTCACGCATTAGGCGTGAGACTCACGCAATTGCCCCATGCCTCACGCCATTGAACTAAAAACCCCTTTTTAAGTTCAATTTAATTTAATTTTTAAGTTCAGGGGTTTTAAGTTCAATGCCTCACGCATCTCACGCCCGTGTCACGCAATTGCTCCTTTTACACAAGCAAACCTGTTTTTTTTTGCCCCAATCTTTAAGTAGTGTGGCTTTTGTGAAGGGTTGAATAACTTCCTTGTTTTTGTTTGTGTCATATAGTTTCACAGTGCCGTATAGTTTGTGAAACTATACGGCTCGGGTTACGTTTCATTTTGCTTGAGTCTTCGTAGCTAGTCAACGATTTAACATTTCTTATTTAAATATGTTTGTATCAAGTGTTTTCATTGGCTACTGAGTAAAACATCTCTGATCTGCCACTTGAGTCTTGCCGGTAAGTGGAAGTGCGCATTGATTCTCTCCTCGTGAGTGACCGTAAATTGGATCTCCTCACATCACAATTCACAAGTTCCTTCCATGCTGGCAGATTTTACTGACAATTCTATCTAAATCAATAGAAGAAAAATGGTGAGGAACTATATCAAATTTAAGGCTTCTAATAATAAAAAATAACATCTTTTATTGCGACTACAAGAAGTGCAGATGCTACTGCTACATTTACTACAACAGATGCAGATACAGCTTCAAGAATAATAACAACAACAAATTCAAAAGCAATCCTTACATCATCTACATCTCTCACTGATTCTTCACCTACTGCTGCTACTACTTCAACATCTGCAACTAGTATGTTGCTGTTGCAACCAGTATGTACAATCTGCTACTAAGCTACTACAACATGAACTCTACTAAGCTACTACAACATGAACTTGAAATGGTGCAAAGCAACGCACTACGTTTTATATGTAAACTGAAAGGAAGAGATAGCATCACCAAAGCTTTAGATACTTTAAATATGCAAACACTATGTGAAAGACGGAAGGTCAGTAGACAAAATCTGCTAATGCGACTCCTCTCCTCTGACCAGAATCACAACTCATTAATTACCACCTATGATGAATTAATGCAGGACCGAGTTAGTACGACTGTCACACGAGCTGCTGGAAGAGGCGATCCTCCTACTATATATGCAAGAACGTCTGTTTATCACAACAGCTTTTCACCAAAGACTGTTCATGAATTTAAAAGCTGTACATCACATCAACAATAAACAATTAATTGCTAATATGGCAATAAATTACAATATTATCTAGTGTTAACAACTGCTCAACATATGAGGCGTGCCGCTTGCCGCAACCGGCTCTAGTACGTTCTATGAAGAAGATGTAAGATGTAAGTATTAGTGTGCCAGAGACGGTTACAGATGCAGTCAGATTAAATAATAAGGAATTGGACTCAGTCTCATTCAGTGAATCAGAAACTGATGTACGTGGTAATGAGGATATTCTCATAACATTTAGTGACTCAGGCTCAGATGAAGACACAGCTGCGGATCTACTACATACACCCCCAAAGAAGAAAGTCAAATTGACCACTCCTAAAACTCAAGGAGCTGCTACTTACCTAACCAAGCTTAAACCAGAATGGATTAACAGATTTGAACATATCGGTAAGCATTAGATTGGTTGACCATGTCCTGCATCTGGTTAATCTATATGTAAGCAGGCCTGCCAAGTCCAGGCCTGCCAACCCAAGAGTGGGGCAATGCGTGAGATTTAGTTTTGGGGCAATTGATGTATCAATGATAGTATATATAAAATTTTGTAAAATGGGGCAAAAATCTCACGCATTTCTCACGCATTTTCTTTTTTTCTTTGGGGCGATTGCGTGAGTCTCACGCCCAATGCGTGAGAGTTGGCAGGTATGCTGCCAACCCAAGAGTGGGGCAATGCGTGAGACTTGGTTTTGGGGCAATTGATATATCAATGATAGTATATATATAAAATTTTGCAAATTAGGGCAAAAATCTCACGCATTTCTCACGCATTTTCATTTTTTCTTTGGGGCGATTGCGTGAGTCTCACGCCCAATGCGTGAGAGTTGGCAGGTATGTATGTAAGTATAGTGTATATATATATATATATACATATATATATATACAGACGGTCCCCAACTTACGAACGAGTTACGTTCCGAATGATTGTTCGTAAGGTGAATTTGTTCGTAAGTTTCTTCAGTGCTATATTTTGTATTATAATTTATGTTTAAGGCCTATATTTAAGTATATTGAAGGTTTATATAAGTTTGTTTAAGGCTTGTATAAGTAACCTGTATTGGTTTGTACTGAAAAAACATTTAATAAAATGGAGAGAATACGTACAGTACTGTACTACGTATTTTATATCATGAGAGGGTCTTCTTCATCGCTGGAATGGGCTTCAAAAGTTACTTCCTCCTCCGTAACTTCAATGTAGGAAGAAGATGAGGGTTGATGAGTATCTTCCTTAGAGGATTTACTAAAAACTGGCCGAAAGAAGAGATCTAACGACGATTGCAGTTTTCTTTTTTTCATCATAAATGATACGTAGCACTGTATGGCATCATTCAATTGATTTGCAACCTCTATGAGTTTACATCGTGCCAAGTAAAGGCCAGCAAATTCCTTTACAATACGTACAGTAAAAATAAAAAAGTTCTTTGCTCACTGGAGATACGTTCACGCACTTATGCACTGCAACGAACTGGGCAGAGGAAGATGGATGCCGGGTGGTGCTTCCGAGTAGCGTCTCTTTCTGCCCCTTTAGTGTCTCTATTACCACTAATACGTCGGTAATACTGTCGGTATTAGCGGCGGACATACGCGCAGACCTGTTCGTATGTAGGGTTGTTCGTAACTCGAATGTTCGTAAGTAGGGGACCGTCTGTATATATATATATATATATATATATATATATATATATACTTTAGTTACATATAAGCTAAGTTAAGTATATATATACTATGCTTATATATGCAAAGCTCATCACTTTTGGGATTTGAGGACTCTGGTGTCAGCACATTGACTTTCCTAAAGTCTGCGAGGCAACTTAGCTGTTTCATGGCAGGAAGTCAACTCTCATTGATAATGGGATTTGTGTCCCTTGCCTAAGCTCTGAGCTGCACTGATGAGGCTTCAATAGCCGAAACAGTACTGTCTGTAGCATGAGTATATGCTCCTTCACTTCGGTTTGGTTGAGCGCTCTGTGAGAGGTACGGCACTATTAGCCTTTGTGCAAAGCTCATCACTTTTGTGATTTGAGCACTCTGGTGTCAGCACATTGACTTTCTTAAAGTCTGCGAGGCAACTTAGTTGTTTCGTGGCAGTAAGTCAACTCTCATGGATAATGGGATTTGTGTCCCTTGCCTAAGCTCTGAGCTGCACTGATGAGGCTTCAATAGCTGAAACAGTACTGTCTGTAGCATGAGTATATATAGATACGTATGTTTATATATAATGAAACTAAACGGTGTCTTTGTTTTGCACTCATTATCAAGAAATTAGAGAACTCAAACCCCAGTGCCAGTACTAAATTATATCATGTCACTATTAAAATGACTACTCTTATCTACTATATAAACGGCAATCGTTGTCTGTGTATGTATGTGTGTGTGTGTGTGTCCACCTTATAGAGTACCATACTTTTCGGACTATTAGCCTCTACTAGGTATCTAGGGCGCATTAACGGGAATCTCCGGTTAATGCGCCTCTATACATAACCTATTTATCGTTTTTACACAAGAATCACGTGATCTCTGGTTAGCGCGCCTCTTTACAGTGCCCAACCGCACTGTTCCGCTTTAAACAGCAATGTTTCGGTCGTGTTAAAAAGCACCGTCCTGAGTTCTGCTGCCTATACAAAAGCGCCTATGGGTCTATCCATAAATAAATGGATTTTTTGGCAAAATTTCAAAACAGTAATTTCATTAGAATGATGCTTCACATATCAAGTATACATACCAAACCCTAAGATGGAAAATAATTGTGGGGGTAGTGCTCTTCTATCATGTTTTAATAGTTTGCTAAAGTTAGTGTATATGCACAAAATACTTTATGGCCATAATGGCAAGATAGAGATGCTTGTACATGGTATACATATTACTCTGAACACAAATATCTAATTGTAATGGATTTCACAATGGCTTTGCTGCCCGTTAATGCATAATTTGGCATTGCGTGCACTGATCTATTGGTGTGAGGCTCTTTTATAAGTTGGCATGTTTTGAGTAACAATGGTGACAGGAAACATCAATAAGTTTCTACTACACTTGTATTATTAGTTCAAAATTAGTAGTAATTTGTTTTCAACGCTAACTTTATACGCTGTACCTTTAACTAATTTCAGTTTTGCTCAAAATTGCACATATTTCTGAAATTTGCGTCACCGCTGTTACACTGTCACCATTGTTACACCCCTCAACTCATCTAACTATAGGATTAATTTGAGTGAATTTCACATTTAACAGTAATTTGTGGTGTTGTTGATGTTCTCATGTATGAGTTACTCATTATATTGTAAATTTAAGCCATTATGGGAACTTAACAAGCTTCTAGCAAGTTAGCAAACGGTTGCTACCTTACAAATGCATTACTAAGACTTGAGACTCCAATACTGAGAATGGTTCAAAATTTAATCAAATCTACTCATGGGAGTAGCTTTTAACAAGTGCTTGAAACAGAATATTGTTAGGTGGAAAGTCTGCTGGTCATTTCTGCTTTCAACATGGGTAACACATCTGCAGAGCAGATGGGTAAATATCGTGAAAAATACGTCAATATTCAAAACAATAGACTCAATATTTGACTGCCCTAATCAAAATCAAAAGAGTAGAACAAAATGAAGAGCTCAACTTACAGAAGGTCAATTGGAGGAAACTCGAGAAAAAGCAAGAATTAGAGTTAAGCTATACAGAGATCGGGAAAAAACTTTTGAAAGTAAAATTACCAGGTATGTACATTCATTTATTTTCTTCAAAAAGCTTAATGCTTTACTACATATGCGTACATTATGGATGTTTCAAGTTAATGTTTCATGTATTTTGTAAAAAAGTTATTAAAGTTGATATTCATTTTTGTAGCCACCACTTCCCATTTTGGCAACCCACAATCTGAAGATAAAGCTGTAAAAAGATTGATCGAGCACTTCTAAACAGCCCAAGCAAATGTCGCCAGACCGTCCATAAACTAGCAATGACAGTTGGACTATCATTGTCAGAAGATGGCATTAGAGATGAGAAAAGATAAAATAAAACAAAGAAATAGAAAAGTAAAAGTATGCCATTGGAAAGTTTTAATTTTTACATAGATCATGATGACATGCAATCAGTGATCCGGAAAGTGAGTGCACTTCCGAACCTATCAAACAACTAGCAAGCACAATGAAAGAAGGTGATTTTGTGCTAACATTGCTGCCTTGAAAAAATAAACTTCTAGGCATTATTTAGGAGTGGTAAACAGTGTAGATGCCCTCGAAGCTAAAGTGCAGTTTTTTTTAAAGAGTGAAGCCAAAAAGCTCTTTTGTTGTTAATACAAAAAATATAGCATGGGTAGAATTTCATAATATAGCCAAGTCACTGTCTTGTCCTACTCTCTCTTAAAGATGTGGTTGCGTCAAATTTAAGTTGATCTTAAAAGAAAGCATTTTTTTCTCTATCAGTTGATATGTTGTTTGTTGTGTTATGCGATCGCATTGCCAAGATATTTGAAGATTAAAACCAAATAAATCTGATCGCCGTAAAAGCGCTCAGGCCACAAAAACGTGCCCAGACTTGCCCAAAATGATGTCACGCGTTAGACAACCTGTCTCTATCTCTCGTATTCACATCGGCTATTTGCGATAAAAGTCTAGTCTTACGCGGCTCTATTGGCATATATCTTATTTTGTATTTGCTCATGTTGGCTATAATAAAATTTTAAATCCTGCTACATATGCAATATTATGAATGGTTCAAAGGCCTCAAATAACGAAAATTGGAAATTTGTTCTACGCACTTTCTCTAAATGTTGTGTAAACATTTGGGTACCGACTACCAACTCTACCGGTCTACGGTAATTCTGTCAAGCCAACTATGTAGAACGAGGTCTTTGTATCAGCACAGTTCTACAGCTACCCATACTAACGATATACAGCCTCCCATAAGTCCCGCCCACATTATATCTGTCGCCTATCCTTGGGGCTGGGCTGTATATCATTGCCTACACCGTCTACGTACTAGTTTCTTACTAGTAGTATCCTTACCGAATACTACCGAAGTGAAATAAGCAAGCCACGTCTTTGAAAAGAATATAGATAGGGATAGAGTTTTAAGGATGAGAAGTCTGCTGCAAACTGGATTTGAACTCACCTTCTCCAGTTCTGCGGACATCCATATACCATATCCAATTCACTACAATATTCTGCAAATCATGTTTTGCATTATCTTCAACAATATTATTTTATTATATAATTTTTATAAGCAAAAATATTTTCATCTCGGCGTAAAGCTTTTATTAAAAATATTCATCAAGTCGTGGCCACTCACATAGTATTAGCTGATACAATAAGACAAATTCATCTACTGCAACAAACTCAAACAAAACATCATGGCTTATGCTGCACACATTCAAGTCTCTCTTTCCCCTTTATGGCAGTTTCCACACTGACAAAGCTTCTTCGGCTGGTGGGACAACATAAATATTCTGTAATCAGTAAAACAAATGCAATAAATATATGTCATTCATAGATATGTCATTCTAAAGCGTATCTATTGACAGCTTCCAAATTGGAAGTTAAATATATTGCGAGTGTAATTTTAAAAACGAATAAACGTTTAACAAAAGCACAAGTATGCCAAGCCAACGATTCGAAGCTTTGGTTCTGGAAATTAAAGATTTGCATTGCTCAATCGATTTTCTTCACTTTCTACAAGTGAAAAGTGAACATCTAATGTCAAATCATAAATCTAATTTACTAGATGAAGATGCTACAGAAAATTTGAAGCGAATGTAGCTAGGTGAACTGATAAAAAAATATAAAACGATGATTAGTGATAGCAAAAAGTTATAATTTTATTAATTAGTACATGGAATTAGTATTAGTACAGCTAATTTACCTCCATTCTGTCTTCCTCTGCAGCAAAACGCTGCTGACGCCTGTCAGCTTTGACCATAGGCTGTCTACTCCAATCTTTTACTAAAAGTTGCTCAGATAACTCTGAGTCGCAGTCGCTCGAACTTGAAGCCATTTTAAAACTATGTATAACTTAGTAATTGTTGAAACGCGTTAAATCAGTAACGATGAGAATTCTCTAACGAATGAGAATGAATTCTCTAATGATGAGAATCTTCGAGATCACAGACAACGCGTTTTACGAGTGATAACATTTACTACGGCCTATATAAAAATTTCGCGTTCATGATTGGCTAACGAAGCGACCTCATGTTTATCGCTCGTGGTTTCGTTTCAGATATCTTGCTTGTGACGTCACGAAAGAAGCACCCGCTGGAACGTGAGCTTTTTAAAAGAGGGCCTCATTTAAACGCATATATCTCTGGACAGGGTTGGTCTACAAAGACAAGAATGGCATCAAATTGTAGCTGATGTTTTAGCCTTTTATGGGTCTTAATTTCATTAAATTGAATTTTTGACGCAACCACATCTTTAAAGAGGTCAGTAATGTTTTACAGAAGATTTAGAGCATGCGGAATGATCTAAAACATTTTGTTAGTACATTCTCACAATTACATGATCAATATTCATTTTTTCATCTTATGTTATGTAAGCCTAATCATGTTTGTCATGTATCATAATTATTATATTATTATATTTTATACTTTGAAACCAATAAAAAACATTTCAAGTTAAGGCTTGTCTATATATATTGTAATCATTAGCTTTAATACCATTATTGATCTCATTACAGTGAACTTAAATACTTATAAGTTTACAGAATATAAGAAGTGTAACGATGGTGACCATCGGATGTAACAGCGGTGACACGTTTACAAGCAAGTAGTTCACCACTACCAACTAATATCTGGATAAATTTTAGTGCATATGTCAGCAGGCTTCTTTAAAATAAGACAAATAAGTTTATATAATTGTGTTTCCCAACAAATCAGAGAGTTTTAAGGATAAGCAACTAGCTCTTCAAAATGCATATTTCTCTGATGTAACGCGAGTGACACACTAACTAAGAGGTTTCTCAGTAAAAATTAACTTTAGTGTGACATATTATACATCTTTTGAAAGAGCTTGTTGAGCTCTAAGAGAATATCTGATTTAAAACTGTCTTAAATGCAATACCAATCTTTTATAATTAAATTTCTGCTCTAATTGTAACAATGGTGATTATGGATAGATCCCTATACAGCTATACAAATGTACTACTCATTAAATAAAATTAATTAATGAATAGTAATTTACATGCAATTAATATTTACTGACAACGTGTACCGAGAAGGTCACGTAAACGTTTGTTTCTTGTGGTCACTGGAAAAAATGCAGTTCTCACCAACTAAATTTTCACATCAAAAAGGTAAGTACTTCTTATTCAATGTTGTATTGCCAACATTATTGACATGTATGACTGCATATGTGTATGCAGTCTGATCAGCACAAAAACTTCAGTAGATTGCATATTTGGAGTTGTTTTACAGTGTGAAAGACAACGCTCAATAAAACTTGCTTTACGTAAATCTGTTCCCGAACACGAGTAATGCAGCTAGTTATTTATATTTGATTCTTTAAGTTAAGTGTCATCAAACCTGGTATTTTCCCTTCTGTAATAAAGTAATCCCAAGTCTTCAGCAGGAACATTGTTTTAATATTCTACAGGTGCTGTGCCTCATGATCCCCACATGTTCAGGTGTATCGTATGTGAAAGGACTCTAAGCTGCTCTCACATGGGACTCAAAGATGTAGAGTGGCACATTAAAACTGGGACCCATCACTGACCGCAAACTGACCGCAGAGAGAAACCAGAAGGCAAACGTAAGCATAAAGTAGTCTTTTTTGTTCAGTTCACAATATTACTCATTGACCAACATAATTTTATATATCTGATATATTCATTCTTATTTTTACAGTCTATTGTTGCTGAGCTACAGGCGGCAAATCTAATTGTCCAAAGCAAATTATAGCTTCATGGCCTTTTCAGACAAACTCAGAGACTATGTGAGGGTTGCATTTGATAAGAACTTTACTTGTGGTAGAACGAAGGTGACAGCTTTGATTGGTGTATTGGCAACTGACTGCAGGTAATTATCCAACGCTCCAGCTCCCATGGCATTCAGTAGAGACTAACCACTATAGGTATCGAGAATACCTACTTCCATCGTTTGGTGTTAATAAGTTGCTACATCCCATACTTCATTTGATCACAAAACAGTATTACATTGATGTCTATCACTTTATTACTTACTCCTTTCTTGCTCAGGGATAAGCTGATTGAGAGGATGAGAACGAGTGCGTACGCCATCTTCACTGATGGGTCTAATGATAACGGCCTCAAAAAGATGCTACCTCTGACTATATCTGTGTTTGATGATTCCAACCAGTTTTCTAACCAATTCTTAGACCTATGCATGACGGAGAGCTCTACTGCACAAGGTACCCAAATTCTAGCTTACTTTTATTACTAGCTGTCAAAGGAGCCAATAGACTTATAGCACCTTGTTTTGCTTGCATGACATTCCATTTTTCCCTCACAGGCATGTATGACAGTATCAAGGAAGTTCTTGATAGTCACGAGATTCCGCTAAAGAACTGTGTAGCTATTGCGGTTGACAACACCAATGCTAATGTTGAAGACGAGAACAGCCTCAAGTCAAAGCTAACTGCTGATAATCCTTTGATCTATACAAGCAGATGTGTGTGCCACATGATACACAACTCTGCCTCTAAGGGAGCCATTAAATTACAGGTTTTTGTTTATAAATAACTATTCCTACAATTCGCCATCAACAGCAAATGCCTTTTTGCTTCCATATATATATATATACAGTGAAACTCAGATAACTCGCACTTGGATAACTCGAAAACACGGTTAACTCAACGTATTTGTTTGGTCCATTCCCATGCAATGATAAATGGCTTTAGATAACTCGACCGAAACTCCGTTAACTCGAACAGTTTTTTGCCAAACGGCTACCGAGAAGGTTGTTATTGCTTTAGAATATCACTTTATTCCAAGCCCTAGAGATAAACATCGACTTTTAATAGTTCTTAGGCCTCGTTATTACCAACATCGGCAAAGTATTTTCATGAACGACTTATCTAAAGGTTTGCAAAAATCAAATTTTACCAAACATCATCTTAGCGATGGCCTTCCGAAAGCAAGAAAAGCGAGGTAAAATTCGGATAAATTTAAAGTAAAATCGGCAAAATTGATAATGTGTTTTTAATAGTAAAGCAGTTTTGTAATAACTGACTTACTGCAAAATTGATCTTGGTTAAAACGCTCGGTAGAAAAATACGTATGTATTTTTGCTGAGCGTTTTAATCGCGATCAAGTTTTGCCAATTTTAATCTGAGAACGTCCTGGCAGTCACATCACCTAAAACAACAGACAAATCTCAAGTGATAGAAAAATATTTATACTTTCTGATTAAAAATATTTAAAACTTCACACGAGAGGCCCTTTAACTTGCAACAAACAATCTATGCTTTTGTTTTATATATAGTTTGTTTATGTACATGTATCTACTGATAAATACGTGCACTTATGACTGTCCTGATAACTTGAACGCTCTAATAACTCGAACAATTTTGCTCAGTCCCTTGAAGTTTGAGTTATCCGAGTTTCACTGTATATATCAAGACTTTTGAGCATTTGGACCACAAGCTGGAGCTGACTATTATATGGTTGCAGACAGGTTATTTATTTAGTATTATTGCAGCTTTAGCTGTTTTCAAAAAGTAGAAAAAGCAATAAATGCTCTCCTTGACTCAGTAAGGTCATGCTAATAATCTGTTTTATACAGGAGATGAACTTTGATGTAGGGAGTTTGCTGTCCGACATTTATTCACACTTTAATAACTCCACAATAAGAAAGCAGGCTTTAGCTGATTTCTGTGAGTTTGTTGAGATCGAGTATCGTGCCCTGATTCTACATGTAAAGACCAGATGGCTATCACTAAACAAAGTTATAGAGAGGATGCTGAGACAATACTAGGCACTGGTCAGCTACCTTGCCTCAACTGGTATGCA
This sequence comes from Watersipora subatra, assembly GCF_963576615.1. Taxonomy (NCBI): domain Eukaryota; kingdom Metazoa; phylum Bryozoa; class Gymnolaemata; order Cheilostomatida; family Watersiporidae; genus Watersipora; species Watersipora subatra. Next base: position 53,127,085 of record NC_088717.1, on the reverse strand, counting down.
GAAAGCAACATTACAAGAACCAAACTCAATGATGTTATAATTAAGCAATCAATACAGCAGGCCTTTTAATCCACATTAATTGTATTATATGTATAATTTAGACAAGGATTCTCCGGCTTAGAAGATTAAAAAACTGTGAAGGTTGTCAGTATGATACATGTTGACATGGATTTACACAATAACCATGAATACCTTCTATTCACCTAATTCATGTAATTTACCAAAGTTATTTCTTCTAATCTGGTTTACAGATCTTCAAGATGCCACTACTATGAGAATTAAGAAAGCCTTTCAAGACCCTATGACGGAAGTTTGGTTAATGGCCTTACACTCCTTGACATCTATATTATGCAAAACCAACAGAAAACTTCAAGCCAACAAACCCAGGATCCACCGCTTTTTAGAAACTGTGGAGATTTGGTGCTTACTTGTTTAGGAAGGGCTTATAATATCATGAATTTAGAAGCATCAGAGCTAGTTGGTTTGGATTTGGACAATCTAATTCACCTACCAGGTAACCTATGTCAAATAGATAGCTTGACTTTAAATTGTAGTATATGTATATGTAGTAAATACATATAGTATATGTTTAAATATGTAGTATACGTTTTCCTTGGAAGTAAAATGTTTGTCTTGTATTACGGCACAAATTTATTGGAGCTCTGCATTCAAATAGCTTTCGCCAAGCATATCATGATTTCACGTTTTATACTTAGATTCTACTCTTGGTATTGGAATGGCCACCAAGCATCTCTTGAGGCAACTCATATCCTCTGGTGAGGTCAGCGAGAGGGCTGCAGATAAATTTTATGCAAGCATCAGAGTTTACATAGACGTCGTCATTAATTACCTGCTCACACACTTTCCACTCGATGATGACTTTTTAAGATGCCTCCAATGGTTAGACTCGCAGGAAATACCCTCAGTGGATGCCGTAATGGAATGCGCAACAAGGTAATTTATATTGCAATTGATTTGATTGATTTCACCACCTATAATCACTTCAGTAAATTGGTCATCCATCAAATCCTGATGGGGAGTTTCTTGTAAATTTTAGGTATAGAAAGATCTTCAATTATACTGATGAGCAACTTGATGTTCTCCAAGATGATGTGCTGTTATTCTCATCAAGAAAAGATAATATTATTGCTGATCAATGTGATCCTGTTGCCTATTAGAAGGAGGTAGGGCACATTGAACAAGGTAAGTTCCAGCTTCTCAGCCAGCTTGCCTTGTCAATGTGCCTTATACCTCATTCTAATGCGGTTGCAGAAAGGGTCTTTAGTTTAATAGGGCAAGCACTTACAGACCAAAGGAAATCCATGAAAAAAGACACCACGCTCAACAACATTATGATTGTTAAGTGTGCCAATCTTCCAGTGGATTTCAGTCCATCGGAAACATTACTCAAAAAGGCGAAGGCAGCTACTCGCCTTAGTTTGTTGAAATAATTTATCATACTATTATACTACTATACTCATACTCTATAATACTATCTCATCTCATTATAAATGTATACAGGTTCAGTGAGTTACGCATAATCATATACTCACTACTAATAAACAACTATGTATAAACATATTTGTGGCTGTCTCATCTATCAATAACCTTCACGACATGTCGTTTCTATATGGAGTTATATTATCTTTTGCTGTGGTGTTTTTATACGCTATGAAAATTTGCCCCACTTATCAAATCCACTCGTTTTCATTGCCCCAAAATAGACTCTCACTCCTTTCCCCACTCCAGGGTTGGCAGGTCTGTTGGTGTAGTGTAGCATATAGTCTTGGTATCTGTTAGGTGTCGCATATGCTCTTAGTGGTATTTGTAGCACATAGTCTTAGTAGCATTGTATCATTGTATTGTTGCACTGAATTGTATTGTAGCATTGTATTATTGTATTGTTTTGACAATTACCTGTATGTTTCGTAACATATCTTTCAGTATTGTGTTTTTTTTGTGAGGACAAAAAGTTATTTATTCTGTAAGAGTTTATATACTTGGTTTGCAATCCTCAATAAATATTCATAATAATAATAATTAAATCAAAACAATTAAATATGAAATAATATAACTCCCGTGATTGATTTATTATGCAACCAACATTTCATACTTAATAACCAGCGTTTGTTTGCTGCCAATTCAGATCATACATAAAACAAAACTTAGATAAGCTTTTCTTTACTAGAATTGTGTGTCGTATGTTGTTCTGTTGCCACTTCCTGCCGTTTCCGAGAATGCCTCTTAGGGATAGACCGTCATATGATACTCCTTCGGAAATAACGATTGTGATATTAGTGACTTCAGAAATCGACTTTTAAAGCTGTATTCCCGCGTGTTGCAATGTGTCCCAGACTCTCTCTCCCAATCCCCCACGAGAGACATGCCTAGGCAAATTCAGCACCATTGCATCCATTGAACTTAAAATCCCTGGAATGGCAATCACGTGACTTTTACGTTGATAATGATACGTAATGTATGCGCCATATTGGAGAGCTAATTGAATGCTAGTTCCATTTGTAAACAAACGGTGAAACATGACAGAAATGTACATGTTGAATAGTTGTTTTCCAGCTGGGTGTTAATGAAAACTTCTCCTACACAACGTTTAGAGTGCCCTGATAGCAGAAAATCTATTTATAACATATGGAGTGGGATACATCAAATGATAAGTAGATGTAAAATAGATTTTCGTGGACCATGTTATTTATACAAACTGTTGTATTACAGATGCATAAACCCAGCAAATGATATATTCAGGCAAATAACAACTGCTCCATTATATTAAAATTTATATTACATGTACATATGAATATGGGGTTTTGAGTTCAATGATTGCATCAAACAAAGCATGCGGCAATGTTTACACTATTCAACGATATGATTGGCTTTCGGAAAACGGCCTGTGGTGGTCTGCGGTAAGCTAATGTTTATAAATTTCACCGTTTGTCAAACGCGCATGGCCTTATCGATAGCCTGTGTTCCACACTTAATTGTCAACTGTAAGCGATGAAGTTACCATCATTATTTATGAATACCGACTTATGAAAGAGCTAAGGCTGAGGTAACTAGAAAATCACAACTTTCTCTTTAGGAAAGCCGAGGTATTAAAAAGGTGAGAGAGGTTTTACGAGGATGGACTTGTGATTGAGTGGATATCTTTCACGACAGACTGTAACAGCTAAGGTGATCATTCTTTTTGATTATTAATATACGTAAAGTTTTCTAAGTACGTGTGTCGGTCTTATCGAATCTTACCTTACCTGTCGATTTTATCTTTTATTTGTGGTAAGTGATTATTTATTAGATAATATATTTTGTTGTATTCTTACCTGCCAACTCTCACGCATTGGGCGTGAGACTCACGCAATCACCATGAAGAAAAAAAATGAAAATGCGTGAGAAATGCGTGGGGTTTTTGCCCCAATTTCCACAATTTTATATATACTATTATTGATACATCAATTGCCCCAAAACCAAATCTCACGCATTGCCCCTTCTTGGGTTGGCAGGTCTGGTTGTATTGATCTGCACACGGTCGTCTGTTTGTGTACTGCTTGGTCTACTTTGGCACTCAACTAATCACAGGTATTACGGAGTCACTGACTAAAGCACGTAGTAAGCTAATACAGCCATATTTATTTAATCACACTGGGTAAGGTCAGCCAACTTGTAATAGATCCCACATAGTAGTGCTTGCAAGTGCCGTAAGTCGATATATTTGTTGTATCGATGAGCACACTTGCTTGTATTGACTTGAAGATGAAGAAGAGCCTCTGTCTTTCATTACACTTCCTTATATCTTCCCCATACTGCCTTATACTACCTAATCTACTAGCTTTACCCACTAGCTTTATCCAGCTTTATGCACTCACCGTAATTACCAAGATCACCTGTACTGCCTAGAGTTCAGACACCAATATAGCCTGAACCTAACAAATCCCATAATACAACAATATCAGCGAGAGGCAAGTGCAAAACTTCACAACATTATTAAGGCCCGCCAAATTTTGTTCGATAGAATATCTGCAGGAACTAATTTTACTAATTATTTATTACGTACTGAGTAAAATTAGTTTTTGCACTAGCTTTCATCAATATATTGTGGTATAATAAAGTGATAAAAATAAAATGAATAATTGAAATAACCGACTCTAGGTCTGGGTTAAAATAGAGCCTTTAGACCCCGGGGCTGGGTAAAACTCTATAAAACACGCTTGCACATGGATACGCAAAAAAAGAGTTGGTGCCCTTCAAGCATTGCCACACAAGTTACGTGAAGTTTGGGGTGCAAAGCTTTGGTGATAAAATGTTTTAGGCTGTTATGTTGATTATTAATAGTACAGTCATACTTCGACTTACGAGCTTAATGCGTTCCGAGACTGAGCTCGTATGTCAATTTACTCGCATGTTGGTGCAATTTATTTATATATAGAACAATTAAATATATATTGATTGGTTTCCATACTCTAAAAAATGCAAATAAAACACTCAAAACAAGATATTGTAACAGAATGAACATGTTGGTTATTGTCCTAATTTACCACATGCTTTCAAAAAGCAACAAATAAAAATAATGCAGGGAAATGTGATTAATTAAAATGTAAAATTAAATAGGCCTATGTACATACAATAGCAGCTAACGCTAGCATTTGCCAAAGAGGGAGATACAAGTTATCCTTCATTACAACAGTTGACTCTGGTAGATTTTATCAATGTCTTAAAAGACAAACTTAGAAGCAAACCTAAAAGCAAACTTTCATTTTCAACTTAATTAACGTAATTGAAATTTCTTCGGCGTTCATAGTTTAAAGTTTCTCGCTGGTTAGCTAATTTTTCCTTTGTTTCGCTCTCACGATTAGCTAGCCGTTTTAAGATAAACCTATCTAAGAACGTTTGCCTTTGTCGCCCTTTCAACATGTTGCGATTAGGACGAACTCTGGTGTCGTCAAAAAGGGTTAATGCACGACCACTAGCCAACTTGTCCGAATGTCTATTTTTATAGTTTTATAGATAGACAGAACCGGCCTTTTCACATAGCATCATTTCAGTTATGCTGTCACCGGCCAATTGTTTATCTTTAATCCCATGCCTGAGCAGTCTCTCCATCAGCGGTCGTGAAGATCGCTTCGCCATTTAGAAACTATGGTTAGTCCTTTTGCGAACTAAATGCCCTGAATATAATCCTTCTGTTTGATAATTGTGGATGTATTTCTGTCATAATGTTGAGCTAGCTCAATCATGCATACATATTTCACATATTTTTCGATAATTTTCCGGTTAATATCAATTGTTATCATTTGCTTTTTCTTTGCATTATATTTCAATTTTCCTGGCAAACTTTCGGTCTACGCACAGTACTTTTAATTCACATAATTCTGCACTGAAAATCGCGCTCAAAAACATGGTACAAAAGTATAACCTGAGCAGTTGAAAAATACAGAGTGATGCTTGCTATTCTCATAAAACACATCCAGCATACTTGGCAACTGACTCACGTGCTCGTATCTTAAACATGGCTCATATGTTAGTGCTAAAACTTGCGTAAAAGCTTGCTCATATCTCAAGTTCCTCGTATGTTGGAGCACTCGTAAGTTGAAGTATTACTGTATTGGATTATCCTACCAATCAATCTTACAACTATTCGGGAGTAAGCTCAAGTTTATTATCGAACGCAGATGTACTGCTAAATTGTTATGCTAAACTCAGATAGGCCTAATCCTGATTAATGACTGTTTAATCAATCTGTCTTGTTGATCAAGATTTTATAATTGATCTTCCTAGATGTGAGAATCTAAGTCTATACTCTGAGAAAGGAGATCCTTAAGATATGTGAAAAGGGTTTTTCCCTAAACCTTATGTTCCCTCGACCAAACACGACCGAAGCGAATGTTTGGGAGATTTATGATACATGCATATGCGCGCACAACTCCCGAAAAATTATCCATTAACTGCTGTGACCAAACCCTTGTACCGAAATCTCATCAACAAATTTAAGCATTCTTGTGTAGAGTCGTTTAAGTATAATAATGATACAAAACACATATAAACCTATTTAAATATGTTACCAAGTCTTTGAAAAGTTTCTGCAATATCCTAAAACTAACCCATCTGATCGGATTATACATAAATAGACAGATTAATTTGGCCTAAAAGCGAAATAAAAACTTGACAAGCCGAACGAAACGTCGATAAGGACGTGCGACAGAGAGTAGAAACATTAAGTCGTGCGCATTTCACGAGAAAAAACGTGCACATTTTACCAGTCTATGACATTGTCCAACTGCTGAAGGTTTTATGTAATTAACGTAGAAGTATTGAAAAGTAATTGTTTCTTTTTGCTGGTTCTACCAGACTCCGACACTTTGGACACTTATAATGAGTACTTTGGTATTCCAACTGATGTCCAAAGCAGTGAAAGTAAAAGAAATGACGATGATATTTTTCTAACGATTCTTATAAGATTATTACAAAATTTAGTTGTAAGAATAATTATTCGATTTTATGAGATTACAATAATATTTAGTTATAAGAATAATCATTCGAATTTACAAGATCGAAGTATATAGTGACAATGCAATATGTTACTGTTATTATTTTTCTAAAGAATTTTTTTATGATACTGCGGCTGTGCCCAATATCGCGGTACCCAATATCACGGTACTGCCAAGCTGTTTTTAATATCTGCAAAATTAAGTAATAAGCCTACATTTTCTTATAGATATACATCTATTTCTATGACAACCAGCTAAAATCTGTTAGATTTTTAAATTCAGCATAATTTTTTAGATATAAATACAGAACTCTAGATAAATATCACAAATTCTTGATATTGGTTGCTATGACCAATGACATACAGCCCTCCCCCTGCCTGTGTATATTACACAGCAGCTTGCCATTTTACTTCTAATATAGCATTTCTCCTATTGCAGGGGAGAGATATAAACATATAATCTTTTCCTTTCATTATTGCTGTTTGTTGCACATAATAACGCCCAGTACATTACAGCTACCATTGCAGTTATCCTATTGCACTCCATTTGACTGCTAATATTGCATTTCTCAACTATCAGTACCCTTTCTTTTTGCATTATGACTTTGGTCGTGGGCTGTATGACAGGGGAATTTCTAGTTATTATATGAACAAGAAAAATATATAATAAGTTATACGTCAGACTAAATTATAAGAGTATAAAAGTAATGTCTGAGACTTAGAATATATTCACCCCTTGTTCTCTGAAGGTTGACTCTTTCACTTGTTCTGCTGACATGTCTGTCTGCTATGAAGAAGCTGTATTGAAGAGTGAAATCTTAGTGTGAATATGTGTCCTAATATATTGAACAAGGAATCGCTTAGGTTTCCAAGAGTGAAACTATAGTTTTAGAACTTTTAGTTTTGTTTTTAGATGCCGTGCCAAATTCCGAATAACTTGTGACAACCTTAAAAATTTTTGTAAAGAAGTGTGATGCATTGGCTATGGGCTTAACTCAAAGCCCCGGCGAAGATTTTAAAAGAGTTTGGAACTCAGCTATGTTTACTAACTCTGCCTAAAGGCTAGTTTTTAATTTGAGGTAGTAGTTATTCTCCCTTGTGTTAAAAATAAAACTAATTATTCGTGGATTTTAATAATTCGCGGATGCGACTACGCGAACTCGCAAATTATTAAATCCATCGAATATTTTTATCCTGTTGGGTAGTAAAAAGTTTTTTGTTAATGGCTTTTCATTGTTTAGCAAGCAATAGTTTATCAGCCAGCAAGCATTGGACAGCCAGTTATGTTTGCAACTCTTTGGCCATATTGGTTTATCACCATTACAGTTGCAGTACGCATGTATTTGATCCAATTCTCAATGTTTTCTATAACAATTTTTTATACAGTCAAACTTTGGCTCAAAAAGTTATTCTTTTGCTAGATTTTTTCCTTTCTACAAAAATAGTTGTATTCTTGAGAAAATCTTATGAGGTTACACAATACTTTAATTCAATCTAAAATATAAAAACAACTAATGGTGAATGCTTTAGGTAATTATACCATTAATGCTAATGGCATACGTGAATTATACATGAAAAAAATATATAGTTATGTTAAAACTAAACTAGTAAAGCAATAACACAAAAAGCCTTTTATGGTCACTTGGGTTTAGCTACAAAGACTGACAAGCATAAGTGTAGCCTTGGTAACACTGCAGATGGATGGGGCATAGGCAATGGTGATGATCTAGAGACACAGCTAATTTAACTAATACTTTTTGAAGTTCAAGTTCAAGTTCAAGTTCTATTTGGTATTTTTTCATTCTATCTTAAATCAACATGGACACCCTTTTCTAGTTTTACTCGTTTTTCAACTTTTTTTATATCACTTTTACTTTTTCTGTGCAGTTTTCAAAACTTTTAAAGAATTCATCCGTAGATGTTTGCTCATGTCTTGTAGTTGTCTGTATTTATTTATTTCTATATTTTCTTTTATTACTTTTACTAATTGTATTGGTATCAATAGGTTTAAAACTATAAACAATGATATAAACGCTGTTACATGTTATTGTAAAACCAGTGGTTCTAATTATGCAAATGAGACCTGAAGACATGTATGTTAGTTTGAAAAACTGCAGAATTTTTAGATTCTTCAGACATTGTATGTTGGGAATTACTCTGTATGTTGAGTTGAAACTTGCTCAAATTTTGCTGTGAATGTAAGAAATTTGAATGCTAAAGTAATCGAAATTCTGTATTTAACTTTATCCAGAACCCAATAATTATGCAATAATCCAAAAATACCATAATTGTTTTCTAGAACATCTGTTTGATTAGACCTTAAATTATGATCTAAATGTGTACACCTGCTCCAAAATCTGGATGCAGCCATATTCTTACACAGCTTTGCTTTTTGTAAAATGACTACTGTCAAACATTTATGTAGGGCTAAAGATTAAAGATGGAAGCTGCGAGGCCTGCGCGACCTCAACCTACTCTTGCACCTATCAACGGTGTCTGTCAGCATCCTCCCTCTGGAAGGTGCGTCAAAATGCTCCATAGACACCTCTGTGTCTCTGTTTACAGTTTTCCTATCACATATGTCAATTAATGAAATTAGGGAAGGTCAAGGTCTTGTTACTTAATGGTTAAAGTCAATGTTTATTAGAATACTAGCTGAATAAGCAACCGTACATGTTCCATGATAAGATACTACATAGTTGTCTGGTCACTTATTAAAATGGCTGACATAAGACCAAAAGCAATTCTTAATTTTGTGTTTTGCTCCAGTTAGCCTATGCATTATATTTTAATGAACCCGCACTCTATTGCTACCCGAATTTATGACAGGAGCTCTTATTTACAAAATCATTATAATTTAAATATGTTACACAAGGTATATAGTGCAAAACTACAGCAAAATATTTCATTAACATGTGACATCATAACTTATTACTGAACCGTATTCAGCACAAGTATAAACCAACTAAGTAACACACCAGAACCCTCCTTAAGAAGCAAAATAAAAGAAGCCACTGAAAATATATTGTTTTTGGGTCAGTCAGTAAGGTTAATTACTGTTTTTAGTAAGAAAATACTAGCAAAATCAAGTACAGTGGACCCTCGCCATACAGTACAGTGGACCTTCGCCATACTATTTTAATTTGTTTCAGACATAACATGAATGTTGGATTTAACTTAAATGAATTTAGCTTACTAACCACATACTTGAAGCTCAGTATGTATTTTTAACTATTTTACTGAACTTCAACTTTTTCATCGCTAGAATTTTATCACCTAACTGTTTCCGGTTTCGTTTTCTCAAAAACTAATAACGAATGACGCTGAACCGAGCGAGATCAAACATCATATCCCTTCCACTCGTTGTTAGAGGTATTTCAGTGAATAGCATATCGGCATAGTTATTATTCCGACGTAATCAGCACACCGACTGCCAAATTCGAATTTCTAAAGAATTTTCTGTTGATATCGTATGACGAAAAATATTTTGTATGCAGAGGTCGAAAAATCATTGTGTTTTACATCATAGGGCGAGAAAACTTTATAACAGGGTCATCATAACCCGAGGGTGCACCTTTTAAACTTGACACTGGCTATGTAATCACCTAGGCAGTGAGATGTTGAGTTATTCGTAAAAGCTCCTAGTTATATGCACATGCGGGAAGTAAACCATAGGAGCTAAACTAGTGGGCCTCAAGCATGGTGAAATGTTGGCCATGTTTTCATGTTCTCTCTTTAATTTATCTTTTAGTCTAGTATGGCTGTGATCACAAATCATCATTATCACTTTATAAACATGAAACTATCAGTGATCGCTTATTTCATAAAAAAAGCTTATAGCTTAAAAAAACGCAGGTGTGGTCAGTAGCTTGCAATAAGATTAGATTTGCCGAGATTTTTTTTGAGATTTATTGATTATGAGATTTATTTTTTGTAGTGTACAGCCGGATCGTGAGTTGATAATAGCATAATAGCATAATAGCATAATAGCATAATAGCTGAATCTGGTGGCTTCCCAACATATCAGGTAACTAGAAACTTTAGTCAGTTGTTCTGTAAGCTCACCAGTCTTGAGGTGACTGTATATTTACCTTATTACCTAGCTGACCATTTTAATCATTTAGGTTATTAAACCCTGTTGCAATGTTGGACTTGGGCTTGTAAAGTTTTGTTTTACCACACTTATGCTACTCAATATTATTACTAGAAAGCATCATTAGTTCCACTATTGAAAGTGATGCAGTATGCTACTATCTTCTGCGAAATATTTGATCTCATTTGCAATTTTTTGTAAGGAGCTTGCCAAAATGGCAGTTCTCCATTCTTATACATGTCGTATATTTACCATCGTCTAGTTCAGTATTCTGCTGTCAACAGAAAGATCGTGAATTGCTTAATTTAGTCCGAGTAAAAACTGGCATTTGATTTTCCGATTCATGTGTAAGAAATGGCTGTAAAGAACTGCGTTCACCCAGGAACACCACTGAAATGCATAGCCGATGACCAATGTTTAGCCTATACATTTGATATGGATACACATACTAACGCTATTAAACCATGAATAATGACAACTAGATTGGCCAATGAGAATTGGCCTCAGTAGTGTGAAGGCCAATTTTTAGTGACCAATTTAGTTGTCTAGAAGCAATTAAAGTTGAATCAAGATTGTTCGTTGAAATGTGCTGTTTTAGTCAATCACAGGTGTGTCAACTAATCTTCACTGACATAAACTAACTACTCATCAACCCTGAATTAGATATGTCAAAGACACATTTATCAGGGTGTAGGAGAGACAGGGCATATTGGGGTACTTTCCCAACATGCCCTATCATATTGGGATACATTCCGAATATGACTTCAAAGAGGTGACTGTTACTTTGGTGCTGCAATGTGTTGTAAAAACATGTGCTTTTTTATTTATATGTAGGCCTATATCAATGTTTGTCTGTCTGTGTGTCCAGTTATAGCGATAAAGTTTCAGGAATGCAAAATCTGCTGAGTACTGGATTTATATCAAAACCTCAATTTCTGTAAACAGGCATTTAACCAATGCACTACGCTGTCCAGCTAGCTATACCATGGAATAAATTGATTACATACTTATTACACATACCAATCTTTAATGGCTTCACGCTCAACTCTGCAGCTAGCATTTTGTGTTAAGCCAAACTAAAAGAAAAGTGTGTTCCCATACGGGAAGAAAAGTGTGTAAACTCTCAAGGCCAACTGGACTATTGCAATCAGTATAGATCTGAACAAAATCAACAAATCGCCAATGTATTGGTTATCCAAGAGACACATTTGTACGGATTGTTTTACGTTAGAAGACCAATTCAAGTTTGGTACCTACTCTATACTGGTACCACTATAAGAACAAAGACCAAGAGAAAGTATCCTATGCTTTCACCTAAGGACTAATGATATTAGCTCACGTTCTCATAGAATCACACTCTTAACACCGTTAATATTTCATTCCCCAAAACCAAATAATGCCGGGACCTTCTAGTGATAGGGCACTTTTTATCTTGCAACTGATTCCCGCGGTTGGTTAGCAACACAAGATGTTTGTACATGCACCGTGATTCATTTCTGAGTGTTGTGATTAGTTACTTAAAAATGGCAAATTCACTCAGCGTTAGGCTAGCTGGTAAATATGCATTCATTTGTTGGTAATATATGTATATGATGTAGATAGAGAATCTTCTATGGCGCCGCAATTTGGGAGTTCGGTTTACCCTCATGTATCGCAAGATGGTAGGTGGTGATCTGTCGGTTTGTTCCTATGGACTGTCTGGATCTAACTCTTTTACAAATGTTTATGGTATACTGTATCAAAACCTCCAGGAGCATATGGTGTAAGTACATGTATTATTCTAACTAGCTGATATAGTCATAGTTGTTTTATCAAGGTTACACATGAATTTAGGTTATAACATGTCTGGTAGGTGAATTATGAAGTTAGACTAGCCTTGATATTGGTCCAAGCAATTGTATGTACATAGTAATTCTTTGATCAGCGTTATACTCGCTGTAATTGCTAGAGAATCTGTTTTCTGCATAGATACATGTATATAAACTTAGATTGGCCAATAATAGCTATTCCCATTGGTTGCCTTGTCAGACTTAAATAGCATGACGTAACGTCACTGTATTGTACCTCATGCTTGACTGCACTGTTGTTTACAATGGAGCTAATGAGAAGAAGGTAAAGAAAATCACATTTATTTTCATATAAAAACCTTCTTGGATACATAATCCAGTAAACTAAAGCAATTCTGTGATAATATCTGATAACCACCATAAATTAAAACTATAAAAGCTATGAATTGTTGTACACAAATCATGAGCCATCATGGCTTTATTTGCCACCCTCTCCTATCCCCATTCTCTCTTTTCCCCTTCTCCAAAGAAGAAGTTAGAAGGGAAAAGAGAGAAGGGGGAAAGGAGAGGGGGGACATAGCCCACCCACTCAAAGAGCCAGACCCTGGCTAGGTAAATAGACTAATATGCTGAACTAAACATGACTAAATATGATGAGTATGCAAGTATGTCTTAAGTCAAAAATGAGACAGAATGATTATTTTACAGCTGGCTATGTAGCTGGCTAGGTCACCAAAGCTAAAGTGTAATGATTGTATCACTAGCATCGTGGATGTTACCAACTTTGATGTAAACCACGCAACGAATTCCCTAATCACAGTTAAGAATTAGGGTGGCTTGACTTTGTCTTCGCCTGTGGTGATTGAGGTTTGCAACCACAGTGAGAAAGCGACAAGATAGTTGCTTAGTGGTGCTGGATTGGTGAAAAACTTTGCCAGGCTAGCACTAATTGCCACCACTAAAAAGCCAGTCACGAAAGGACAATACCAAGTTATTTGTACAATACGCAAAAGCAAGTTAAAGGTTGACTTGCAACAAAATTCACATTACAGTTATTTGGTATCATAAGATTCACCATGTCTTACTCTGTTGTGTTGTAGGTGTGAAATATATGAGAAGGTGATTACAAGCTCTTAAAAGCTAAAAACTTATAAAGTCATACTTCAACTTACGAGTTTAATGCGTTTCGAGACTGAGCTCGTATGTTAATATACTCGCATGTTGGTGCAATTTATTTATATATCGAACAATTAAATATATATTGCTTGGTTTCTATACTCTAAAAATGCAAATAAAACACTCAAAACAAAATATTGTAACAGAAAGAACATGTTGGTTATTGTCATAATTTACCACATGCTTTCAAAAAGCAACAATTAAAAAATAATACAAGGAAATGTGATTATTTAAAATGTAAAATTAAATACATACAATAGCAGCTAACGCTAGCATTTGCCAGGGAGGGAGATATAAGTTACCCTTCATTACAACAGTTGACTTTGATAAATTTGAATTTTATCAATGTCTTAAAAGACAAACTCAGAAGCAAGCCTAAAAGCAAACTTTCATTTTTAACTTGACGTAGTTAAAATTTCTTCGGTGTTCGTAGTTTAAAGTTTCACGCTGGTTAGCTAAATTTTCCTTTGTTTCGCTTTCACGACTAGCCGGCCGTTTTAAGATAAATCTATCTAAATACGTTCGCCTTTGTCGCCCTTTCAACATGTTGCGATTAGGACGAACACAGGTGAGGTCACAAAGGATTAATGCATGACCACTAGCCAACTTGTCCGAATGTCTATTTTTATAGTTTTGATAGATAGCACCGGCCTTTTCACGTAGCATCGTTTCAGTTACGCTGTCACCGGACAATTGTTTATCTTTTATCCAATTAAATGCCTGAGCAGTCTCTCCATCAGCGGTCGTGAAGATTGCTGCGCCGTTTAGAAACTATGGTTAGTCTTTTTGCGAACTAAATGCCCTGAATATAATCCTTCTGTTTGATAATTGTGGATGTAGTTCTGTCATATTGCTGAGCTAGCTCAATCACGCATACACATTTCGCATATTTTTCAATAATTTTCCGTTTAATATCAACTGTTATCATTTGCTTTTTCTTTGCATTATCTTTCATTTTACTGGCAAACTTTCAGTCAACGCAGAGTACTTTTAATTCACATACAATGTAATTCTGCACTGAAAATCGCGCACAAAAACACAGTACCAAAGTATAACCTGAGTAGTTCAAAAATACAGAGTGATGCTGTTCTCATAAAACACCTTCGGCATACTTGGCAACTGACTCACGTGCTCGTATCTCAAACATGGCTCTTATGTTAGTGCTGAAACTTGCTTAAAAGCTGGCTCGTATCTCAAGTTTCTCGTACATTGGAGCACTCGTAAGTTGAAGTATTACTGTACTTAGTAATGTTTAGTTCAACGTGATATTAGTCTTTTACCTAGCCAGGGTCTGGCTCTTTGGGTGGATTGGCTATTTGCCCCCCTCTCCTTTCCCTCTTCTCTCTTTTTCCTTTCTCACTTCTTCTTTGGAGAAGGAGAAAAGAGAGAGTGGGGATAAGAGAGGGTTGCAAATAAAGCCCTGATGGCTCATGATTTGTGTCCAACATTTCATAACTTTTATACTTTTAGTCTATGGTGGTTATCAGATATTATCACAGAATCGCTTTGGTTCGCTGGATTATGTATACAAGAAGGTTTTTATGTGGAAATAAATGCGATTTTGTTACCTTCTTCCTATTAGCTCCATTGTAAACAACAGTGCAGTCAAGCATGAGGTACAATACAGTGACGTTACGTCGAGCTATTTAAGTCTGACAGGCTTTTTCCCTATTGGCCAATCTAGGTATATATATCTATGGTTTTCTGTAATGTTTGAATAGTTGGTACTTGATCTTGCGCGGCCAATTTTGTGTGATGAGTCTTGTTATCTTTGTCTGCCTCACTTGCCTCACCCCATCATTGTTACTGCCTCGTTGTTAAACAATTATATACCAAAATATTGCTGTTTGGCTATTTTGGGTAAATGCTTGTAAGTTAAGTTTCTTTAGTTTGAGTTAAATCTGTCTCTAATTCTGTCTCTAATTCTGATCCATTGTTACAGTATAGAGCTCAGTGAACTAAAGATTATCTGCCAAACTTTAAAAGCCTGTGAGCATGAAAGGGAGACAAGATGTCGTATTTTGGGCAGTAAGTTATCATTTTGTCATCTCATGCAAGTGGTTTAGAATTTAGTTTGCTGTTTTGTGTTTGTAGGATGTTTATTAGCTAGATATTGAATACTTCCGTCTAGTCTTACGTTAGATGCTGCCTTTGAAAGCTGCCGAGTTTCAGCTTATTCAGTGAGTTTTCACACCTCAGGTGGTGATATAAGATCTATACAAAAATGAGAATTTTTGTATATGATCAATCTCTTGACTGCTGTGGTAACTTATGCAGATATAAAATTGCAACAAAACTTTCACTGACAGCACTTAAATTACACCTATTTATCTATTATATTTATCTATTTATATACATGTATATAAATCTCAGTGTTTGCCGTTTGTGTGCCATTTGTGTGTCCAGCTATAGCAATAAAGTTTTCGAAATGAAAAATGTGCTTCGCACTGAATTTGAACATGAAACCTTCAGGCCTGTAGACAAGCGTGCTAAACCACAAGACTACATCTCCAACTGGCCGTAGCGAGATGAATAGTTTTTCGCAGATTCTTTACATCGGTTAAAATACTCGTGCTCAAAGCGCTTGGGAAAATACTACCTGTTATTAGCTAGCCCGCTTGATCATTATGCGTAGCGTAACAATTATTAAACTGGCTTTACATACGACTCTTGTTATTGTAAAGATATAGACTAGACTCGTTTGAATATTCAAATTAATTGGGTAATTATTTTATTACCCGTGCAACGCCAAACATTCACCTAGCAACAGTATATGTAATATTTCGCTTTTCGGCAATGATTTTTATGTTAGAAGAACAACGAAACAGTTTTGGATACACAGAAGGATTCGAATTGTGGTTGTTGAATTATATCAGTCAGCTTCTGTGTACATCTTATAGAGTGCGCTTGCAAAAAATCCTTCCTTCACACAAAGTCATAATTTAAAAGTTCTCTATTCGTGAGCGTCATCTGTTATAATATAATGTTCTAAATAAGGATTTTTAATAGTTAATTCTTAGGTAATCCAGTTCAGAAAATGAGCGATTTTAATATAGTTATGTAGCTACGTAAATGTTTTTGGTCGATGTTATTCAAATATTGTGAATACTACTTTCTATTTTCTCGGCATGTATGTGTTGATAAAACATGGTATTTGATCAAAATTACACCAAAAGAATATTAAAACTTTAATCTGTAATGTTATCTGTCGCTGTTAAGGCAATAAAACTTTATGCTGTTAGGTAACCTTTACCACGAGTAATAATGAGAGAGATCAACTCGTGTTAGTTCAGGTTTGGAGTGTGAAATAAGGGGTGCTTCTTATAAAATGAGAGAGATCAACTCGTGTTAGTTCAGGTTTGGAGTGTGAAATAAGGGGTTCTTCTTATAAAATGAGAGAGATCAACTTGTGTGAGTTCAGGTTTGGAGTGTGCAATAAGGGGTGCTTCTTATAAAACGAATTGTTGAAATTTGATTGTATTTTGTATCCTACGGCTTTATTAAAATGGATAAATAGACATGAACTGTCAAATGTTGATATAGAAAATTATTAGCCCTAAACTGGTAGCAAATAAATGCTAACAACATCTCCTAGCTGACTCGGGGTGGAAAATGAATTTCAGCAACCCCTTGGTATAAGATAATAATAATAGAATGACTCATCAACGATTTCATACTTGTTGCTTGTCTCTATTAAGAAAGTAATTATTCACTTCTTCTATCTCAAAAGTTTCAGCATATTTTAAACCAGTAATTATTGAATGTCTTATAGGAGTTGTCTGCTCAGGACTTGGTTCACGAATTTTGGCTGAGAGCTGAATGTTTCTTTTAGAGTTGCCTATGTATTGAATGATTAAACAATGCATATTGCAGTTTCAAATAAGTATTGAAGTTTAGTTTTTTTTTATATAAGTGTGCCTGTCTTCATGAGTCATTGCTATGTGTCCATGATGGTCAAATAACAGGAACACCTGAGCAACATCTATTTTTATTACTTTTCAACGATTATCTCATATGTGAGAGGGTTTAGACAGTGAGAAGTTAGGGTAGCCTAAGTTCTTCATATTCAGTTGCAGCTGTCCTGCTTTTTGCTAGTTATGATTACTTTTATCAATGCTAAGTTCATTGTTACCAAATTGCATTAATTTTACAAAAAAACTAAAGCTGTAAAAATACTTTTGCAGTAGTAGTGATATAACTTTTACAAAAATTTGAACAAATGTTTAATCGCCAAGGCGATTTCCTGTTAACATTCACACAGAAGTATCTTCTCACATGCAGCAGCTTTCCTTGTATGTCAGCCATCAGTTCTGTGCTAGAACTGCCCATCTATATACAGCTATGATTTTTTAGAGCCTGTTGACACATCTCCAAGGGTTCCACACATTTTTGCAATTCAAGTGGATATTTTCGATTGGGACAATCCAACAAACAGCATTCCTTTACTCACAGACGATATATTTGATCCTGGTAAGTTGGACTGAGTATGCATGTGGAGTTGTCTCCTCACATCATATATAACAGATTGTATGCGTTTGAGCATGCGTGTGTTGTTTATTGCGACAAGCCTTCCTTATACAGAATCACACTGTTGATAGTTCATGCATTCTTTCCAGGCCTATATTTTATAAAACGATTTATACGCTTGGTTATATCTTGTAAATATCTTCTACTACCTAGACAACTCCTGGTACCCGCGCTTGTCAGATGAATACCTGATAAAATTCTTTCTGTCATTACGTCGCGTTACTGGCTATATCGATATAATACTTTGCGTAACGCTGTCTGCTCTGCTAGAAATGGGAGTTCTGGATGTCAGCTAGAATTACTGATAGCGTGGTTCATCTGCTGACCATGATGGATCAGCAGGTTGTGTTGATGAACCTGTTGTTAGATGTGGAACCTTCATCTCTATCATGGGTACTGAGTAAATGTGAATAAAATGTCCCAAAGATATAGACTACAATGAATGTGAATGGTGTTTAATATTGACTGTACTAGATAAGATGGGGCAAAAACTATTATGATGTAGTTACAATTTTTTTTTTGCATATCCTTGAAGGCACCTATGGCATTGGGCATATCAAGTGGATTTCACCTGAAGGAGATCTTGATCCTGACGGAGGAGAGAGACTGATTGTGGAGTTTATAACAATCAAGCCCTTAGTTAAGCAAAGTACGCCCTTTTCTTTACATTCCGTTGCCACATAAATTTTCTGTGACCTTTGTATTTGCCTGTCTGGACCTGTCTTACAAATTTGGCCTGGTAAGTGAATTTGAGAGCTTTCATGCGCATTTGTCAGCACACTAGACTCTCGGTTTGCGAAGTTTCGTGTTTATGACGCCCCATAAGAAATAGAAAATAACATTAAAGTGCATTTTTTTAATCTGCTTAGCGTCATAGGAAGCGTAGCCAATTGCGAATTATTTTTTAGCGTGCAGCGGATGAATACGCTGTGTGATGCCGAGCGAGGAAGACGGTGTCACTCAGTTTCTGCGTTACGCCATTTTGGTTTTGTTTGGCTATTCCATCTCTCACGTGTTTTATTGTTTTTGTGAACTGCTTGCCCAATGCTATGGCTCCAAAACGTAGGTCAGATTCTAATAATAGTAGGGCATTGGAGAAAAGAAAGGCCATCATCATGGAATTGAAATTAGAAATTATCAAGAGATCCAAAAATAGTGAAACTACAATGAATATTTGCTGGTAGCCTGGCTTTAGTCGGAGCCTTCATCAGACTATAGAGTTAAAATAAACAACTTTCTTCGATGGTTACCATGTTCCCCAAATATCTTGATTGATTACACTCTGAGCCTTGGTTTCGACTGATTGATTAAACTCTATCCTTGGTTTCGACTGGTTAACAGGGACACATCGATAGTCATAAAATTTTAAAAAGTTGAGGTAGATTATGTTTACAATTGGTCAATTTTCATCATTGTCCAGCATAACCATTGTATTGTAACATACAATGGGTGTTTCCTTGTCCATTTTTTAACCCTGTAATCTTGTTTTAGGTGTCATCTATGGGTGCTTTAGCGATCCCAATAGCGATTGGTGTTCAACTCCGATAATGGATTCCAATTCCGATAATAGCATCGAGGTGATCATTCCGGAAATTCCCATGGGTGAAGGAGAGCTGAAGAAAACTATCCTATTTCAGGTCCAAAGTGAGCTTGGAGCTAGAACCGTAATTCGTAAATTACGGTTTCGAAGGAGGCAGCGTCATATTGGTTTGTTTGTATTTTCATTGGCTCTCTATGTTACCTATTTAACATAAGATCGTAAAAAGATTAAATTAGACGTATAAGATCGAATAAGTGTATGAGATCAAATACACAACCTAAGATCAAATTTGAAGTGCTATTAATTAGCATTTTTTTACTGCAAGTTTGTGCACACCCTTGAAATCATATGAGGCATAAGATCATATTTGATCAAAAAATATATATAAGGTTGAGTAAGGTGCATTGCACCTTATTCAATCTTTATGGTTACCAAGACTTATTTTAGTTTAGTTGTTAGTTTAATCATGATCTGAATACAAGATGTATGTTTAGTTGTTAGTTTAATCATTGTCTGAATACAAAATGTATGTTTAGTTGTTAGTTTAATCACAGTCTGAATACAAGATGTATGTTTAGTTGTTAGTTTAATCACGGTCTGAGTACAAGATATATGTTTAGTTGTTAGTTTAATCATGGTCTGAATACAAGATGTATGTTTAGTTGTTAGTTTAATCATGGTCTGAATACAAGATGTATGTTTAGTTGTTAGTTTAATCATGGTCTGAATACAAGATGTATGTTTAGTTGTTAGTTTAATCATGGTCTGAATACAAGATGTATGTTTAGTTGTTAGTTTAATCATGGTTTGAATACAAGATGTATGTTTAGTTGTTAGTTTAATCATGGTCTGAATACAAGATGTATGTTTAGTTGTTAGTTTAATCATGGTTTGAATACAAGATGAATGTTCAGTTGCTAGTTTAATCATGGTCTGAATACAAGATGTATGTTTAGTTATTAGTTTAATCATGGTCTGAATACAAGGTGTATGTTTAGTTATTAGTTTAATAATGTTCTGAATACAAGATGTATGTTTAGTTATTAGTTTAATTACGGTTCGAATACAAGATGTATGTTTAGTTGTTAGTTTAATCACGGTCTGAATACAAGATGTATGTTTAGTTGTTAGTTTAATCATGGTCTGAATACAAGA
Organism: Watersipora subatra; assembly: GCF_963576615.1. Lineage (NCBI taxonomy): Eukaryota > Metazoa > Bryozoa > Gymnolaemata > Cheilostomatida > Watersiporidae > Watersipora > Watersipora subatra. Next base: position 53,106,314 of record NC_088717.1, on the reverse strand, counting down.
TGTATGTTTAGTTGTTAGTTTAATCATGGTCTGAATACAAGATGTATGTTTAGTTGTTAGTTTAATCATGGTCTGAATACATGATGTATGTTTAGTTGTTAGTTTAATCATGGTCTGAATGCATGATGTATGTTTAGTTGTTAGTATAATCATGGTCTGAATGCAAGATGTATGTTTAGTTGTTAGTTTAATCATGGTCTGAATACATGATGTATGTTTAGTTGTTAGTTTAATCATGGTCTGAATGCATGATGTATGTTTAGTTGTTAGTATAATCATGGTCTGAATACAAGATGTATGTTTAGTCGTTAGTTTAATCATAGTCTGAATACAAGATGTATGTTTAGTTGTTAGTTTAATCATGGTCTGAATACAAGATGTATGTTTAGTTGTTAGTTTAATTATGGTCTGAATACAAGATGTATGTTCAGTTGTTAGTTTAATCACGGTTTGAATACAAGATGTATGTTTAGTGAGAAGCACCAAAGCTTCATAATAGTAGCAACACACGTAATCACATTCGTAAATGGTTGATCGAGAAAACAACACACTTGAGCTTGTGTGCCAACTTCAGAGACGAAGCTAAAATGATTTGGGAAATAACATTTTTACCGTAAAACCTTCATTCGCATGCTACCTTTATTTGAACGCCACCTTTAATAGCGCATCGTTATAGAAGGGTGGAAAAATACAGCTTCTCCCTTGAATTGAACGCCGCCTTCATTAAACTGCCACTTTGACACTCTTTGATCTTTATGAATCTATAATAGAAAATGATCAGTAAAAAAGTATCCACAAAATGGTACTAATAAATTGTTAAATCAATAACAAGTAATTCTTTTGTTGTTGCTGTTGCCATGGTTTTAGTGAGAAGATCACAATCATCAGAATTACCTGTGATTTGAAGTCACTAGGGTCTAAGCCCTATTCATTGTCTTCTGATTAGTTCGTAATGTACTTTACCACATTATGAACATTCATTCATAATCACGTGGTTCACCACCTGATGTGAATAGTTAAAGTGGTTTAATGACCACAAGGAGCACTGTATGACGTTATGGCAACCATTATTATGACGTATCAAAGTCCGTTTTCTTACTTCAATCCTTACAGATGTTTCTTTAAAACATTGAAGGCGACACCACCAAAATAATTAACAACTGTATTCGTCTAATCCTTTTTTCAAAGTAGTTTCTTGTTATATGAAAAACGCTTTAGCAAAACTGCTGAGGCCGATGGCAAAAAGTGCCAAATATGGGCAATGTTAGCAACGCTTTGCCCGTAAAAGTGTTAAATTAGTCTTCCCGAAATTCTGACGAGCTTGTGGAAGAATAAAGCAAATAGAGGTGCAAATGGAAAATATGTGCAAATAGAGGTTTTACAGTATTTATAGCGATGTTAGGTAATGATGCAACTCAGATATATTTAAACTGCATCTTAAGGCTGCAATGACTAATCATCTTCTGGTACGCCAGGCCAACTTTTTGTGTTCCAAAAAATCTTGTGCAAGTTATCAATAATTGACTAACTCGTGTCAGACAATCAGTAATCAATAATCAGTATTAGTAATTGGATTATTGTAAATCTACCAGCATTGATACAGTCAGTAATCAAAAGAGTTGAGAAGTACAAATAACATCATGTAAAATAATACCTTAATGAGAAGTCAGCTCTATGTCTTTTAAATATCTTTTGCAGATCACTGGTTAGCCTATGTTGTGAAATATAAAATAAATTTTTAAGTATTCAATTTTAAATACTACAAGAATGGCACATGAAAATATTTTCCATATTTGTCTATCTCAGGCGTTCAGACACTTGGAATTCTAAAAGGAATCTTTTTATAGACCAGCGGGTAATCTACCTAATGTACCTTCATTGCCTGATAATCTTTGTGGTACGAGCAGTTGAGATTTAGCCATGCGTTGTAGAGTGACTAGAGTTTAATAGCTGGCAGCCATTTTTAGTCTACATCTGTGTTATTCTTTGTGCATGCTTTGGTGAAGGAGATTGAATGTTGAACAAGCAACTCGTTTCTTATTCAGAGACTGATTTATTCGGGGACTTACTTAGGCTCGGCCCAGATCTGGATAATTACCCTGAATTTCCTTCAGGAAATGCCCTGCCTAACGATCCAACGGTTAGTAATATATTATATATTATAATATATGGTCAGATTACATGATGGTCTAAATAGGTATGTTTATTAGATTTTTACAAATGTACATGTTTTGAGCCATCAGAACTGTAGTTATCATACCCTGTAGTTGTGTGACTGCCCTCTATTCAACTAGAGCAATACAAAGGTAAAATATTTCATAGTCAGGCACCTTACCTTAAAAATGTCCAATTCCTACACAATTATTGTATGACCCTGAGAAGTTCATGCGGTTCAATAGCTGGTTATTTAATAAATGTTGTTCGGTAATTTTTGGGAATGAATAATTGGAGACCTCGGTGTGCAATAATTATAAATGTGTTATCAACTTGTAAAGTTTGATGTTAAAACTTGTGAGTTTTTCACCCCAAGTTAAGTTTAGTTTGATAGTTTATGAAGTTTAATAGTTTTAATAATAGTTTAAAGTATATATAGTTTTATCATTCACCATCACATGTAAGATATTCCAGTTATAATTTTCATCTCAGTAGCCAATTGTCCCATCCATAATGCACTCCAATCATATACTGTACTTTTCGGACTACAAACCGCACTCCTATATAAGCCACACCTGCTTTATTTTATCATATACCGTACTTTTCGGACTACAAACCGCACCCCTATATAAGCCACACCTGCTTTATTTTATCATACACTGTACTTTTCGGACTACAAACCGCACCCCTATATAAGCCACACCTGCTTTTTTTTTTATCATACACCGTACTTTTCGGACTACAAACCGCACTCCTATATAAGCCACATCTGCTTTATTTTATCATATACTGTACTTTTAGGACTACAAACCGCACTCCTATATAAGCCACACCTGCTTTATTTTATCATACACTGTACTTTTCGGACTACAAACCGCACCCCTATATAAGCCACACCTGCTTTATTTTATCATATACTGTACTTTTCGGACTACAAACCACACTCCTATATAAGCCACACGTGCTTTATTTTATCATACACCGTACTTTTCGGACTACAAACCGCACCCCTATATAAGCCACACCTGTTTTATTTTATCATACACTGTACTTTTCGGACTACAAACCGCACCCCTATATAAGCCACACCTGCTTTATTTTATCATATACTGTACTTTTCGGACTACAAACCGCACTCCTATATAAGCCACATCTGCTTTATTTTATCATATACCGTACTTTTCGGACTATAAACCGCACCCCTATATAAGCCGCATCTGCTTTATTTTCCAAAAAATAATAATAAAACAATACATAGGCCGCACCTTTGTATAGGCCGCAGAACTCAGGACGATGCTTTTTAACGCGGCTGCAACTTTGCTGGTTAAAACGGAACAGTGCCTAACATCACTGTTTCGGATTAACTGACGCTTTTTAACCTAGTGTTTAACGGAACAGAACCGTTAGGCGGTTTCGTATTTTCTTTCACCGCTAGAGGCGCACTAACCAGAGATTCTGGTTAATGTGCCCTAGCGGTGAAAGAAAAAGCCACAGAATAGCCGCACCCTTCTATAAGCCGCATGGCTCAAATCGTCAGAAAAAAGTAGTGGCTAATAGTCCGAAAAGTACGGTAATTGTAATTTTTACTGTCATCACCTACATGTTTATTCATAACTTGTATGATTGTATATGTTTTTGGGTGAACTCATATTTTTTAGTCCATAATCATTACGTTAGTCTAATATAGTTTTTTCATGTTTTATAGCTTGCTGGTCTGCCCAATGCTCTTGCGATGCCCGGCTTCAGACCAGAACCCAATGATGATCAGGATTTGGGAGATATCCCAGAGGTATAGTAAATCTATGTCAATCGGCTATTCATTTGTTATGTTCTAGGATTGTCCTGATAGAAACTGATGTCTGTGCATCTGTCATCTTTGTTGTTGATAGTAGTGAAACTTTGTCAGCTTTAAGTTGTTGTGTTGTATTTAATGTATAGAATTGTATTTATCTTCTTATTGTGTGCATGATTACTCTAGATATCCAAGTCACTGACATTTTTAGTATCACCTCAATTTCACACTCAAGGTTTACAGCTTTGTGAGTGTTTCTTTAGTGTCCAGCATGTGTGAAGGATTATCCAGCATGTGTGAATGATTATTCAGCATATGTGAAGGATTATCCAACATGTGTAAAGGATTATCCGGCATATGTGAATGATTATCCAGCATGTGTGAAGGATTATCCAGCATGTGTAAAGGATTATCCAGCATGTGTAAAGGATTATCCAGCATGTGTGAAGGATTATCCAGCATGTGTGAAGGATTACTACTGCAGTGTCTCTTGCGGCGTTTGGGCTCAGTAACATAATTCTTATTGCAGGTGTATTTGTAATTTGTGATTGCTACATATAATTGGTGGTTATGTTGTTGATTCATGAATTATTGCATTTTGTCTTATAATTATGAATTGTTATTTCTACTCAACTTGCTTTTATATACAACTTTTCCATTATATTATGTAAAGTTCCTTCCTGCAAGAGCTTTATTGTGCATTCCAAGAACTTGAAGAACATTCTTAGAAGAAGATTTTTAAGTGAGATTGAACAGGCTGGTGAAGCCTAAAGAAAATATGTAATATTGTAAAAATAATTTAAATCGTGCCAGTTTAAACCGTAATTTACCATTAACACTCATTTGCAATTGACCTTTCATACGATGTCACTATCTATTTCTATCATATTATTAGTAACATATTAGTAAGTGAAATATACAGCAACCAATTAAGAATACTTCACCTTGGTATCAAATACTAGGCATATGATGTAGTATTTCATTGGTTCAGAATTTACTTAGCTAAATTTAGACTCTAGTTTATGATCATCGGTTCTATTCCCTTCCATTTTATTTACAGATGGCAATTATGGAGTCTCCATCAGAGGAGGGTGAAGATTATAACGAAGATGGCTTTGACCCAAATTCTCAGGTAAAACATTTGTTTATGAAACAATCTGAATAGATGCTGTGTTATACATAAGAGACTTTATAATACTTCCATTCTATTTACAGATGGCAATTACGGAGTCTCCATCAGATGAGTGGGATGATGAAGAGCCTGATGACTTTCAACCAGGAGTTCAGGTAAACAAGAGTTCAGGTGAAATAGTGGTTTAAAGCACATCAATTATATCAGTACTTTTACATCTTTTATACTTTTTATCTTTTATAGTACTTTTATACTTGTATCATATATTTCAGTACATCAGAGTTTTAGCTTTCGAATGAGCCTATATCCAATACTCAAAGAATAATATAACTATGAAAAACAGGGTGTCAAAAGTATGTCCGGCAAAAAGAACACCAGGTTGTGGTTCCCACAATGTGATGTCATAATTATCATTTAGCCTTAGGTTGTCGATTCCTTCCGCTGCCATTGAGGCTGCACTTATCTGTGACAATCGGCTCTCTTAAACCCCGTGCACGCTAATAATAAACTAGGATTCTAGATAATCAACAATGCCCGGGGATCGTGCTAACGCCCGACCAATACAAACGCATGTTCTGAGTTGATAGATTTCAGGTGATTGTTAGAGTTTGCTTTTTTCATCCTTTCGTTCATTTTAAACATTTATAGTAATTATTATCGCATCGTTTTATATATATGATTCAAAATGCTTTCTAAATAAGATTATGCTTCAATAAATATACTGTTGTTGATAAATGTAATGAAATCACATCGATTAAATTGTGACCTGCAATGGCGTGGCCCTAGGACTATACGTAAACTACACTCTCGCGAGATCATGCAATGCTTGAAATTAATTAGCCTCAGTCGTGCCCCTCAACATCACAATAGAAAGAGAGAGCTAGTGCATAATATCATCAGGAAAATATAGTATGGTGCTTGGAATCTGAGTTATTTATCATAGAAATATTCTGTACATGGAGAGCTAATGACACTTATTCCTTTGTCATCTTCATTGGTTGTCTGGAGTTGTCCTAGCTTCGCCCACCACTAGCGTCATTATCGTAGTTGATAAATAAGCGGTAAGAGCACACAACACCGGATATGAAAATTGTGACGTCATAATTTGCTAACCTAAACCATTGAACATTTCTGCGGTAGATCTTTGGGGAAATCCTACAAACACCGACCAATGTCTGTCTCACCATGTCAAACAATGGCTCATTTGAAAGCCAAGATATTGAAGAACCTGAATAAGCTGAAACAGTACTGATATAATTGATGTGCTTTAAGAGACAATCTGGCTACAATCTAAGAGACAGTGGCTCTTAGCTAAATTTAGACTCTAGTTTATGATCATCGGCTCTATTCCTTTCCATTCTATTTACAGATGCCAACTATTCAGTTTCCATCAGAGGAACTTGAGGATCATGATGCAGAACCTGACAACTTTCAACCAGGAGTTCAGGTAAAGAATCTTGTGACAGATATTTGATTGTTTAGAGAATACTCTTTATGCTTAGACCAATTAGAAATGGTTGGTTGTATATAGTCAGTATTGTACTAATTACTAGGTGTATACTCAGCCTCTAACTAAACTAAGAATATACAACTGTGAAACATTTATGCATCTCGCTAGTCATAGTTATTACTAGCTGTATACGAACCTTAATAATAAGGTGCTATGCAATATTATAGTGGCTGTATTATTATATTAAATTACATTTACTAATTATGTAATTGATAATAAATCAAACTAGCGGTATTATTATTTATAATAGTATATATATATTGGGAGTTGGAATGATTGTTGTCTTTATAACACTACGGAGAGCAGAAAAATGAATTCAGAATAGCAGGTAATCTTCTAAACAAAATACTAATCAAGATATTAGATAGAGGTTTTATTCGCACTAAATTACGTGATGATGAAAGACAGCTTAACTATTCTCATGTTCATTTCAGTCTTTTTTGTTGTTGCTTGGCAAAATTTGCCTTGCGGTTTATTTCCATGTTAATATCCTATTATTTCACTAGATCTATTTCTCAAGGATTTGCGCTTCATAAGGTTGCACAATTGTTTGACATCAGCTTTTTTACAGGTGTAACCAAACATGGCACGGGTTGAAAATTTATTTTTTCAAAAAGTATTGGTGTTTCAACTTGCAATTATACTTCAACCCATTAAGTTTTTCCACAGTAATCAAATTATTCATGTAAGTTTTATAATTGTTTGCATGTTTTTTTTATCCAAAATTCTTGTGTTGCTGATTAGCTCACCATGATTTGTTGTTATCATATTGTACATCTGAATGTTGGGTTTCCAAGTCCCTTCCTTTTCACATGCAGGTTGAAGAGCAGTTGGGGCCTTTGTTTAATCTCAGTGACAATCTTCTATATTAAAACTGATAATTTGGTGAGTCTCATTAGATCAAATATTTTATATGGCTGCTTCATGAAGTTGTCTCATCATTTCCATATTTGCATCTATGGTTGTATGGTTTCCTATGCTCCTATTCGTATTGTTTAAAAACTAAGCCTTTATTTCTAGTCTAGCTAAACTGGTTTTACCGAAAACTGCTGTGAACCACAAGGTTTAAAAACATGTGATACATCTGTACCCCGTACACCTGTACACAAGTAGTTGTCTAAATATTGTTCCTTGGAACAATCGAGGTGATGGAAAGGTTCATGGATGTCATTTAGTTTTGAGATTATGGTGCTTGTTGATGTTGTTTTGTGTTATATTGAAATATTCACCTGTTTGATTGCAGACTGAGAGCTAATCGAAATGACTGGCCTTGACATAATCCTCTACAAGAGAATATGCATCCAGTAATCCTTCTCCTCTTTTCGATTCACCATTCTTCGATTCAGTTTATGCATCAGAGACTATTATATTTCTTACTTATCAATTCAATTGCAAGACAATGTCAAATTATTGGCGATAATTTTACCATTTTTCCACAAACATGGACTTCATACATAGAGATCTTATTGAGGCAAATGTTTCTATGGTAGTAAATAAGTGACTTGTTTATAATCTCAATCGTCTGTTACAATAACTATGTCATTTGTTATTGGCCCAGAGCAATGCCATTTGATTTCCTTTTTTTTAAACTCTTTCTTTAAAATTTACTGTGTTCAAAACATCACCATCACAATAATTTGATGTAACTGTTTTATCCCTGATTTTCGCATGATCAGGATCGTTGACTTCGGTTTTTTTGGCTTCGCCCCATGCCTTTCCTCATCTATCAATACGCTTGATGTTGTCAATAGTTGTGTGATTCTAGTGAAAACAAGCATCTAGCTCCTGCATCACTTGATCCAAAGTGACCTTTGAGGCTGTTGAAACTGAGAGGATTGTTGTAGTATCAATCATGCACTTCTTTAAAAGAAACCAATTCATCTGAGGCACAAAGAATACACGTGCATAGGGATAGCGCTCTTTTTCTACAGGGATGATGTATTGAATTAAATCATACGACCAATGACTAGGCTAGTGGGTATACCACCATTGACTCAACCGCATAGTTCTTTGTCAATCAGCACCTCCAGTTTAACTGCAAAGCGTCTTTCAAGCTCAGAGTTAAAACAAAAACAAACCATGTTTGACTAAATCTTGGTTGTACTCAGTTGGTTGAATTCTGAACCATTATCTACTCTGCGTACCATCAGCACTGCAGAGTTCTATACAAGAACAATAGCATGCATAATAAATGAACATGTAAGAATTTTGGATACATTGACAGCAACTCTTAAAGCATGAGAGGGAAACATGAGACAGGGTATGCTTAGCCAAAGTCTTGGCTTTTTCTCCGGATGGATGGGTAGCATTGTTAGAAGTGAAAGAGAATCAAGGGCAATCATCAAATCAACGCACTTGAACACAAACAACTGCGAATTGAATCATAATTTATGATACCCCTACTTATGATACCCCCAGTCTGTTGACTAGTCTAAGAAGTGTTGTGCACAGAAGAAGTCTCAGCTAGTCAAAGATATCTTTTTATGTATGTTGATTTGTGAATTGTCCTTGGTTTTCTTCCCCTTCTCATCCTATCCCAAGAAAGCAGACTTTGGTTAGTATGCCTAATTAATCCAGTTCTGGCTTTAGACACCTTTCCCTCCTCTCTCTCTCGGTTTTTCTCTTCCTCTCACGCGTTCCTTTCTCTCATATCTCTCACTTATCTTTTTGTCTCTCTTTCATCTATTTCAGTCGTTCCTCACTCGATTCTCTTACCACTCTCTCACCTGTCTTTCTCATCTCTCTCATTCATTTTTTCACTTGCCTCCCGACTACTTATCTCTCTCATCTCTCTCTTTTTCTCTTCCTTTCTCTCTCCGTTTCTCTTTTTTCACTTTACCCCAAAAAAGCAAAGACCTTGGTTAGTATGCTCTTTATTCAGCCCTTGCCTTAGACACCTTTTTGGTAAAACATCATAAAAAGGATATATACATCATATGTATCTGATTTACCTTCTATGCGAGTTTCTTTTTCTGTGATGATCCTGCTGTCTTAGCTTCAATCAACCTCTTTTTTGGTAGCTGTGTTTCAAATATGAAAACTTCAGTTTTAAAATGTTTGTAATATTTTCTTTAATTGCAGTATTTTACAGCGCATGAAATTTGTTCCACATTGTTTAGGTTTCATTAATTAAAATTTGTGTTCATGCGATTGAACCAATAAATTACAAGCCCCATTGCAACTTGAACTGATCTTTTTCAGATGTGGACATGGCAGATGCAGCATTTTCGCCTTCCTCTCTTTCATCGCCATCTTTACTTGTAACTTTATTAGACAAAGTGGAAACAAATGTAGCACACTCTTTCTCATTTCGCCATGCAGTTCCTTTTTAATTCAAGCAGTGTAGATTTTTTGGAAACTGAGTACCTCTCGGAGAGAAATTATTTTAAGTTTTAATTTCAGCTGGCCGCATAACGATTTCAAAAATTTTTTTAGCTGGCATTTACAATACGTATAAAATTGAGGGGAGTTGACTTAATTTATGTAAACGATTTGGAGTTGTCCTCTTTCTTAGAAAAGTGGTAATTGGCCAAGCTGATGAGTTAACGAGTCAATTTCACAAACTAACAAACGAATTGGCTCGGCAATTCTAGCCTGTGTTCTTTATAAAAAAATAAAGAGATTGATACGGCCTCTGCACAATATGATAGATCAGAGCCATGGAGTGTAAGAGTTATGCCATGCTAGTAACGCAAAATTTGATCACGTGACCATATGGCAGCCATCTTAGTTCCACTTATTGTACTCAAAGTGATATATTTATATCTGATAGTGGGATATCTGATCTTATAGTGTTTCTTTAAGGCCAGTGAGAAGGTTGATTGATTACCAATGCAGCAAAGGGTTGAGGCTTGCTCCTAACCTTTCTGAATCTGCTCTAGAGCCTATAGTCACTTTGAGAAAATGAAAGTGTACAATGCATTGAATTTTTTTAGTCATAGTGTATCTTGTGCATTGAAACTCATGGTTAAATATTCAAAAAGCCCAGACTCTGAGCATACATGTATCGAGCAAGCATGTTCACTCAAGTGGCCATCTCTGCAAATTAGATGGCGAGTACAGTCATACCTCGACATTTGAGCTTAATGTGTTCCAGGTCTGAGCTTGTATGACAGCGTTCTTGTATCTCAAAGCAATATTGCCTGATAAAATAACTAATCACAAACTCATCCGTTCCCATACTGTGAAGAAAAAAGCCTAACAATACATTATTACAATGGAAAAATGTATTTTAATTATTGTAATTCACAACCTATGCTCACAAAGTAACAAATACCTATTTAGGGGTTATGATCTGCAATACAATGTAACATTACTACGTACAATACTGTATGGAGTTTTTACATTCGAGACAGACGCAGTGGATAACGGCGGTGTGAGAGAGACTGTACTTCATTCGGTACACTAGATTTCTGTGATGCTACGTAACATAACATAAACTTTGACTTCAATGAATTTAGTTTACTTAATACACACTTACAGCTAAATTTTAATCTTTTACTAAAGTTAACTCTAATTTTGTCTTCCCTTTAACTTTTTTATTATCTTTTTCAGCTTGATATTTTACCTCGCTTTCGCTGTAATTTTTATTCAGCCCTTTTAAACTTTTTTCAAATTGATTCGACGAGAAAGCCCAAGCTATGCTGTTATCAAACACGACCTCTCTCATACTTCGCCGTTTAGTGGCGGCATCGAGAACCAACTCAAATGCTCGTATCTCCAAGTTTTTTTGTATCTCAACAGAGAAACTTGCTCGACAATGTTCTCATATGTTGGGGCACTCGTATGTCGAAGTAGGACTGTAACGCTATTTTGGTATCGACCAAACATTTGGATGAAACTAATGTGATGCTTTCACCTAATTTCTCTGGTTTGGCTCAACCAACATTATTCCTACCAGTTACGTCTGGTCAAAGGATAGGTGATGATGTTCGCCATTTCTCTCAAGTCATTTGCCTGCTATATGCCTCACCACAAATAACTATGTGATGAAGAAGGAAAATGTCACGTTTTCCATGATGTTTTCTACACGATTTCTTAAAGTTTCATAAGACACATTATTTCAAATTATACGCTTTTCAGATTGAAGATGAAATGGGTAAAAGGGTGATGAAAAGGACTCATTTAATTTCAGAAGATGATCCAGACATAGGTGAGAATTTATTCTCTCTTTCTTAACAGAAGCATTGTTATGTGTTAAGATCATGCTGTAATATGTTTTGTTACAATTATTCTAGCTTCCCCCAAAAGCCATATGACACATGCTACAGGGAGTGGAGTACTGCAAAACCCAATGCTATAAGTTTTGAGGTAAGACTGCAGCTTTATGCAAAGAGCCTTTTTTTCTGAAAAGAAATGTTTAAAATTATAATATTTCATTAATAGATGCATGACTCTCTACAAAGTATAACTCTCTGATGTCATTTATGTCATCATAATTATTTATTTAAAAAGATGATTGTTCTTCAAATTGCAATTATAATTCAACGCATTAAATTAATCCACAATATTCAAATTATTCATGTAAGTTTTAAAATTGCTTGCGTGTATTTTTACCCACAATTCTTGTTTTGCTGATTAGCTCCCCATGACTTGTTGTTATCATATTGTATACCTGAATGTTGTGTTTCCAAGTCTTTTCCTTTTCACGTGCAGGTTGAATTTGAAAAGCAGCTGAGGTCTTCGTTTGATCCCAATGACATTCTCCTATGTTCAAACGGGTGATTTGGTGAGTCGGGACAAACCAAATATTTTATATAGCTGCCTTATGGAGTTGTCTCATCATTTCCATTCTCATACTTGCATCTATGGTTCCCTATGCTCCTATTCGTATTGTTTAACAACTAAGCATTTATTTTTAGTCTAGCTAAACTGGTCTTACCAAAAATTGTTGAAAACCACAAGGCTCAAAAACATGTGATACTACACCTTGCAATGATGAGTTGTCTCACCAATAGAACAGTCAAGGTTGTCGCATCTAGGTAGTTACAGCCCTAAAGCTGGCAGGATACAGTCAAGCAAAAAGCATATACTATATCTTATTTGTGTTGCTATACAGCCCAAGCATCATGCACCTGATTGAAATCTCTGTATTTCACAAATGAATAATATGAGATACAGCATATATATTAGAAATATCATCTAGATTACATAAATATCCATGAATTCATCCATTGTCGTGGTTGCTGTGGTTTTAGGGCTCAGTGTGCCTGAGAAAATTGATCATAGTAATCATCTGAACTACACTCTAATTAGAAGTCATTAAGGCTCAAATATAATCCATCGTTTTCATATTCGTCCCTGAGGTGGTTTACAACCTGATCTGAAGACTTTAAAACATTTAGATGATTGATTAGAATGCTCTTTAAGAGCAGCTTACAAGCATCAGGAGCTGCCATTGTTATGGCATATCCAGGTCTGTTTTCTAGCTCCAGTGTTTTTCAGTTTTTTCTCAAAACTTAGAAAGCTACACAATTGAAATAATTAATAATTCTATGAGTCTGATAGCTTTTATTTTAAGTAGTTTTTTGTTTAACTCGGTCTGATACCTCGACATCTATAAAAAAAACGTTAAAAAAATGTTGACATCAGTGACATAAATATCTTTTCACCCATCAAAGGATTAAGTGAATGTTCAGTCAACAGATTCTAGTTCTAAAGCCTCATACACATTCTTTGGATGCTTTACCAACATCTATCCTTATTGATGTGATGTTTGAGTTGCTGGACAGCTGTTTATCTCATAGAATGTTTACTTTGGGAAGTCTGATAGTGAGGCTAAGAGTGTACACAAATATTTATCAAAGTATTGTTCCCTGGAACAAGCGAGGCAATGGAAAAGTTCATGGATGTCATTTAGTTTTGAGATTATGTTGCTCGTTGATGTTGTTCTGTTGAATATTGAAACATTCACCTGTTTGATTGCAGACTGAGAGCTAATCGAATGACAGACCTTGACATAATACTCTACAAGTGAATATGCATCCAGTAATCCTTCTCCGCTTCTCGATTAACCATTCTTTGATTCAGTACTTCTCCGGGTACAAAACATTAAATAAGGAAATATATAAAAAGTAAAATACATGTACACAGATGGCTATCCTTTAACGGTGAGAGCATCGTTGTACTGGCAACATTCGTAGTTGACTATTTTTCGCTTTATGGAATGTGAAATGAGTGACTCCTGTTTGTCCTGTTCTTATCTTTCATCATATAATCTAATCATTGATGGCTCTTTGGCTCTTAGGATCTTTGGCTAAAAAAACTATAACTTGTTCTTGAAACTTTCTCTATATATTGAAATCGTCGTTAGAATTGCTCCCAAGTCCTGTGGCGTACTTCATTTAAATACCAAAGATGAGCACAGCAGAGGGAAGATAAATCTTACTGAGCAGTTGGCTTCGATTTTAGTGTAGGGTGTTTTGTCTACTACTGGTGATTTTTTCCATAAAGCTTTAAGATCAATTTTATTTTATATAATTCAGATAGAAATTCAAATACTCTCCACTCCTCTCTCTCATGCTTTTTGGGTCTGAGTTTAAAAGATAAAGTAACAATGAGCTTTCCAACTAGATTAAAGAGGTTTTTTTTCTCAGCACATCATTATAAATTTGCAGCGAACCCTCTAAATACTTGTTTTAACCTTTACCACACTGTGTAAGGATTCATATATGAAGTTCTGTTTAATTAGATGGATAATTAGATGGTTGACCTTCACATATTTCTATACAGATGCATCCAATAACCCCTCCGTTACTTCTCGATTCGTCTTTCACGACTTCAGTACTTCACGGAGTTGTAAATAATAAAAAGTAAATTCGTTCTTTCATCATATGGCCAGATCTTTAATTAATCTTTGGCTTAAAGGCATTTATTTATACATTCATGATTCTTTCAGACCTTGTTTTAAACATTTATAGTTAAATATTACAATATAAATAAATGCATAATATCAACACATGGAAAAGTCTTTTGTTAAAGTAGAAAATGTATGCAATCATAACTAGCCACAGCTCATGTTAATATCTTCAGCCAACCTGTAGAAAATATCCAGGTGCTTGTGAGATTAAGATGTCACCTTATTAGCAGAGTTACTACTCTCAAATGTAAAAATTCTCAATCACATTTCTGCATTTAGTGAACACCGGTTCATAATTGACACAAACACCATGAAATCTCTTTAGGGTTGAATGCTGAATTGGGTCATATGTACCCTTATCTAACTGAGCAGGAACAAGGGGAGTAGAGATCAATTGTTCAATGACTAACTTTAAGCTGTCAGTGCTCTTCAAGACTTGCTGGAGATTTTAGTAGATTTTCATAATGCCTTAGTTTATAAAAGCTGGTAATTATGAGAGTTGAATTCTCAGCAGGTGCAGATCAAAGAGATCCTAACTGCTACAAACATTAGTCACCTAAAATAACTATCATCATGCCTTGTGAACATAGAAAAGGTCTGCTCCCGTGATATATAGTTTCAACATTAATAGCTCAAGAATAGAAATCTGGAAACAACAAAACTAAAGAATAGAAATCTGGAAACAACACACTATAATCAGAGGGCTGTAAAAGCAACAGCGGGATCTTTAGAAATAAGTTGATCAGACAAGAGCTGAGCAGTTTCATCACTGGTAGTATTTGAAGGGCTCAAACCATGGGAGGTCATGCAAACGCTTACACCATCCGCCCTGCCACAGTTTACGTAAAGCTCATCTTTCTGTGCAGCCTCTTGTTCCGATTTCCATGATACCTGCTTGGCTGCACCAATGCATGAAAAAGGTTTAGTTCCTGCATCAGAGCTTAGCAATGTGAGATCACTCGCTTCATTTTGAAACTCCTGGTGAAAAACCTTTGGTGAAGGTGCAGAATGAGGCGATGATCTCGGAGGTATTTGAGCATTCTTGCTCATTCCACCTGAAACAATTAGATTTATTTTGTAGACCTGACTAACATTTGAGGGCAAATATTTACTGCAGCTCTTCTTACATAAGTCTTTAAAAAACTTAAGAGCAGACTAGATCATTGTATCTGTAGTAGACATTTAATCACAGCAAATAATATAAAAAAAAATTATTTTGAAAATATCATTAATAGGCGCTTTGACAATCTTCTACCTAATAGCCATTTCTTCTTAACAGAAAGGTATTCTAAACGTTATATGTCAAACCACTTATTTTATTTGATTGGCTAACTGTTGCCAATGATATACAGCCCCCCCCCTGTATATCATTGCTGTTGCCCTTTTGTCTTTTTTTTGAGGTTCTTTTAGGGCATACTTTGTAAACACTTCCGTCTAAAATGAAATTATTGCCAACAAAGCAATATACATATGCACAAGTATATGTAATATAAACTTTTATATATTACACGTCTATGGTGTTGAACATAGAATTTAGATTATTGAAATTGATAGGAATTGCTAGTATAGAACAAAGTACCAGGTACTATTTATAACCAGGACTGTAGAATTTGGGGTTCAAAGTTCTTCTAACGCGACTAGTCATAAGTTTCACAGCCAAATCACTCAACGGATTTCTCTGACTGTTTGCACATTTGATTGGTTACGTTGAATCATTGTTGTTTTATACTTTTTCCTTTAGCAAGCAAAACTAAAAATACTTGTATTAGCTTTTTGTATTTGTATTGTATTGTAACTAGTCTTAAGTTTCACAGCCAAATTGCTCAACGGATTTCTCTGACTGTTTGCACATTTGATTGGTTACGCTGAATCATTGTTGATTTATATTTTTTTCTTTAGCAAGCCAATCGAAAAATACCTATTAGTTTTGGTGAACAATAAAAAACAGGACAAAACTGGCAAAAAACACATTTATGGCAGCCTGACATTACCACGCAGTTTAGGGTCTCTAATAACAGCGCTGCTGTCGGTCAACACAATGCAAAAGTTTCTCTCATATTCTAAGGTAACCTACTGATGATCTGTAGAATTCCCAGGTGAGGAATGACAACTGACTGCGCTTGCTTGCTCATCACACTCTTTTCATTGATTCGTCTCCTCTGGTACAATCCTCCCAGGTACTCGCCAGCTAATAAAATAAGGCCCAACAGTACAAGTAACAGAAGGGAGGGGAGGAACTTTTAGCTAAGACGAGTTGAAGCGCTGTACTGACTTTTTACGCTGCTGCTACAAAACAGTTCTACTGTATACAAGAAAGAACTAGACAATTGTCTGTAGAGTCATGCTGATCTGTTCCCTCGTGTCATACTTCTCACTAATTGCCTAGGTTAAACATTTTACAAGTTTTCATGAGAGGGTGGTCATGTGGTTTCACCTGCTTTCTATTAGGGTTGTCTTTCTTAGCACAGAAGTGTGTGGGAGACAACTTTTGTGTTAAGGGAGACAACTTCTGAAGCAATTTCACAACTTGCTTCAGAATTTTTACCAACAATCTCAGCTCCGATTTCTTTTTTCACCATCCTTAACTGGGTTTAGAACTACCAACCTGCTTTTTGGGAGTCCTAAGTGCTAACCACTAAACCACGACTGACCATCATGACTGATGAGCTGTACACTGACATTACATGTAGGATGTCTTTTTGGAATTCTGTCACAATATAAGGCAGATGAAGTGAACTTCAGCATGTTTTGTTGAAAATAACTGGCCATAATTGCTAAAAATTTCACAAGCTATCTCATATGATAGAAATGTCAGGTTGACTTCTATCTGGTGGCATGTATACATTTTAATCATCAAATATACTGACAGATGACTTGAGCTGACTTTTTAATTATTATTGTTGTTCTGGTGTATAAAAGGATCTTTTTCTATGTTATGCTAGGTGAGTGTTAAGTCTACTAACTATCCCTCTAGTCTGTTTGGTTTCTGAGTTCTTCAAGATGATACAAACGCTGAAATGCATTACTAGATGGGCAAACATTAGTATATAAAATTAAAACCATTAATCTAAAATTAGCATTTGCATATCCCACTGCTGGATTCAGCAGAAATCTGTGAAAGCAAAAGATGACCTGTTCATACATCAACTTTAATCTGTCTGACTGATTAACACAGTGTATTTAAGGCCTATACTAGCAAGTTTGCAGCCAATAGTTTTGAAAAATGAACTGCTTATCACTTGCACAAATAGAACAAAAGGATAAGGCCTAGTTTTGAGGCAATATTATATCACATAAACAATTATTATAGCCGTTTTAAACCATATTTGTTCAATCCTTTCTACTTGGTCGCTGTGGAAGCCCTTTTAACTTGACTTATAGAAGCATCGCTTAAGAAGGAGTTAAGAATAGCTTACTAGCAGTATTATATATACTAGTACTTCGGGTATACCGTGGGACATTGTCAGGTGTGTCAATAAAGAGCACATAATGAGTAGCTGCACAATAATTCGGGTGGTCAACTGGTGCAGGTGTTAGTTTACCAAGCTGAATGTTGGAAGTTCAAATCCTGTTCGACGCAATCTTTTACCACAACCATCACTGGTGATGGACGGACAGACAGACATGGCGACCATTATGGTGTAGGTTGGCATTATATGATGATTAAGAGCTTCGGTGAACTGAGGCTATCAAATCTATTAAACTCAGGCGAGTGTTGAAGTACCATACTGCTGCACAATCTAATTTTTTGTCTAACTTATAATAGACATTCATCTGCCAAACTTCTACTAGTTTGGTACATCAAAACTAGTAGAAGTTTTGAACTAGGAAAAGTGATCAATGCTTATAGACACCACCTTATATTAGCTAATATGTCTAAATCATGATTCAACTTACACGCCTTCACCGGTGACGCTAGTAAGTATAAACCATGCTGCAATCTCATTGATAATAGTATATTAATATTATGGCTATAACATATTCGCAAAAACACAAAGCATATAAGGTAAAAGTGGACCATCCTAAAATACAACTCGGTAAATCTACGACTGTGAAAAACATATATCAATAGTTAGGATGAAATGTTCTCTACTATTGTGAAACAATCAAACATGCAAACACCTGTCACCTGTCACATGCATCTGTCACTTGTGTCGATCAACACAAGTGACAGAGCACTACTTTCAAGTAGTCTAAGTGTCAATATGGAGGTTAGTAATCCGGATGGCTATTAGCTTATTTTTTCATATACTGTACATTTTTTTTACCAATTTCTTATGCATCATGTTGATAGTATCTTAGCCCTCAACACTGACTGGTAGGATGACCGGTAAGTCGTTATCGCTTGAATAAATGACATATACGTACATATACAAGTACATACACATACATTCCTTATGAATTTCGATGATGATGAATTATTTTTAGACATGCCTTAGCAATGTAACTGTAACTTAATAATGTTATCTCAGTGAACAAACCCTTTGTTATAATCAAGATGTAATAATACATTTCACAATTACTTTGCAATGTTAAAATTATCCGACCAATCAGAGGCTTGAAATGCGAGGCAATACTTCTATACACTAAAATTCCAAAAACAAATTTTTACATACTTTAAAAAAAAAACTAATAAATCATTAAATGAATATTTTGTGAATGTTTGCTATAACTACAATAACGATCAATTGGAAGATATTTTTACCAATGACGATAACAAATTTTTAAAATGACCAATTTAAGATATTTGATCATCCCACAGTTCATACCTATGCGGCCTATACAACCGACCTGTGTACTATCTGAACTGACGCTTGCATGTTGATTCATGACATCACTACCAGTATGGTCAGCAGCATGCATTCAGATATTAAGGCCTGACTTGTGCAACAGGTACTTGGTGCACTGGCTAGATGAGTCTTAACAACGGATATTACATCCAAGATACTAACTGAGCTATCAGAAATTCTCCCTGTCATGTTTATGAATGCAAACTTATAAACAGGAGCAATTCAGAGATGTCCAAATAGCTTAAATTGCCTGGTTGGCTGCTTTTTAATTATAGCAAACATTCACAAAACCACTATTTAACTATTTATTAGATTTTAGGTAGAAATATGTAAAAATTTTAACTTTGGTTTTATGGTCAGTAAACTGTTCCCTGTTTGCTAAGGTATCTTACCTTGTGCATCCCATTCATCATATTTCTTTTTCTTAAATGAAAGCATGGCGATGAAGAGACCAATAGCTGTAGCGAACACAGATATGGTAACGATTGCATACATGGCAGCTCCCTCTTGACCTTCTTGTCGACTAATATCACACATTGGTGGAACTGCAAACGAAGCATTAGCATTGTACAGAAAACAATGACTCAGTTTATGATTGGGTCATCTATTGATGGCTAAAATACTTACAGGTAAATGTTACCATGTTGAGAGGTAAGTCAGCGCTCGCTCAGCAACTACTACAGTCATGTGCAAAAGTATAGGGCCGCCTATGATAATCTCGTATCGTTTTAATATGTATAAACAGCTCTAACTTGTCTTAAAAAAAGACATGTACAAAAAACTTGGTATCATTGTAATGTTCAGAATCTCCTCTCTGTGCTTTCCATATCTACTAGTCTTTAAAAGCAATGCTCTATCTGCTACGTTGCTAAGCAAGATCAAATGTACATATTTTTTACTAAGTGCTATTTGGAGAAATGAGTGCCTCAACTGTCAAAGTGACTAGGGAAGTCGAAATGCTAGGGAAGTAGAAATGTAAAATATTTCAGAAAACTTCAAAGAGTTTTGACACAACTTATGCTAACGTTTCGTCAATACAGAGCAAATCTCATCACATGAGAGTATTATATAACTAGGATGAATAAATTTTAATTGCAAGCAATATAATAAAATTACAGAAAAGCGTATGTTTCATAAGAATAAAATTATATATATCCATTTCCGTTGAATATATTCGGCTTTTTGAGAACTTTCGTTCATGTGTATGAAAATTATTTGGCGGTATTTAACTTTTGTACCTGACTGTAGATAAGATGACTGGAATGAAAACTAAATTCTAGTAATGTATAACCCTTGCAGTCACTTGTACATGTGTCTGAAAGTCAAAGGTTGGCTACGATTTGATTGCTTTCTTTTCTTAGTATATCAGTTGACCCATCATAATGGCTTCCAAAAGTTAGCACATCATTCTTAGCTTTTCTGGTAAATATAGCTTTCCATCAGTAAATACAGGTATCTAATTACTGAATTCTTGGCATATGCAACGTAGTATGGTAATACCATAATGTGCCCTCTTGCTACAAATAATCAAATTAATGAACAAGCTAATAAGGAAAAAAATTTGCAAACCATGAGATATCTTAACTAGTGAATGGCCTAAAATACTTGACACAAACTATGTCATCCCATCAAGTTATAGTTCACACACCATGATAAGCTAATAGGAAGCTAGTAGGGTTTGTAGTCGCTTACATTCCTATGCCTACTAAATATTTCCCATGGCAATATTTTTAACTTTTGTTACCAATATGTTGCTAGACAAAGATATCAAAACTGAGCATGAAAGAAAAGCCCAAAGAGAAAAATGGTAAGAAAAGTTATGCGATAGTCGATATATTTTGAGTCACAGGAATATATCGCAGATGTTGCGTATATCTTAAATGACAAAGGGGATACTTGATATGAGCTGGCAATATGCTCTAATCAAAACGACATAATATTGAACTAATGATATGATATCAAACCAATCCATATAATAACGAACAAATGATCTTCAGAAAATTTTAAGTTATTGCATGCAAATCAGAATTGTTGTGCCCATGGATAACTGTTGGAAAAGTAACAATGCCAAACGCTTCTAGTGGCAGCATTGGCAAAAGATTGATTACGGCAGAGCAGCAGAAAGCTAACATCGGCAGCAGTGAAAGATAGATCAGTGTATATATCGTGCTGATGGAAAATAACAACAACCTTATAAACTATAAAGAAACAGTTGATTCAATGCTGACAGGAAATAATAGCAGTAATAACGAGATACTTCACACAAAGAAAAGAAATAAAGTGAGAAAATCGAACTAATATATAAATAGTATGACTTCTCTAACTGTTTGCTGTTATTTGATGTCAACTTCAACGCAGACATCAATTTTTTGAAGTCATCTTACATTAATTACCAAGTTGGAGTTTTAGTTACCTGCTTTGTACAATACCCAGCCGTTCACTTACGGTTTGTGGTGTTATCACCGTGCACCTCGTAGACCTGCCCAGCGATTGTCATGTTGCATAAAAATTGGGGTTGCCCTGAGCTACCCATAGCTGTGCGAAGAAGGCGGCTTCAACTAAAACCAGTAGACTACATAGGAACATGGCTTTTCAATTCATTAAATAAAGTATTGAAAATATTCTATCGCAATGCAGCAACTTCAACTGCTCTAAATATAGCTATACTTTATTATCTATCAAATATTTCATATACAATAACTTTGATGGTCAATTCATTGCAAAGATATTTTCTCAATTCAATGAGCAAGTGCAATTAATATCTTGAGTAGTTGACCAGAAAAACAATGGGCAGTATTCTACTCACCTTTTGTAAGGTTAATATGTAGGCTATAGTTCCACCGTAGACACGCGATAACAGGTGGCAAATGATCGTCCAGCTATTCACGAGTTGTATGACATATTTACAGCGGCAAAAGTTGCTCAGTGAAGCAAAAGCGCGGTAGCCCGTAAAAAGAACAATGGCAGATAATAGAACAGCCTTAGCTATAGATTTCCTATAACAAGACTGAACAGAGATACAAAATAATTCATGGATAATTCAATACAGTAGGATGGAAATTTACAAAAGCATTTGAAAGGCAATATACAGCTTTGTGCTTACAAATGTTTTGCGATGTTCTTATTCATAGGGGGGGGGGGGGTGTGTTAGTACAGAAGATTAAAGCTGTTAGCCAGGGTAATGACGTGTGCAGTGCATTGATCACAAGACACCAGGTTAGCTAGGTCTTCTCAAAGATACTTATCATTGCTCAGTTATTTTTATGACATTCAATTTCTTAAGGTCAGTTTTTTCCTACTCTGGGGCAACCATCGGACATCCTCCTGTTTAAGACACTAGCAACCAATGACATCCATTCAATTCAAGCCACAAGCAATCAAGGACATCCATTCAATTCAAGCCACAAGCAATCAAGGACATCCATCTAGTTCAAGCCACCAGCAACCATTGGACCTCCTCCTGTTTGAGACACCAGCAACCAAGGACATCCATCCAGTTCAGGCCACTAGCAATCAAGGACATCCTCCAGTTCAGGCCACCAGCAACCATTGGACCTCCTCCTGTTCGAGACACCAGCAACCAAGGACATCCATCCAGTTCAGGCCACTAGCAACCATTTTACATCCTGTTCAAGACACCAGCAACCAAGGACATCCATCCAGTTCAGGCCACCAGCAATCAAGGACATCCACCCAGTCCAGGCCACTAGCAACCAAAGACCTTCATCCAGATCAGGCCACCGTTAACCAAAGACATTCATCCTGTTCAGGGCACCAGCAACCAAGGACATCATTCAATTAAGACACCGGCAATCAAGGACATCCATGAAGTTCAGGCCACCAGCAATCAAGGACATCCATCCAAATCAGACCAATAGCAATCAAGGACATCCCTCCAGATCAGACCAATAGCAATCAAGGACATCCCTCCAGATCAGACCAATAGCAATCAAGGACATCCCTCCAGTTCAGGCCACCAGCGCCCAAAGACATCTAACTTCATGTTCAGGGCACTAGCAATCAAGGACATCCATCCAGTCCAGGCCACCAGCAATCAAGGACATCCACCCAGTCCAGGCCACCAGCAACTAAAGACCTTCATCCAGATCAGGCCACCATTAACCAAAGACATTCATCCTGTTCAGGGCACCAGCAACCAAGGACATCATTCAATTAAGACACCGGCAATCAAGGACATCCATGAAGTTCAGGCCAACAGCAATCAAGGACATCCATCCAGATCAGACCAATAGCAATCAAGGACATCCCTCCAGATCAGACCAATAGCAATCAAGGACATCCCTCTAGTTCAGGCCACCAGCAACCAAAGACATCTAACCTCATGTTCAGGGCACTAGCAATCAAGGCTGACATGCTACATTAGCGTACATTATTCCTTTTAAAACATGAATATTTTTGGCATCTTTGCTGTCCAGTTCATCTAATTCAAGTATGGATGACACTAGCCACAATTTTGATCCCATCCTACTGCAACACGCACATCAGTTATACAATCAGTTGAAATTAATAACAATGCTGTTGGGAATAGAAGCCTTAGTGAGAGTATAGCACACTCGAAACAGAAGCGTTGCATTATTTATTTACATAATAAATGGATATTATATTGATTAGCATTAATTTCCTTGTTGAAAAAGTTACACGATGGGTCAGCAGAGGTGTCAGCTGCTTAGGTATTTATGAATATAAACGAAAGATGTATTGATCCCAGCCGAGAGAATCACATTCACGTTGAGAGTTCCTGTCAGCCATTGAAATAATGCTGAAGTGAATATCACTTTGCATTCTAGCAAAAAAATGCAATCCAAAATAAACATTTAAGTGATGCTACCTTATAAACACGTTTGACATTTATAAGAAATGTGAAATACACTGTACTGAAATCATAGCTGCGAAAAAAGTTTAGGCCTATGATTGAACTATCCAAAAGGACCATATCGAGAAAATGTATTTCCTTCTACAGTTTAACGCTGCAGAACAAAGGCATGTGTTATTACAACAGAATAAAAATCCAACAAAACAGGTTTCGCAATCTTATGGGAAAGTTATTAAGTTTTTAAGTAAAAAGGAATCACAAGTAGAGTGGAGAAGATTATTTGCTGATCTGTACGAAGGTAGCGCTGGTGGCGACTCCGCAGTTGTTATCCTTCTTCGACATCAGCACATACCCATCATTTCCCCAGTAAGTGCTCCATGAATTCTTTATCAACCAGTAGTCCTTTAAGAAGAAGATATACATATGGTGTGAGTAGAATACGGTGTATTTCTGTTATTAATGATACCAATGATACCCGTGCTGCCGATAGCCTTGGCATTAAGGTCAGCATGTTAGCGAACTATTATTAGAATGAACATACTTTCTGCTTTTCAAGAGCCCGCCATTACAATAACTCTTATGATAAATAGACCAATGATTGTCAACACCAGCTTTGAATGAGTGACTTCTACCAATACGCAAGATGGTTATAAACAAAGAGAGTTAAGTCCACATAAGCCATCATAGAGATAGGAAAAGGGTGCATGCTCCACCTCTACTGTTATTAACAGGTGGACAAAGTGTTCGTTGATAACAATTTGCCTACAAGGCATCTGCATTGAACTGTTTTGTCAAGATAAATGAGAAAGGATGCTAGAAAACTAAATAAAACCTTGCAGAATAATACACTCACGTTAAACAGTTATAGCAAGCTGAAGCAAATGAAAATGTTAGAGAGTGAACAGCATACAACACGTTCAGGTTTCCTCCTACTGGTTGAAAATGCATGCTGCCAGATTAATCAGATTCAAGGCATCAATTATATCAGTACTGTTTCAGCTTATTCAGGTTCTTCAATATTTTGGCTTTCAAATGAGCCATTATTTGACATGGTTAGACAGACATTGGTTGGTGTTTATAGGATTTCCTCAGAGCTCTATCGCAAAAATGTTCAATGGTTTAGGCTGGCAAATTATGACATCACAATTTTCATATTCGGTGTTGTGTGCTCTTACTGCTTATTTTTATCGCTTACCACTTATACTTATCAACTGCAATAATGACGCTAGTGGCAGGCGAAGGTATGACAACTCTAGAAAACCAATGAAGATGACAAAGGAATCAGTGTCATTAAGCTCTCCATGTGCAGACTATTTCTATGATAAATAGCTCATATTCCAAGCACCATACTATGTTTTCCTGATGATATTATGCACTAGCCCTCTCTTTTTAGTTTGAGGTTGAAGGTCACAAATGAGGCTAATTAATTTCAAGCATTACGTGATCTCGCGAGAGTGCAATTTACACATATAGTCCTTGGGCCACGCTACTGCAGGTCACAATTTAATCGATGTGATTTCCTTACCTTTATCAATGACAGTATATTGAAGCATAATCATAGCATACTGATATTTAGAAAGCAACATGGAAAGCGATACAAATTCTTCAGATAACCATACTACTACAACTAAGGATGAAAAAAGCAAACTCTAACAATCACCTGAAATCTATTAATCCAGAACATGTGTTTGTATTGGTCGGGTGTTAGCACGATCCCGGGCATTGTTAATTATCTAGAATCCTAGTTGATTATTAGGTTTCTTTAGGTTTAAGAGCACCGATTGCCACAGAAAAGTGCAGCCTCAATGGCAGCAAAAGGGATCGACGACCTAAGGCTAAACGCTAATAATTATTATGACATGACATTGTGGGAGCCACAACTAGAGATGTCCCGATTCTAACTTCACTAGCCGATTCAGATACCGATCCGATATACCGATTCTTATAGAAAAATAATCCGATTCAGATCTTTTGTGTTGCATAGATAATCGTTAATTTTATTACACAAATATAATGCAAAGAAAATATAAATATTGATGCATTTATTTGTTTGTATTTATGGAAAAAGATATACATGTATATTAAATTCACATACTAACATACCGTGCATCTAGTAACAAAACAGTCCATGTTTCTTGTAATCTGCTATTAATAATGGTAATTACTGTTAGTGGTACATCTTTCTCTGTGATAATGAAGTCTGTCTTCTACTGCTGAACGAACTGATGCATCGGTACAAGTTTAGAGCAAATAAACGTTTATCTAAATTACCGTTAGTGATTCAATTATCTCAGTGAGACGTCCTTATCTTCCATCACTAGCGATGTAGCCAGTCGTACTGAAGAAGGATTCACTTGCAACAGATGATGGAGGACAGGCTAAATACCGATAAGCCACTCAGGTTATTTTATGCGATGCAAACGATACATCATATCATCAGGATCAAGAGAGATACGTAAATAACTTTATGCATTGACTGCTGAAATTACTTTCGTAATGCTAGTACATAGAAATGTTACACCGCACTCTAGCATTCTTGTTTCCATCATTGGTCTCTTGTTCGTGATTGGCTGCAATAAATCATATCGCTGTAATTGGGAAATACCGCACTTGTTGATTACGTCCTGTCTAAAGCCAAAAGATTCCTCAGCTGTGTTGACGTTTATCAGGCTATAGACATGAAATAGATTGTGTGACAGGCTTGGAATTCATTAGGTGAAAATAAGGAACTTGCAGCTGATGATTTTTGATTAGTGCAGCAGGCTAAAATACGGTTTTCTGCTAAATAGTTGATCTGAAAAAAGTATCTGAAGTTTCCGATTTTTTAAGAAAAGATCGGCCGATACCGATTCAGATACTTAACACCCATATCGGCACCGATACCGATATTGAAATCGGGGCAACTCTAGCCACAACCAAGTGTTTTTTTATTGCAGGACATACTTTTGACACCCTGTTTTTCATAGTTCTAATATTCTTTGTGTATTGAATATAGGCTTGTTCGAAAGCCAAGACTCTGAAGTGCTGCAATATATGGTAAAAGTACTAATATAATTGATGTGCTTTAATATCTGTTTGGACCAGTGTGCATCAGATTGCACTTAATCTGTCCTACAATTCCTCAACATCAAAGATGACCAAAATTCTGGAGGTTTTACAAGTGGTGCTGATACTGCTCTCAATGTTTGGTGTCTAACAATGAGTTCTTCATCGTAACTATATGGTCAATGATGTCATTATAAATTTATTTTGTAAATATGAATTGGTTGTAGAGATGTGGAACGTTGCTTGTTGTTAAGTGGTTTAGTTAACCATACCTGTCCATTCATGACTCCGTATCCAACAGCCAATACAGCATGATCTAGCCCATCCTCATCATTGCGGCATTTCTCTTCATAGTAGACACCGTTAGCATAGAATGAAAGGGACCTGCACGATAATGCCAGATACTAGTTGATATTATATCACTAGCCTTTCCCATTCCCTGTTTCCACGACCCTGTTACGCCACATGTCTGCATCAGCCACAAGATAGAAACAGCAAAAAGGAAGTCAGACAACTCCCAAAATTTTACCAAATATTTCATGCTTGCGAAAAATGAAAATGGCTCTTGCTGAGAAAGCTTGACCAAGCTTTTCCATTTTAAACCTTTTCAACACTTGGATCATTCTTATTTCGATTTGAACAGTTTCAAATGTCCCACTACGACCTGATGAAGAAACCCTAATCTTTTTAAAAAAAGCACCAGCATTAATGCGCATCATGTGAATGCTCATTGAAACACTTATCACACGGCAACTCATCGGGCTGATAACTCCAAATCTGTATAATTGGTGATTCAACTGACACTAATGCACTATTATTGTTACCAAGTTCTGCTGTAGAAGGGGAAATACAATGGCTGTAATGGCATTATATATACCTACCATCTAGTCATGTGCCAGTTTTAGATGTCAGCAGACTGAATGCAGTCAAATGCATAAAAGGATTAGTTTGATCAGCTGTCTCTAGTACTCTACCATCTAAATTCTATTTGTAACGGTTTAACAACTATCTCTAGACTTCAACTACCTCTTAAAGATGAACCTACACAAAATTTTACTAGATTTTATCGGAAAGTATCAGTATTTTTCTATCACTTGCGATTGTTTTTGTGGCTTGAGGTGATCTGACTGTCAGGATGTTTCTAGATTAAAACAGACAAAACTTGATCACGGTAAAAATGCTCAAAAGAATGATATACGCAAATGACATCACTAGTTGTAATCATTGCTATAGTTAATATCGACTATTGCGTTCAAGTTGCAGCATTTTATCAGTCTCTTTGCAACCATAGACATCATAGCCGCACTTTCACTTGATCTGAGTGCTTTAACTGTGATGAGGTTTTGTCGATTCTACGCTTAAAAACCCTGGCAGTCAAATCACCTCAAACATCAAAAACAATCGCAAATGATATGAAAATACCGATCCTTTACGACAAAATCTACTAATATTTTGAGTAAGTTCATCTTTAAAACTTACTCTATAGTGTTACTAGAGCTTGACTAGCAGTGGACAAGCTCATCCCAACAACAGCTAATATTATGAATCTATAAATAGAGAGATACTCACAGGTGGGAAGCATCTATGGCAACAGAGATTGGTCCATGGTTAAAAAGGGCGAACTGGAGACCAATCTGGTCACCGCTGGTGATGTTGGTGTAGGAAGAGATCTGGACTGTTCCAGACACATTTCGGGAGTTACACATGAAGTCTACAGCTTTGTATGAACCATAATCATCTTCAGTCGCGAGACCACCTTTGTTGTTCATTATCCAGTCATAAGCCCTGCACAAGTAAAACACGCCGTTAGTCCCTGTAGCCAAAATGAAATCCAAGGAGAATAAACATGTAAAACTAAAACCAAAAACCAAACACAAAACATAATTTTCTATGGCCAAAATTTCAACAAAAAAAACCGGTTTGAAATTCTCCCGAAATGTAATTATTTGAAATGCAATTCTTTTAAACCGCTCATTAAACTAATCCCAGATTATAATAGACATGCCATGAAATACATTGGTAAAATAGTACTGCGCTGTATATTGTTCCAGACGATTATAATGACAATGAATATAAAATAAATTCTCTTATGAACGATTAGTATTTCAACAATAAGCTAGTAGATAGTATATATAGTAGACTAGCTAGGTTAGTATTACATACCCTAATATACCATACATGTAGTAAGTAAGAGTCATGGTATGTACACCTACACTAGTGCTGGGCAGGTAAGGAGTTATCCGCTCTGACCGAGAAATTCCCGGTATCCGGAAAAACCAATCATTTTCGGTGACAGCTAGTTATCCGCGGCCAATTTGATATGATCGGTATTTATCCGTAAAAGCCTATCGGTAAATAGTTATCCGGATAGATTTTTTGTTTTTGACAGGCCACAGCATTACCAGCGATGTGATGTGTGGGAAAATTTCCCACGCAATGAGTTGCTTATGAAAGAGCTCATTTGACGTCTCGCGCACATTCGCCATGTAACGGAATGAGATTACAATCGGGTGTCAATTGACGTTATGGTTAATTGCAAAAATGCCTCTTTGATGAACACGCTAATCCAAAAAGAGTCTCTCAGCGCACATTGGCAATCACAATACAATTCCGACAATACCGAACTTTCTTAGTTGGCAAAGGATACCGAGGATGGTAAATACCAAGGATACCGACACCGAGAAAACCGATAAAAAAGTGCAAGGATATTCTATCCGGCACTAAATTATATACCGGCCCAACACTAACCTACACCCAGCCATTAACTAATCAAGACATTCTGCCACTTGCCTGGCATTCATACTTCACTGCTTCAGTATATAATAAGTCAATATGGTGGTGCAGTATACAACATGATAAAAAGTTTCGATGAATTTGTAAAATCAAAGTTTTGCATGCAAACAAGATTTAGGAGCGGAGGGTCACGTTTTTAGCATCGGAACTCAGTAACAAAAACCCACCTAAAATCCTCACCACCATCACAGGCGTTGTTGCCATAGCCCCATGAACAGTCCATCAACTCCTGCTGGGATAGTCTCACCAGTTTACCAGTAGCCAGGAAGTATGCGCCTACAGCGTTATGTAACTAGACTATATTTTACACAGTGATGTAATACAACAGTGCGAGATAGGACTACAACCCAACTGTACAATGTGACAACCACACACCATATTACCATACTACAATGATACAGTCGAGAGCTATAGAGCAGGACAATCAGAAGGCCATATAACAGTACAATTCAATAATTTTTTTTAGTAAAACAACACATAAAATCTACAACCTAGAAACACATAAAACCTCTGAAAACCTCTGAACTTTTTTTTTACTGGGAGTCATTTCCATTTAGAACACTTTTGAATAGTACTGTAGATTTATGCTGGCCAGTAAGACAGGTTAGTATCATACCTATAAGTAAAACAACCATCAACTAGGCTAGCTGAAACCCTAGATTTACTACGATGAGGGGTTTTGAATCGCCATCCTTATATAGGAACAACACTTTTGCTATATCCCCTTTTCTTACCGTTCTTAGCGTAGCTACGGACAGACAGACAACACGGCTCTTATTATAGTAAAGATTATGATTGTTACTATAGTGCATACAGTATAGTGCCTACTACACCCATGCCTTTTGTCATACCAACTACCGTTGTATAAAATACATACCTTCAATAGTGCCAGTTGTACCAAAGCTCCAACAAGATCCACAGACTGCTTGGTCCTTGACTGGGGTTACTGCTCCATAGAGCCTCCAGTCAAAACTATCAGGCATGGGAGACTGCAATATAATGGTACTAAGTCTAGGACTGTATTATTTGTAAAGTAAATAATGAGGCATATTGCAATGCAGCACACATTCTAAAAATGATCCCCACTACAATTGTACGCCGATTTCAAAGTGTCTTTTGGTAGTTTAATGCATTGGAAAGGGCTTATGAGCATGCGATGCACAAACATCAGTTAAGAGGAGACAACCTCTAAAACAAGGGTTGAAAGAAGATAACTCATGTATGAAGGTCCTGGTAATTGAGCACAAGATAGGAAACAAGTTCTATAAAGTGTGGCTATAAGCCTTCACCCAGGGCTTTCACACGATGTCAAGAGTCAAGACACAGATCTTTGTGTTGCGAAAAATAGTTTAGTTGGTCGAATTAAAGGCATAAAGTCTAATGTGTTTCCGGTACATGCACTGATCGTTTACTAGCTGATGGAGTAACTCTGTATTACTAGTCAAGGCTCATGCTTTTGGTAAAATTGTAAAAATGTAATGAAATGCAAATATAAATAAAATCTAAATTATATTCATTATTATAATATTACTATATTCATATTGTATATATTACTATGTATTTTTGATATTAATAATATATTATTTATATTATTATACATTATGTATTATATTATTAAATATTGTTATGTTCATAAATTATATTTTTTATTTCTATTAATATAAATAAAATGCAAAAAAGTTCCAATTATAGCTAATGTTCTGCTTGGGTGTCCAAGCTTTAAGCCAACAAACTAGCAGAAAGAGTCAAAGAACCTACTTTGTAAGCATCCCTGTTGAAAGGTCGACCGTGATTAGGACCTTTGCTGGGTCGTCTTCCGTTCCTCAGCCTCAGCTCATCATGCGACATGTCGGCCATATGATTGACAGCGAGAGTGTAGTTGATGGGAGATCTATTCTTAGAGTGAATAAATCGCACATTTTGTCTGAATATTGCCTCTCTGCAACAACAACAGTCCTTATAGAATACATGCCCATAAAATACACCTGAATATTACCTCTGCAATTTTTATGTGTATAGAAGAAGACACCTATTGTTTTACAACAATGCAAAACAATAAAAGAACTCAGTGTTGAAAGTGCATTCAGTATAGTTTGCACGTTTAACACTACTCGGTTTAACACTATCAGCAGGGAGTACGAATTCAGTACAGCAAGTTAAAAAGGTCGAAACTGTAATAGCTGAGACAAGAAATTACAAGCATTGTTATGATAGCTCTTAGAGATACGCACAGAAAAACATGTATACACATTGCATCTTTCATATTTATTTTAAGACACTAGTCCTTGCTGTATGCAGTTTGCTCTAAGTTCCAAAAAAATAGTGGAAAATTTATTGTTTCTCTCAGTCGAATCACTTTTAATGATCATATACTCTGCTCTGGTATATGTAATAGATTATACCTTCTAGAATGTTCTGTGGCATCACTATAATCTTTGTTGTGCAGTTTTTTAAACTTTCCAAACATCTCCTGATGGTGGCTGTCATCACGGTTTATGTACTCTCTGCAAGAACAATACATAACTTTATTCATCGTTTGGCCACCCTCCATTGAATACTGCTAATTACTGCTCATATATGCCCACTGAGACCGGAATACTTCCCAATGTACTCAGCTAATACAGTTCTGGAAGGAAATTGAGCCATATAGCTCCTAGTTTATGGGTTACAAAAACAATAACACAGTGCTTATTCCTTGGATACAATAAGAAACATTTGCAAGTAGGGGAAAGCAAGACAAGTTGGGTCATGGAGCAAGTTGGGCCATGGGGCAAGTTGGGCCAGGCCACATATTTAGAGCTGCCTGTTGCATTTGTTTTCTTTAGTTAGTCACTAAAACATCTAAGGTCAAGGTCATTTACTACCATTAGTACGGAACATTTAGCAAGTGAGAGTTTTTTTAGACGTTTTCTACTATTTCATATCGAATGTAAACTTTACCAGCGGTATTGTATTATATGATTTTGGTAGAAAACACAGCAGTATGTTATTTAGAATAATGGCTAAAATATCACCTTCAACTTGGTACATGAATATTTGCGACGGCTAGAACCAATACTGAGAATAAGCTAATTTTGTCCAAAAAAGACAGCTGGGTCAACCCTGGCGGGGCTAAACTGACCACCGACCCAATTTGCCCAATAAGCTTTTATTGATGGTGTACTTTTGATGGCATCTCTAAAAAGTAATCTTAAATGGACAAAAAATTTTAATACAGTCAATATAGGCTTCACACTTAAAGCACATTAAGCTGTGTGAAATACATTTGATTATTATTAAATATATTTCACGCTTATATACACAACACATTTATTATATTTATATTTGCAATATATTTGTAGTTTTGAAGCTTTATTGTATCATAAAACCGCTTTACTGAATAATTTGTACATTTACCCAACTTGCCCCCTTGACTGACCCAACTTACCCCACAGGTGGGGTAAGTTGGGTCACATGATAAGTTTCAAACGAGTATTTTCTCAGTTTGACCAAAGATTAAACATTGTTCACTTTCAGTAGAATAGAACACAAACAAACCTATTCATAGGAAAAAGTTTTACAATACTAGAGCATCTACTTCTGTGATATTTTGTATGAATGTGATTTTTGACCCGACTTGCATCGCCTTCCCCTATTGTCATTCATGTGACATTGACAATATGAATAAAAATAACACTCTACTGCCGTTCACGAAATTCTACTGCCGTTTACGAAATATTCAAAGATTCAGATAAGATAACCTTTTATAGAGTGGAGTCACAATAAGGAACTGTTAAAACAAGATCAGGCAACTCTCAATTCTGTTCCTGGTCATAATGTGAGACAGTTATGAGGTTACAAACCGCCCATTAAATAGCAGTCACATTATACCTAAACCTGTTTTAGTGATATCATAATGACAAAACACCAAGTTTTCAGTCTGTAGTACTAATTTTAGTATAGTCCTCAAATAGTTGCTAAGCAATTTCATAGTTATACAACTCTCAGCGGGTAGTGTTTCCTGTTCTTTCTCGGTAATACTCCCAACTACTTTGAAACCTAAAATGCTGCTAAATGATAAAACAAATTTGATTAATTGGATTTCCAGCGACTACCACTAATCAGAGAACATACCAACTGAGTCACTGGAAAGTACAACTTTGGAGGAGTATGTAAACGTAGAACGGCTGATGATATCAGCATGAATAATCACAGTAGACACTAGTTTATAATATACTGTTATATGTCGACATCAATCACACAATACTTCGGTGATCATCTATAATAGCAATGTTCACACTACCACAAACTTAACAGCGTTTACATCAGCAAATAGACCAGGGCACAGCATACAATGTGGTCGCTAAAACGATGAAACACTAGTCCCACAGCCACCATCATGAAGGGAAATAATGATTACCCAATCAGCAACAGTCAATCACCATATAAAGTGGTGCACATTGCACATGCTGTCGAAGGTGCTCATCGAACTAGCAGGAAAGTTTGACAGCTGCAATCTTTACCCGACATATCGACGATGCCATAGTTTTACGGAGCATAGGTTGACAGCTAATCGCCGAGAGAACGACCCTGACATACGACGATACAATTTGAACGTGCCTTTAGCTAGTTATAAACTTGCACACACATGTACAGCTGATAAACAATCAACATTCAGCAAGGAGTTGCAACGTCTGTAATAATGTTTCATTACAACTCTTACCTCATAGGGTTTAACAGAATCCTTGACTCAGCATTTCCTGGCCCGGGGAAGCCATCACAGGTGTTGTTAATGGGCACTTCGAAGGCGGTGTCAGGCTGCTCCCCTGCGGTATAGTCATGGTATTCAACATAGTACTTGTCAAAGTGGGAGCCGAGCAAAGAGTCATAGCCATACATCTCATATCTACAGTTAGAAAAGGCACGTGACACCCACTTATTACTGAGAAAAACTCAGGCTAGGTTACAATCACATGATGCCTTATGGTGATAGCAACTGCTAATCTAGTTTGTGAGTAGTTTGAACTATCTATTAAATGATTATGAAAAGAGACAAAAAGTAGCGTAAACTGTTCCTGGCACAAAGCGATATAAATAAAATGTGGTCAGCGGAATTACTAATTACGATCAATAAAAACAGTTTTGTAATATTTTGTTAGTTTAATGCATGATGAAAAGGCTATGAGCATGTAATGCACGGGATGCGTAATGAAAGGACAATAAACAAAACAAGGGCTGTGAGAAGGCAACTCATCAAGCAATAAACACCTGAGTACTTGAGAACAAAATAGAAAAAATTCTATGAAAATTGCAGATGGGAACATTTACCCAGTGTTTGCAAACGATGTCAACACACTGAGCTTTATAACTTTTGTGTAGCGTAAAATAGTTTAGTTGGATGGAGAAAGGTGTAGCACAACCGTCACATTGCAAGAAAAATTTCATAGGTGAAATATTTCTGATTTAAAGGAAGCGTGAGATGATAGTTTTACAAACTGGATAAAGAAGCAAATTTTTTTAGGATTCGGACTGTTGTTGATGGCACATTTATATTTTCATCCTCTGGTCTACCCTTACTAACGTGTTCTGAAATGACTGTATATCGCTGGATGCAGACCAATGTATTGTTAACTTGTACAAGGTTCATCTTTTACTGCGTACCCCTAACACAAGCATCAAGTAAACAGTTCATAACTAGTCAGTCGAATTTGAGCCTTGACACAAACCGTCAGACTGAAATAAACCATTAAAGTGAACTAGAAAACACAAATGAAATGCTATTTGTATATCAATGAGGCCGACACTCTGGCTGACCAAAATGGCGGTGAAGAGATGTGTTTATGCAAAAGCATAGGCACCATGTGTACACCCTTGGTAGGAGTTGTCTATGCAACAGCATAGACAACTCCTCCTAAGGGTGTACACATGTTAATCTATAGAAGATCCATAAATGGTGAAAGAAAATGATATCAAAGACAACACACACAACACCAATATATTAATTTTTAAACCTTAAAGATTGACTTGCAATAATATTCACATTACAGTTATTTGGTATCAAAAGATTCACCATGTCTTACTCTGTTGTGTTGTAGGTGCCAAATATGTGGAAATGTGATTACAAGCGCTTAAAAGCTCAAAAACGAAAAGCCGCCGTAGATTGGAATCTCTTTATTTCTTTGACGTAACCATGAAATTTGGTTATTGTCTTGTCACGTGATGTTCTCACGTGAATTGAAAGGCCAATAAAAAGCTTAATATAAAACTTATTGTAGCACTAGTTTATGACAAACACTTCGGGTTTTACCGAAGACCCCGTATCAAATATAGATGCTCGCTACTTTACAGTTTTGTTTCGGTTTGGTCTAATTGGCAAGTCGTAATCTGATCATGTGACCCAATACTTCGCAAATAATTTCTGCAGCACTCTTCGATTATCACAAGTGACCAACAGGCTCATCATGATTATCAGACAATGATATGTACTCCTTCAAACTAAGGCTACAAAATTAAACGAATTTTTACAGTAAGTTATAAGATATCACTGCTAAAAGTGACAGCATTACGATGACGATAAAAAAGAAGAGTACGAACAATAGACATAGTTTTATTGAATGCGTGAAATATATTTGTGAAAATATTTCGATGCATAATGTGGCATGAAAGTGTAAACAGAAACCATCTCTCACAACTACATCACATTTGAGCCATTTTGGAAAGGGAATCCAAACTACGGCGATCTCGTGTGGCTGCGATTTTCTGTTCGTTTTTTAGCTTTTAAGAGCTTGTAATCGCTTTTCCACATATTTTGCACCTACAACACAACAGAGTAAGACATGCTGAATCTTTTTATATCAAATAACTGTAATGTGAATCATGTTGCAAGTCAACCTTTAAATATAAACCTACACAAAATTTTTCCAGAGTTTCTCAGAAAGTATTGATATTTAACTATCAGCTACAGTTGTTTGTGATGTTTGATGTGATATGAGTGCCAATATGCTTCAAGACTGAAATCGATAAAACTTGATCGCAGTTAAAAACGCTCAGAAGAAAAATACTTGTGACATGACATCACGTCTAGTTGTTAGCATTACTGTAGTTGATATCAGCTATTGCGTTCAAGTTGCAGCGTTAGGCGTCTCTATTTAAGTGTCTCTAATCTTGAAACATCTCGGCAATCAGATCATCTCAAACATCAAAAACAATTGCAAATGATAGAAAAATACCGATATCTTCTGATGGAATTTATTAAAGATCGTACTTGTTCGCCTTTAAATTGTGCAAAACCTAATAATAAAGCTGCTATAAACAGCAAATGTTGTCCCCTGACCCCTGTAGTCGCTGACCCTTCGTTGTGTTTAAACTTAATATATACCTAAGATTAAAAATAGCCTAACCATTTGGGGGGTCAGGTAGCCTGTCTTGACAACCTGTTGTTTTTGCATAGTTGTCCCCCCGTCGAGCGGCGAGCAACAACAGCTTGTCACAAGACGTACTGCACCTGATGCATCAGCTGCACTTATAAGGAGTTGTTCTCTTCCGTCTACGCGGCTTGGCTGCGATGTTATTCCGGTCGCTCCATTGGTAATCATAACGGATTTCACGCAAAAATTTATGTAGAAAAATTAAGATAAGAACGTTTAACTGGCGACCCCTTTCTGCAGTGAACTTTATTAGAATTTGAGAACTTAGGCAACAACAGCGA
Source organism: Watersipora subatra (assembly GCF_963576615.1). Classification (NCBI taxonomy): domain Eukaryota; kingdom Metazoa; phylum Bryozoa; class Gymnolaemata; order Cheilostomatida; family Watersiporidae; genus Watersipora; species Watersipora subatra. The sequence continues at coordinate 53,068,719 of NC_088717.1, read as the reverse complement.
CTAAACATGTCGTTATTTGTGCGCTCAGTCAGTTTTATTTCTATTTTTGTATCAGTCAGTTTTATTTGTTCTTATTGATTTTATTTTGAGTTTATTTTATTCTTAAGTTCTACTAAAGTTTATCACAGAAACTGGTCTTTGGTTAAACGTTGTAATCTTGTTTTTTTTCTACATAAATTTTTGCGTGAAATCCGTTATGATTACCAATGGAGCGACCGACTTAGCATCGCGGCTAAGCTGCGTAGACGGAAGAGAACAACTCCCTATAAGTGCAGCTGATGCATCAGGTGCAGTACGTCTTGTGACAAGCTGTTGTTGCTCGCCGCTCGACGGGGGGACAACTACGCAAAAAAAACAGCTTGTCAAGACAGGCTAGGGGTCAGGATACCTGTACTTATTATGTAAGAGGTAGACTTTAAGTTGTTTTGTATTTATGGGAAAGCTGTGCAAGTATTTATTAATACAAGTGACCCTAAGTGGGCTCTATTCAATGGGCAAGACAGCATTAACTGTGCGAAGTGGTCTGTCACTGTCTCGATGCATGTCCCCCAGCCAGTAGGCAATAATAGCAAGTATAACAACAAGCGAAAGACTCACTCTAATCTGCCTATCCATTTGGCAGTGCTGAATAGATAGTCCCTGTGACACAGCAACGGCCTAAAACTAGCTTTGCCTCGCTAAATTTCACTGATTTTTTCGTAACTGCTTGTGCGTTGATATCAAATCAAACTTCATAATAATTACAGATACAACCACATACAAATATTTCCTCATGATCTCTGTTGTAACAGGTCTTAAGACAAGTCCACGTTAAGAGTGTTAAAAAGATTGCCTCGCACAAACATCGAGCCCAGGGTGTTAGATTCACAGACTAGCACACTACTAATACACCACTCGGTTGCCTTACCACTTCACGAGACAATTATCCATATACTGATTACTCATGGCGATCTTTCACAGTGCATGAGATGGGCAAGCATACTAGTCTACCTAAATATATATTTATGTATTTGAAAAAAATATATCAAAAAAGTAAAATTTTAGTAATTGCGCTACAAATTTGTTTCGTGCGATGCACTCATCAGACGGTTAGACTGAACCACGGTTGGAATGAACCGTGATGAGTCTTATACGTCTGATACGTCTGATGAGTGCATCACACGAAACAAATTTGAAGCGCAATTACTAAAAGTTTACTTTCTTCTTTTGTCAAATATTTCGTACTCCATTAATTATCTTTTAGGTTTTTCGTGTAGAGTTCTCTTTTTATTTGCACCTGCTTTTAGTTACTATATATAATATATATGTATATATATACAGTGAAACTCGGATAATTCGAACTTCACGGGACCGAGCGAAAGTGTTCGAGTTATTAGAGCGTTCAGGTTATCAGAGCACTGTCACAAGTACATGTGTTTATCAGTAGATACATGTGCTTATATAAACTATATATAAATCAAAAACATAGATTGCTTGTTGCAAGTTAAAGGGCCTCGCATGTAAAGTTTTAAATTTTTTTATTAGAAAGTATAAATATTTTTCTATTATTTGAGATTTGTCTGTTTTTTTAGGTGATGTGACAGCCAGAACGTTTTCAGATTGCAATAGACAAAACTTGATCACAGTTAGAACACTCAGAAAAAGACATCGTTTTCTTTTGAGCATTTTAACAAAGATCAATTTAGCCGATTTTATTTTAAGTTCATCCGAAAGTTTCCATGCTTCCCTTGCTTTCGATTGCCAAGCGGATGTTTGGTAAAACTTGACCTTTTGTAAACCTTTAGAAAAATCGTTAACCAAAAATATTTGGCCGATGATGATAATAATGACGCCTAAGAACTTTTAAAAGTTGATGTTTATCTCTATGGCTTGGCATAAATGATTTTCTACAGCGATAAAAACCGTCTCCGTAGCCGTTGGGCAAAAAAACTGTTCCGAGTTAACAATGTTAGGGTCGAATTGTGTAAAGCAATTTATCATTGTGTGGGAACGGGCCAAACAAATCTGTTCGAGTTAACCATGTGTTCGAGCTATCCGAGGGCGAGTTATCCGAGTTTCACTGTATATATATATATATATATATGTCTCAATGTTTGTCTGTCCATCCGTCTGTCCAATATTGAGCATAGGACCTGGGGTGTGGGTCATACCTATAACATACCTGTCCAGTTATAGGTCCAGACTATAGAACTAATAGAGGGACCCTGATAATTCTCTTTACAGACTGTTGAGCTTACGGAATAACTCGACAAGTTTTAAAAGATATTGATGGAGTTAAAAACAGCGTATCAAATGAAATGAGGCCTAAAAAGGTTTGTTGCGTCACTTGATAATGGAATTCGAGTTGCACATGTGACTATCAATATAAACCAAAAAGTAACGTTATTGCAATATCCCGAAAGTCAGCAATGTTGAGTATCAGCTGAATTTAAACATGGTTTCATCAAAAATTACTCAAGTACTAAAGCACAGCGCATGCCAAACATCATATTTTGCTTGAACAAGAAAAATAAAACCCAATTGTTCAATTATTTACCATGTACTCATTTATGAAATATTACATATTGCACATAGTTGTCAGTATTTCCCGATTCCAAAGAATAGACCAAGAGTGACAAATCTGTATTTAGTTTGACTGCAGTCAAACAAGTTATGCACTGCTGATAACACCTAATCTAGTTATGTGATAAGATAACACCTGCCTAGTCACAAGATGTCGATGACAAAGATGCAATAGAACATGTGACAATGTTACACCTGAGGCCCACCCGTACAAACTGGACTGCTCCATCAACGATGGTAATATCAAACCAGAGATAAGAACAAATACCGCTACAAGGCCTACGAACCGGTAAACTGTTAGAGGTAGACAATGTGATAGCTTTAACTCAGTCAAAATTAAACAACAATCAAACCACCGGCCTTCTATTGAAAAATAAAAGCAGCTGTGAAAACATAGTGGATGTTGGGAAACTGCATGTTTAAGTTTTTTAGCTGGTAGTATAACAATCTTCACCAGCAATTTGAGACGAGGTCCATCCTGTTTTGAAAGTGTGTGAACTCTTATGCCTCTGTGATGATTAGTAAATGTTATTGCTAATGGAGGCAGGCCTCTATAACTCACATGATTCTCATATTGTCAACAAAACAGTTTGAATGCTTTCCTAATCTTATCCTTCCAATTGTTAGTGAAATCTTCATCAACCGACTATTTAAAAATGCAAAATGACTATTCCATTAGCTACAGTTAGTTTCAACCAATCAGACGAAATAACTTCGAAGATAATCAATCGCATTTACCAACCGATTGGGTTTGAATTTCTTGGCCCTGCAAGCTAAGTACACTAGCGGTAACATTGTCTTTAAGATCTGAACAATTTTGAATAATTTTAATTGGGTGATAGAGCATTACTTGAGTAATTATACCTGTCATCACATGCGAGAGTTTAAAAACTTATTAATATTTAGACAAAACAAGGAAAATGACAAATGCTGGACTTTTTTCATTCATGGCCAGTAAAGAAAAGTTAATGTGACAATTGTTGTTATTGTTATTGTATACCCTACAGGATGAAATTTTTTGGAGTTAAATTTCACAAGAATTGTTTTTTCATGCATATTCGCGAACTAAATAATTTGTGGATAAACACATTCGCAAATAAATTAATCTGTGAAAGCTAGCGATAGAGTAACACCTTTATGTGCATATACTACGTGTTTAGGTTTTAGCAATGGGCTTAACTCAAATCCCCGGCGATAATTTAAAAAGAGTTTGGAACTCAGCTACATTTACAAACTCTGCCTAGCGACCAGTTTTTAATTTGAGGTAGTAGTTAATCTCTCTTGTGTTAAAAATAAAACCAATTATTTGCGGATTTTAATAATTCGCGGAATTGACAGTACGCGAATTATTAAATCCATGGAATAATTTGATCTTACAGGATATATATGAGAGGATAGCATTGCTAATAAAACACTTTAGGATGAGTTTCATATAATAGCAGATAGCCTTCGCTTAATGACACAGGGGGTGACAAATGCCTCTACTACTAGTAGATTCGCTGATAAACCAGAGACATATAATATGGAATAATAATAACAAGCTTGTTTACTGCAGAGGCTATTTACTTTTAGAAGGGGGGGGTCTAATGCCTCATTGTTGTATGGCTCAAGCACTCACTTGTGAGGTTTCTGTTCATCTGACGTGATGTACATGGTGTATTTGCTTGTTTTCTGACCAGAGACCACTTCGTTATACCATACATCAACCTCCACATTGTCTACCATAGCTGATTTTTCTATCATATCAAAGTCCGTCAAGTCAGGAAGCACAGTTTGTGCCTCGACTGGAGCATCTTGGGAACCTGGGTACCGGCAGATAGGGCAGATAGACGGATAACAGTAGTTAACAAAGCTCGAATGTGACTGATTGATACAACACTGATTGATGTGAAATGAGTGCCGTCTTGTTATTGTGTCTGAGCGAGGAATGGACTGTCTATATCACGTCTGCTAAATTGATTTAGATGATATTACGAAAAATTCCCACGAAAGAACTGTGGTCTGGAGTGTTTTGATTTTTTAATTCTAACAGCATAGAAGCTATGTGCATAATCATCCTCATCGAACTATATTAATAACCCCCACTTTGCCCTTGTGCCACGCGTCTGTCTGTTAGTCCTGTTTTGTCTAAACTTCACACGCAAATGCTTCGTACCTTCTATCAAGTTTCCAAAAAATTTGGTTTTAAACTCTGTCTCGTTGATGGAGAACCAGTCTCTTAAACACTTCCCACAGGCCATCTGATTGAAAATAAACATGTCCCAGGCAACACAGGGCCTTTCGCCAGTTTTCAATGAAACACCAAATTCATCGCATGACTACCATACGACCTTGCTAAAATCATGGAACTCTCTCGAGGCATTGCCATGCCTTCAGCGAAATGGCGTTGTGAACTCGGGTTACATTAAATAAATGGTGTTTATATCTACACAAAAAATTTTAGAACTTCTATAATAACTCTCTATGGAGCAGCATTTATTCTCAGCGTCTTATCATACCTACATACATTTAAAGACATTTTGATATTCTATAAGATTTGCTAGTTGTAGAACTTTGCTAGTGTGTTAGTATTTGCTCATAAGCTGATCAAAGAAAATAAAAACGAACTACTACAATTAAGAATTCATATCATCTGTTATTTGCTTCCATTGAATATTATGTAAGATCAGAAGGTAAAATTATTAAAAAGAATGAATTTAAATTGCACTCTCATCATAATACAAGTCCTTAGAAAGTGATTCCTTTGACAGGTACAAAGGTAGTATAATAAAACTACTGAATATGTATGATTTTAAAATCAGTTTTACTGTACAAGAAATTTGTGAGATCTTGAAGAGCATGGTTTGGTGCTGTAAGATTGAGTCTCTGTGTAACTGTATAATCATACATGCTTGAAAGGGTTGAAATATATGCTCGGCTAATCGTAGAATCAGAAACTGGATTATAGTTTCAAAGATATAACCTTAAAATCATGGCAAATGCCCACACCCGCGAAACATGACGGAGAATCACAGGCTAATTCCAATTTGGTGCTGCTGAACCAAAGGGAAAAGGCTTAAACTATGTTACTAGTAGCAGTTTCACCAAATTAACTCAAAGCATTAGGCCCTATAAATATATAGGGCCTAATGAGCCTAGATCTCCTAGTAACAACTAACAAGCAAACAATAAGGTTTAATAGGTGCGGTAAAAAGCAATTATTAGGCTACAATACTGCCAAGAGTGTGACACATAAAATGTTGCAAAACTTTGCTGCAGTGCTTTCTTCTAACGATAGAATATTGTTAAACAATTAAGACAATACATATGAATATCTAGCAAGTAGATCAGTAGTTGATACTGTACAATTGAAGTCTTATCCAAATATGGAATAGCAAGGAAAACCATTTTATTTTTAGCTATCACTTTGTGTTGTTGTTACATCAAACATTTAAGGTTTTTAAATTGAAATTGCAAAATGTTACTTCGCCAAAAGTGATCTTGCCGCATGCTCTTCTTACCTTCTGTTTGAAAACATCTCTTGTAATTATAGTTGGTCTGGTTGGTCATGTATGCTACTTTGTAGGTTCCTCCATATTCACCGACATCTCCTCTCATAAATGTTTGCACGATGCCACCGTAAAAATCTATGCGAGAACGACTCTTCTTTCCATCATACCAAGCACTGAATGGTTCTTCCAATTCGGCATATGGAAGTCTAACAATAATTTTCAATATTAAATTATGCAATGTATATAAAAACAAATATTATATGACTCGTGAAGAGATGCTGTCAACTAGCTTCTATAACAAAATAGACAAATGATCAACCATTACAAAATGGTTTCCATACAAAACAAGTTTTACCATGATCGTAAGTTATTTCGTAAACCACTCGTAAAACATTCACCGGGGTAATGTAGGCATTAAATACTCCTACCCTACATCAAATGACATACGTCTATGCTAACTAATAGAACAACAAAATAGTTTAACCCTGATAATTGCTGAATTCTAAATAACAACACAATTTTTTTCAATAGAAGAGTATCGTTAAAGCTTCTCAACAGAGCTTGGATAAGACATGCATTTTACCTTAGGGTTCCAGTAACCGCATAAGCAGAATCCCATGCTGGTGTCGCACGACTTTTTGGAATACTACCACTAAAGACTATTGTTAAACTACTGCACAAAATAAACAAGGAAGTTAACAATGCAGTCATAATTGACGTTAGAGTTATCAATCTGAAGTCTCAATCGCAAATGAACAAGTGCGTTACACAAAGATCACGTGAGAATCATATGACTTTGTCAAAAAACATAGATCTATTTTTCGTCGATCTGTACCCTTCCAATATAATTCATGTACAGTTTTTCAAGTATAAATGTCGATGCCAGACCTCTGCCACCCTTATATTACGACAACGACGGCCTCAACAAGGCGAATTTTCGAGATAACTTCGTCTTGTTGCGGGTGAAAGCTAGTCTGTCTTGACAAACTGTTGTTGTTGGAGAGTTGTCGCCCGTCGAGCGAACGAGCAAAACAACAGTTGTTTTGCTCGCCCTACTCGCCGAAGGACAACTCCGCAAAAAAAAACAGTTTGTCGAGACAGGCTAAGTAAAATCGCTTCGCTAATGAAAAGTAGAGCAACTCCCATATTTTACTCCAAAAACCATTACTGTAGGGTAGAGACGATAAATCTTAATAAGATTTTCGTGTTGTATTTAAATGGGATTTAAACTCATAGGACAGAATAGAGCATCGTTAGGAAAAAGCTAAACTGCTGAGAGAATCATTGTGTCTCTGGATAGTAGGTATATATTAGATATATGTACTATAATCTTTAGATACTTTTTGGACTTGAAATACAGAATATAGAAATGATGAAAAGTGGTTAGGAACTTGATATGTGAAGAATGCCGTCTGGTTCACACCGGATCAGGGCAAAGTAGTGTTTTATTGAACATTTAAAATAAATAAAGACATTTTCACATGCCATAAATTGCAATATATTACTTTATTACAAAGAATACCGTCGTGAAACTGGGCAGAGCTCTGCTAAAGCAGATCTATCAACTATATACATGTATGATTGCACCTACTTGTTTGTTCAGAGATCTCGAATGCAGCCTGGATAATCTGAATTAATACTATTTGAGGTCTGGTGAGGTCTAAATATTGAAGTTTAGACAGAGCAATTTATGCAATTAATGAATGTATTGGCATTTATTAAATAAATTAAAAGTGGTATTAACTTTTACAACTTTATACAATTACAATATTATGTCTATCCAACTTTGTTTGATTTGTTGCTACACTCAAAACGAAATTTGTTCTCTTAGATTATTTTTGCGAAAAAAATCTTCGAAATCTTCTAAGACTTCGCCACAAGCTGCTGCGAACTTTATGAGTTTTCGATTTTTCTGGTAGGTCATTCTTTATGGTGGATTCTGATGGATAATTTGAGTTGCTGCCACTAATTACAGACGCTGACTTAGTAACTCGACCCTCTCTGATGAGAGAAGATAAGTCACTTATGCTTGGCTGGTCATCCATCATTGGAAACAAGTTTATGCAATCTGAGCCAGCTGATTGGTCGTCCACTGAAGGTTCTGTACCAAGTGGAGCAAAAACACCAGATGAACTTTCAGGCTCTGTATTTTTTGGGACGCATTGATTGACACCCGAAAGGCCTGGCTGAACTACCAGCTTTCCCCCATAGCGCGGATTACCCGAGTGTTTTATTTCTCTGCCTTTCCAGCATATGACACCTCCGGGGTCACCTGAGTTGTCTTCTCTCAACCGAACTATGGGTGTCCTTGCTGATGTTTTTGCTGAGCCATTGCAATAAAGAAATGTTGGAGTTGAACTCATATGTGCAGATGAACCTTGTATAAAAAAGGGTCTACCAGAGAGAGGAAACACATCCATTTGGGTGTTCAAGTAATCTATAGCGTTTTTATCCTCACTTTTCTCTTTAGTGTTTGTCATGGTTGAAGTGTCTACATATGCTTTTAACTGAGAGATGCCTGTAATTGTCTTCAGTTGTATAGCCAGATGAGAGGTGTCTACCATGGCCTTTGAATGAACAGCCGAATGAGCCATGACTTGTATGGGTGCTACTAATTTTGAGGAGTCAGTACGATCTAGAAGTGATGCTGCCAGTATATCAGTTCTGTTGTTCGTGGGATTGAATGGTTTATCTGTAGCTCCTGCAGATTGGCTTGATGGAATCTGTAGTTCATTTCCTAAGGAGTTTTCAGTTTTCTTTTGAGAAGAGGAATTCTGAGAAAAGTGACACTTTCCAGAGGTGAGAGAAACAACTGTCAATAAACCGTGAGAGTCACTGCTCTTGTTGATCACTTCTAAATCAGACTGGCAACTACTCATTGGAGTGGAAAACAAAATCTTGTCTTGTGCAAGTGGTTGGTTTTCAGAAATGAGTAGATCCAGTAGGCTTGGATTGTGAAGAGCTAGTCTTCCTTCCGAAATTTTACTCCATTTTGTGTCACGCGGATGAGCAGATTCTAGTGTTTGTTTAGTTTGTACCTCTTTTTGGCTCCATATTCCAGTTTGTGGTAACACTGGATCAAAAGTATCATTCATGACCCTAAAGCTCTGCAAGCTTGAGTCATCGACAGACGCTTCACAGCTGGATGCAACCCCCGAAGTAGATACAGAAGTATGTCTAGAGTCACAATTTGTTTTACGTCTTATCATATCTTCTCTTGAATAGCTTCTACTCTTGTACGAAAGCATATCAGACACTGGCGAAACTTCGAGGCTGTAGTAATCGCTTGTAGAAGCCATATTCAGTGGAGTTATCTCTCCTCGTTTGTTACCAAATTTGGGACCGATGCCTTGATTGAGTACTTGTCGAGGGAAATCTAAAAGTTAAAGCACATCTAAATATCCCATATCATTACCTGCGGTATCTAAACTAGTGCTACTAGTGCCACTAATTAAATTAAAAGGTTAGGGTTTTGTACAAAAAAGAAAAAAAACATATTATTGATAAATTTTGACTTCAATGACATATACGTGCAATGTTACTGTTGATATGATTCTAACATCAGCTTGCTGGACAATGTTAATAAACCCTTTTTATTGGCTCAAATCAGTCTCTGCTAGATTTTATAAACAATATACTCAAAATACTCTGATTCAGTTTAGCATACATAACTTAGTGTCACGTGACTTACTTTTTGTCTAGTTGCATGAGATCAATCACTATACAAGTGTATTTACTTGCTTACTAGTCCTTTGGTTAGTTGCATGAGACTTACTATAACCAAATCAACACAGATAACTTTGTTATCAACTTTGCTTAGCTAGGTCATTTTGTTTCACTCAGATCAAGCTGCCACTGTTGGTATGATTAGATGAGAATTGCATACACTGATTTTACCTGTTGGCCTGAGTTTGCTAGTTTTCATGGTTCGGAAACTGCTTCCTTGGGACACTGAAACAGGAACAGAGTGATATCAAACATAATGAAAACTGTCATTCATAATCATCTCATAATTCATTCTCATAAATGAGAACATTTGAAAATTTAACTGCTTTGAGGTTGCTGTTAGTGTTGATATTTGTTAGAAATGATTTAGTCTTTTAAATCTTGCCTACTCTAGCAGATGGTGACATAAAACTGTAGCAGTCAAAGATTTTTTACGACAACTAAAACCCACCTTTACATCAGGGCATCTAATTGGTTATTTTGGGACCAATAAACTTTGCTATAGTTCAGCCAACGATAGTAATGGTTTGCTGCTTAAAATATTCATTTCCTGTACACACTATTTTCAGCAAATCCAAACAAGTACATGTAAAAGTAAAATCCCCCACTTTACAGAACTCACAAATGAGAAATTTTCTGTCATCAAAAATGGCTATCCGCTATAGGTTGTTATTGGGGAAGGTCAGTTCAACAACTCATTGCTTGTGAGTGTAACAGTTCTAGTGAAGCAGGGCATTAAGCTCACCATTTGGGCATTTTGCAAGTAGCCTAAAACTATTAAATGTCTATGAAAATTAACCTGCTTGAGTGCCTTTTAATAGTTTGAAATGTTTTCAATAAAAGCTTCAAGTTATTTTTATTTGCTCTGCAACAAAACGTTTTATTGAATGATCTTAGTTTTTTTCATATTTGTTTTTATGAGAGAAAAAGCTGATATGCATTGATCTAATTGATTAGATGGCAATGTCACTTTTCATCTTATTGAAAATGAATCAAATTTGTGAGAAGTATATAAGTTGCAATGAGAAACAAGGCTGAATGCTGTGAGTGTATGTACATGTAGGTATGGTGACAGAAGCAAACTACGCATAAGAGGGGGCTACAACGGAGTAACAAACTACGACAAACCTTCAGCAAACAAAGATACGATTGTGAAGTTGCCGGTTGATATTTTTTGTATCTACGTAAAATTCCAAGGATTACCATTTAACATATCATAGACTTTTGGGCATGCCTCAGAGGTTCAACAGTTATTATGTTAGTTGAAAAACTATTGTAACTTTAAAGATCTATGACAAAATGTTTTCTTAAATACAAAAATTTGAGAAATACATAGAAGCTGCGTAGTCTAGTAGAGGGAATAGCCAACTTTTAGAGAAGTAACGAAGTTACCGAGACTTTTGTCTGAGTATTCCTCGATTATGTTGAATACGTCTGGGGGAAGAGAATCGCTTCCATACTGCAGAAGACTCATAGAATCCATGTCAGTGTTAATGAGTGAAGATCGGTAAGATTCAGTGTCTCCATCAGCAACTCTTACTGCCTCTATCTTTGCTGGACCTTCTATTGTTGAATACATTTGTCCTTTGACCTCCCTTGTTCTAAAACAGTTCCAACGTCATAGATTATTTGAAAACGATTCAAAGCTATTTGATTAGAGAAAATTATATTTTCCTGAATGGGATGTTATAAGTTAAATTGCGCAATAATGCTCAGTATATAATTGGTGCCCAAATACCTATAACAAATTATCACAAAGTAAAATGTAAAATACATCCTAGACCAGCAAGCCATAGCAGGAAGCAGCTGGATTATGTTGGTTTAGAATTTTTGTCCTGCGAACAACAGATTGCGGTTCAAATACCAAAAATGACAATTGGATGTGACAAGGCATTGGAAGAGTAATCTGCACTGTCACCCACATGCAGGACAAAGGTCATGTACGTGAAAGAACTTATCATTTTTCTGATACAATGTAAAATTGATTAAATTAAAAGACAACGACTTTTAAACATCAACTTTTGCCTTGAACCATATTTCCTTTCCGGAATGCTTAAACTCAACAAACTCATAGATTTTGTATATTCTGCTACTTTTGTGAGACTTAGGAGACTTTTTTAAACCATCTTTTGTTTCTTTTTTGTTCTATTATCGTTGTATAGCATAATTTGAAAAACATTTCTATTTGAAATGAAATTATTGCCAATAAAGTAATCTATATATATATATTTCTCAAAGTATGTCATTTGTAGATCTGTAGATCTGTCATTTCAGCTATAGCTATCAAAACCTTAAAATAAAAAAATTGTACCGAAAAAGATTTGATCTCAGACCTTTCAGTTTGCCAGTATGACACCACAACAAATTCTCCCACAGAAATTGATTTGTTATTTAGCCGATATAGGTCGCTATATGGGAGCAAATACCCAACGACTTTGCGTACTACGCAGGGTGATTGCGTAAGTAACGTAACGTGAGACGAATTATAGCTCTCATTAGAAAAGCTTTATTCAAATTTTCCATTGGCAATGTGCCAGGCTACTAGCAAGTGGCAGGCAACTCCCATTACTTCTCATTGTTTATAAGCTGATTTTAAATACCCGAGCAACGCCGGGTAGCACAGCTAGTATCTATATATAATAAGTCTACAGACTTTTAGCTGATATAATACTGGAGCAACTGTGATTGGATGCCCTTTCTAACACCACCAATACTCCCTGTGTGACTCACCAGTGACCTACTGATCATTAGTAAGCTCCTAACCTATGTAGCTGAGCTATAATTACTGCGTTATTTTGGAAAATATTTGTGTATTCGCCAAGACTCTTCAAAAGAGTTTTAAAAACTTTTTGAACGTTTCTACATGTTAAGCAAAAGCCAAAAAAGTATAAACAAGTGAAACATAACACCAATGACTGGTTTCGCTGTACATTGTCTCAAGTAATTTATAATAGTCCTTTTTACAGACATGTTCCTCTGTAATACACATTGTTTATTTGACTGTATTATATTTATGCCTAACCTTTTTGCTTCTGAGGGTCTCTCGCTGTGATAAGGATGAATTTTTAGTGACTGGTATTCTTTCATGTTAGCTCGCTGAGTTGAGCCTTTCTTTAGGGATGAGCTGCTCAGAGCTGAGTACCTTGTCATTAGAGTCCTCAAGGCCACCTGGTTACTCCTGAATATGTCTATGCCCTGAGAAGAGGGTGCAGAAGCAAATTTTTAAATGGGAGTAGGTTTGAGCATTAGAGGGCAACTCATGTCACGAATAAGTGTAATGCAGCCCCAAATAATGTATATGGCAGGATTATTGCAAAGTGAAGGAGAAAAATTTTCTTTCCGAACACTTGTTAACCATCGGATTTCCTTATCATTAAGGGCATACAAACCAAGTTTCAAATCATTTTGAAAAATATTTATAGCTTACCAGTAAATCAGTTAAAAGTGTGTAAAATATTTAGCAAAACAAAAATTTTGAAAACCATTTTAGTGTTTAAGTTTTCATAAGGCAGTTCCAGAAAACAATGTAATTGATTTGTTTTAAAATAATCCCAGCAGATTGCACAAAATCTTGGTTTAAACCAAATTTATTCAGAACAAATAACATTTAAAACAGCTCTACAGGTCTCTCATGTTGTATACATACAGTCAAGAAATGATCATTTTAGTTTTATATGCCTTGCGTGAATGAATGGAACACAGAGTGGATCAACTAAATCATGTAGTGCTCACAAGAAATCATAATCTTACCACTCTACTCACATGTTTAAACCTCACTTTCACCTAGGCAACAAGAGGCAGGTACTTTCTATATGTGCAAAGTTCTGGCATAAACCTGTTATTCAATGTCTATTGTGTGACATTCAATAGGTAATTGGTTGAATTCTTTGGCTCGCAAATACATTACAAAATACTACAGTGAACACTTATGTTACGATGTCAAATCAAAATCCTATTATACATATAAAAACTATAAAGGTTGGTCGACTGGCTGGACCATCAAGTAGCGTTGGTCACTCTATTTTGCAATATTGTTGCTTGTTGGTCATTGCTGCTGCTAAAAGTTCAACATTGTATACTTGTGTTCAAAGTTAATATATCATGGAATGAGGATGCACTGAACATATTTCAAGTAACCTACAGTGGAAGAGTGAGAAGAAAAGTTTTGCTCAGGCCTGCATATGACAAGAGGCAGGTGGTTTAGATGACGCCGTGTAACCGTATCAACGCAGACGTGCTTTGTCTGCTTGCATAGAGCCCCACTAACAACACTCAAGTCAATCATTTCTTGATATATCTCTAGAATCTCGTCAGCATTCCGGCAACCTTTGACATCTGTCAACAGATATGTGATGTATACTAAAATTCAGCAATGATTTCCATTTCAAAAATAGCCAACATTCTGATAACTAGAGAACGACTAACCGAAAGGATTCTTGCTCTGTTTATCAAATGTTTAAACTAAATGGTTTCTAAAGTACTTCAGTTTGACAATACAGAAGCTTGCCCTTTTTAACCCTTTTGCTTCCAAGCACATTTGACTTGAAATTATTCAGCATACCGAGCCAATTAGTTGCCCAATTTTAACCACAGGTACAAAAGTATGAAAGCTGCTATAACCAACTTTTAACTTGCCCTAGATCCCTAAATAGATATGCATTGGGAAGCTGAGAAACGTCTCTACCAGTTAATATTTATTGCTTGCAATTAATCTATAAAGATCTTATGGCCTGCGCTAAAATATTCGGAGCTTTCAATTTTTTATTTCATTAATCCAAATTGGAAAGCATATTTTCATTTTGTAACTATGTTAACCATTTTGTATTTATTTGCTAAAATAGGCTGAGAAAAGGGTTAGCGCTTGATAAAAAAACATGATTAATTAATTTTAGCATCGAGTCAATAAAAGACAAGCGGTTTTAATATAATTACCAGAGTTTCTGTAAAACTTGTATCAGCTGTTCCATACATGGGTGACCAATTTTCCTACTGAAAGGTATGATTTTTCAAGGAACAAGGGCTATGTACATACTTATCAATGTAAATGGGACCTATCACACGCTTACAATAAAAATTTCTACAACCAAAATTTATTGAACGTTTTAATCTAAATAAATTTTAGTTCAAATACTTAGCAGATTAATACCAAACTCTTTACTCAGAAGTTTATTATTCTAGTTGAATACAGCTATTGAGAAGCTTTAAAATAATGAAAAATGGTTTTTCTGATTTACAATCTCTTCATCTGATGAACTGAGCCCATTGCTGACAATTGCTTGATCTCTCACCGGTTTCAAGATTGTGGAGATGAGTTTTAATGGCGAGCTGGTGGAGTGCGGATCCGTGAGTCACTACTGCATCCTTCAAGTCAAATTTTCTGACATGTTCAAAGATTTCTCCTTCCAGTCTTCCTGTCATCTTCATGCTGCACATGGTCTGATTGTCTACTGGCTGGTAAGAGAGATGCCACAGACAATTGCAATGCAAAGTTTGTTATCAAAAGTTTAGTATGAAAAGTACTCTAATGAACCATATACAAGTTACTAGCTAATGATGACTAGGTCCGCATGTAATGAATGTTAAACACAAACAGTTAGGGTATGTTAGCGTCTGATATTTTTTTTAGCGAGGTGGATGTTTGTGCTAGCACTTTGTATAATGTTCATATTTTACCTCCCTTGCGCTTCAGCCTAAGGGTTAGCGCTCTACATATATCAGGCACGATTATGATGTGTGAATTATACCTGACCAGAGATAATGAGACACACAGACAAGGTTTCTTCAGAGAAAAGCGAGGATGGAAGGAGATCTGGCTGTGTGCTCAGTTGCATCCCGGAAGGCAACTCAATGTTAATGTTCAGATCTGTCAGACATGGTTGTGCAGAGAGTCTCATGGCTTCTACCACCTACATGTACAAGCATTATATCATATTTTAATAATAATTTATTCTCATCCGCCAAAATAAGACAAAACAGAAATAAAAATAAAATGAATGAAATAAATGGCAGAAGATGATGCAATATTTTATGCTTAAAAACATCCTACTTTTTACTAACTACCTAACCTTCCACTATTAGTATTGCGTGAGGTCTACCTTCCACTATTAGTATTGCATGAGGTCTATTATTAATTATTCATCTCTATGATAATTCAGCTCGGTGTTTTGACAGTCTTAGCTGAACTCAGGACCATATTTTCATTTCTGCACATTTTTTTGTCATGATTGAAATTTAAGAGACAAAAAGCACCTGTTTTCTTAGATAGTGCGTGCTGTATATGCTAATAATCATATTATATAAAGTGGCATCATGTCAAAATGACAGCTAAACTGCAAACTTCAAGACCTCTCTAAAGCTTCCGCTTTAGCCTACCACTCATTCAGCCACAATTAACCTTTTTATGACAGTAGTAATAATAAATTAGTTTATTACCTTACCAGTAGTAATAATAAGTTTAATAAAATAGTAAGGATAATAATAAGCATATAACTATAGCGGCAGAAGCAATGATAAAAGAATATTAGCTATAGCGCTGAAAACTCTAGAGCCTTCTGTATTTAGTCTAACCATACCTTGCTGCTCAAGGCCTGCGGGTTCTTCATGTAGTACGATTTTCCGTTTCCTGCTCGAGCGAGGTTTGAAACAAGATATCTCGAAGCTGTTCTGTCTATGCCAAATGTGAACATTCTTGAGCAGTCTGAGTTTTGCTTGACAAGGTCTACGCAGCTGTCAGGGTCCTCCACACCGCCATCCGTAATCAGATAGATCTGTAGCAGTCAGTGTGACTTCGTATAACACAACATGTATAATTGTTATCATACACAATTGGGTTATGAGAGGCTCTGACAATATAATGAGTGATTAATTACTAATTGATTTGTGAGCTTTTTATTGAACTACAGATTATACTATTGGGACATAAATTCCTTTGATTTTCTTACTTCCATATATCTTATGCAGCTTACAGCTACAATGAACTTTTTATAACTGACTCTAATAGTAAAGACTTTAGGTATGCCTCTTGTACTTGTACTAAGCACCCCATCTAGTACCGTACATGTATTACTTCAACTTAATTAAGAACTTTGCAACCAGTAGGTAAACTCACAGACTACAATAAACAGATGTTAACATATATTACTTATTGGCACTGATCTTTTAAAATCAATTAATGTAAACAATCACCTGCTTGCAGTTGCCAGTTTTGTTTGCATGAGAATAAATATGCTCTAACAGGCTGTAGATGTTAGTAGCAAACATGTTTGCCTTGATAGAGTTCCTTAGCTTCAGAGCTTTCATGGTAGAGTAGGCTGTGAGTTTTTGGCTTGTTCTAAAAAATCAAAATAGTATATATTCGATATAGACACAAATGGTTTTGTTTAAATTTGCTTTATTTACATGTATGTTAGTTCAATTAAAATTCAGATTTTCTACATAGTTATTACCGTGTTTAATATTTCTAATAAAAACATTTTGCTGCAATCATCATTGCAGTGTTATGATAACTAAACCAGTTTTTTGTCTTGTTCGAGCTGAAGCTTTTTGATTGGATTAGCTGAAAAACACAGATACAGCACAGCTACAACACAGATACAGCACATCTACAAGACAGATACAGCACAACTACAACGCAGATACAGCACAGTTACTACACAGATATAGCACAGCTACAACGCAGATACAACACAGCTACAACACAAATACAGCACAGTTACAATGCAGATACAGCACAGCTACAACACAGATACAGCCCAGCTACAACGCAGATACAGTGCAGCTACAACACAGATACAGCACAGCTACAACACATATAAAGCACAGCTACAACACAGCTACAACACAGATACAGCACAGCTACAACACAGATTCAGCATCGTCACAACACATATGCAGCGCAGTCTGTCCTTTGCTAGTCCTATTTGCTGATGCTAATGCCAAATGTTCACTAGTAATACTTGTACTTCACACTAACTCTTCTAGTACTATTTTAACAGATATACACTTACTTAAACAACGGTCTGATGGTCGAGCCAAAGCTTATGATGTTAAAGAAGCTGCCAGGTTGCAAGTATCTGATGAAATGAGTGACAGCGTCTCGTAGTAACTCAATCTTGCTGCCATACATACTTCCTGTCAACACAAAGCTTCGGATAAATCAAATGCGTCAGTAAACTTTGTGGTGATAAAGTGATGGTAGGACCTACATGTAATTAGTTAGGACTGAACTCTTGATCACAGACTATGTTTGTGTAAGGTTTCGAGGCTAAAAATAATTTACTAAAAAAGTCTATTTAAGGCTATACTATTGTTTAGCAATTAGTAGCAAAGTTTCATTTGACATAGAGGAAAGCTGGCGATGTTGTAAGCGTTACATTAACCATAACACAGAATTCATTTTAGCTGTTTTAGTCCCCATTACATTGTCTCAGTAATCTGGAGTTTAGAGAATCACTGCACTTAATTTTATGTGTTATTTTAAGGAGGAAAACCTGTGAAAAATTGTAGAGCCTAGTCTATAAGGCATTCTAGAATTATGATTTTAACAGGTAATTGTAACAGGAGTGGGCTGTATGACTTGAAAATAAAATTATTAAAAGGCTGGCACGAAGCCTGGTGATGCTAGGGAGTTCTTTTAATTTCAATGAGATAGGCTGCAGGTAGAGTGTTTAAAAACTGTTTCTCAGGAACCAGACCAAGTTTTGAACCTAATTATTGTTGTTAGAAGGCACGGATCCGTACACTTGTGAATTTTGGATGAAATAACTAAATGATGTGGGAATGGACTAGCAAATATACGGTAGTGTTTACACGCACTAACAGACAAGCACATCGACACGCACACACAGTGACAAAGAGAGATATATTAATACAGATATGCTTGCGGACAATAGTACAAGCTAGTGTGAATGCAAGGCTATGGAATTAGCAGCCTGTGAGATTACTAATGCATTGGATGTTGTTAGCTTCTCAATGAATTGCAGGATTTCAGTTGTAAATCAAACATCACAGCATTATTACCTTTTTTATAATAAATTATTTATTACCTTATAACAGGCATGTCAAATGTAGAATACCAAGATTGCAGTGATATAAAAAGTGAGAGCAAGTTATGAGAGCCCACCTGATCTGTCTAGGCACAGAATATATTCATTCTTCTGATGGATAGATGGAGCCTTTTTTGCAGCATGATGCAATGTGAGGTGCGCGCAATAGCTACTTTGTAGCCAATGAGTTGCCTTCTCTCTGCCTGCATTACAAGTTACACCAGTAACATATACCACACAACGGTACCTGTTAATTAAAGTTTATTCTAATAATGAACTGAACTTTTCTAGGAGCAAAAAGTTTCTATATGAATATTAATATTTAAAGGACTGTAATGTTAGTTGAAGAGCTGAGGATATCGATATGTAGAACTTACGAGTGACTGGACTGTGAGTGTGAACATGCGGCTGGTCAAGGTCATAATAAGAAATGCAGAAACAGAAGTCTTTAGAAAGCACATAAGATCCAACTGTATCAATCTGTAATTCAGAAATCTCCAGTATTATTTATACTACAGGAAAAATCAATTCCACATTAAAAAAACACTTTTTTATATTAATTTTGTTATTACGCTAAAATATTAAGAGTAATTATTGTACAAACATTTCTTATAAAAATATGATAAATATGTATATCATAAATGAATGTAATATTATATAAATATTAACTATTATGTTAACATTAAAATAATAAACATTCAATAAATAATTACACATACCTGTACATATTTCCGTTGCTCATTCTTATAGTTTACTGCCAGTTTATGATCTGAGACCACTTTGCGTATCCTGTATTCCCCAGATATGATAGCTCTGCACTGGAGGTTTAAAGTATCATAAATCTCAGGAGTACACAACTCTAAAAAATAAATTCATCACAATCAGTTTGAAAATACAACCGTAACAATAATTTTTAAGACAACACATGTTTATAATATATGGAAAAAGCTTATCTGGATGAGAAATATGGTTACAGAATGCAAAGGGTCAACATGTGGTTCTACAACTTATAGAAGAGTATTCAAAATGCTATTTGTTTGTTGTTAAAGAACTATTTATTTGATTTTAGTGGCTCACTGTTGCTTTTTTTTTTGTTTGCTTCGCAATTGTTGTATGACATAATGTGTAATAAACAAAGTTTATGCTTAAAATGAACGTATTTCCAATAAAGTAGAATAGTAT
This sequence comes from Watersipora subatra, assembly GCF_963576615.1. Classification (NCBI taxonomy): domain Eukaryota; kingdom Metazoa; phylum Bryozoa; class Gymnolaemata; order Cheilostomatida; family Watersiporidae; genus Watersipora; species Watersipora subatra. The sequence goes on along the minus strand of NC_088717.1, from coordinate 53,048,714 downwards.
AATTATATAGTATAGAATGTATATAGAATCAAATACAGAATAGTATACAGACCTATATTAATCTGTAGGTCTCAGCTAATTGAGATCTACCGCCTGATGATTGTGTAAGCAAGAAACTGCCAGTAGCTGCCAAAGATAAGTGCACTGTCTACTTCTCTACTAATTTACTTATATATATTTCTCAAAGTTGGACGTCTGTCATTGTATATGTCTAGCTATAGCTAGTAAAATCTTGGAATAAAGAATCCGTAAGGCAGAAGATTTGATCTCAGTACTTTCCATTCGCAGGTCTGACGCCTTACTAGCTATGCCCCACAAGCTATATAGATTCTCCAGGCGATATACATTGGCAAATGGGAGCAAATAGGCTACTGCTTTCAGTCACGATGCAAAGTCATTGCGTAACGTCATGGAGAGGGGTAGCTCTTATTAGCAAGCTTACTCAAATTATCCATTGGCAATGTGCCAGGCTAATAGCAAGTGGCAGGCAACTCTTATTACCTCTCATTGTTTATAAGCTGATTTTTAATACGCGGGCAATGTCAGGTAGCACAGCTAGTATATATATATATATAAATGTATCCTATAAAACCTATCAATTTTTAAATTTTTATTTCTGTCTGTTTGTGTCATAAAGGACTTGCGGGTCATACCGGTCTCTAAGCTTGATCAGGAGTTTTAGAAACTAATGGCAAGCCAGCTGAGATGAAAGGAGAGACTCTCACCTGCTATTGAGTGTCAGAAAAAATGAATACTGATTGAAATGAACATACAAAATGATAAACCAACTAGATAATGGATGTGTCATCTGACATATTGCAGGAATACTACTAATGGTGCAGCTTCAGGCAAAAGAAAAGACATTAACCATGATTGTTCTTGTTTATAGATCAGTAAGAGTAATGACCTCAACTTACTCTAAACTAAAAAATACATTGGATATTAAAATTGATTCTATTACAAAATCTAGCTTTGCTTAGCAGTTGTAGTTTAAATACAGAATTTATTTTTCCTATTAAACTAAAAGCTATGATATATAAAGTACATTCTATAAGAGCTAACATCGTTGCTCTTTCACTCTCGTCAGCAGTGACTAAGGTGAGAGTGCTTAGTGCTGCGTAAGTATAAGAAGACCATGTCAAACTCTGTCATTGCAAGTCATATGCTGGCTTCAGTAGTTGTCACATGCTTAGCTAATTACAGCCTGCGGTCTGATCTTAGGCAATATCTATTCTACAGGATTGAGGACTCTGTCTATAATAACACTGTTTTGGAGTTACTTCATCTGCGTTTGATGAAATAGAATACAGAGCAGCCAGATTGAACTGCTAACTTTCAGCAGTCTGTTAATAAAGAGCCACTTGCCATGAGTGCCAACTTTTAGTAGAGAACCACTTGCTATGACATGCCAACCTGCAGTCGTCCATTAATAGAGAGCTACTTGCTATGGCATGCCAACTTCCAGCAGTGAGCCACTTGCTATGGCATTCCTACTTGCTGTGTTCCGTTAATGAAGAGCTACTTGCTATGGCATGCCAACTTCCAGTAAAAAGCCAATTGCTATAGATTGGCGCATAGATATGCATGGTATATAGTATTCGTGCAAATTATAATACTGGAAAAGTAACAATCGTAAGATTGGAAGTCGTTCAATTCTGGTCGTACAACGGAAGGATTGTCAGCTCTGCTGGCTACCATCATCATGCAAGTTATTAATTATTACTAAAATCAATAATAAAGACAATACTTGTGACAAGGTAGTCAATATAGTAAAAGCTTTCATAATGCCATGACTATCGTTTACAGCTGAAATAAATCAAAGCTCTCGAAGAATCTATTTATTAAGCGTACAGGAAGTTCAATCAATAATCTCATTGGCTGTGCTTGGTGTATCTGAGCAATGCGTTTTCCTATCCAAAACACTGCGAATCAAATCTTAGGATCAGATAACCGTCAATATCTTTAGGAAGGTTACTTACAACAATGATATACAGCCCCCACAGCCCCCCTGTGGGGGCTGTATATCATTGCTTACAATAATGGGCTAAAGAGCTCCTTGCAATGGCTTTATAACAGATAAACTGTGTGTCTCAAGAATGCATTCGTTTCTAAATAAATGTGCATTTATCACAGTATTTTTCGTACAGCAAACATCTGCTCTTGGCTTGTCATGCTTTGCTGTTAGCTAATCTCCTATCAGTAAAAGTTTTGGTTGTAAAGTATGTCCATGTCTGGGCAATTGAAACTTTTCAACACAGCAAATTTAATTAGGATTAAATCAGTTAATCATACCAAAATAAACAGAATATAATTAATTTAAACTAGCGACCTGAAAAAAACCAAGAAAACCACTTTATAAATATGAAAATGTTTTGTTGATAATGTTTCCTGATTTGAGTAATATGTGGAAAGCCAGGTTTAAGAATGAATTTTGCTGTTGACCCTGTACTGAACATGTACTGAGTTTTTACTAAGTTACCGTTTGCATGAACGCAGGCGCTTTCCTTGAATAAGTCTTCAAATGTATATACGCCTGCACTACTACGCAGCACTAATCAGATATTCACTGACTTTCCTTCTGAGAGAGAGAGAGAGGAGAGAGAGAGAGAGAGAGAGAGAGAGAGAGAGAGAGAGAGGAGAGGAGAGAGAGAGAGAGAGAGAGAGGAGGAGAAGAGGAGAGAGAGGAGAGAGAGGAGAGAGAGGAGAGAGAGGAGAGAGAGGAGAGAGAAAGAGAGAGAGAGAGAGAGAGGAGAGAGAGAGAGGAGAGAGAGAGAAAAGAGAGGAGAGAGAGGAGAGAGAGGAGAGAGAGGAGAGGGGAGAGAGAGGAGAGAGAGGAGAGAGAGAGAGGAGAGAGAGAGAAGAGAGGAGAGAGGAGAGAGAGGAGAGAGAAGAGAGAGAGGAGAGAGAGGAGAGAGAGGAGAGAGAGGAGAGAGAGGAGAGAGAGGAGAGAGAGGAGAGAGAGAGAGGAGAGAGAGAGAAGAGAGGAGAGAGAGGAGAGAGAAGAGAGAGAGGAGAGAGAGGAGAGAGAGGAGAGAGAGGAGAGAGAGGAGAGAGAGGAGAAAGGAGAGAGAGAGAGAGGAGAGAGAGAGAAGAGAGAGAGGAGAGAGAGGAGAGAGAGGAGAGAGAGGAGAGAGAGGAGAGAGAGGAGAGAGGAGAAAGAGGAGAGAGAGGAGAGAGGAGAGAGAGGAGAGAGAGGAGAGAGGAAGAGAGAGAGATGTTTTGTCACATAATAATCAGCAGAAGGATTCTATTCTCAGTTTAGTTTTATCATTTCAGCTGATACAAATATGGCACCAACCTTTGGTTTTTTAGTAGTCCAACTTCAGTATAAAACTATGAATAATAGTGTTATATCGAATAATAACATAACCTCTACACATCGACAGTTTTAGCAATGTAGTCATGCCAATTGTATGTCTGTATGCTAGGATGGAAAATAGATTTTACTTCTCATGCCGCATGCTATGGCATGTTCACTTATATATATATTTGCAAATACCTCCTACAGATGTCCTACCTCACAGAGTTCTATAGCTAAATAACATGTTTATTACGTGCTCAGTTGAAAGGAGTAACACACACCCAGCACCAGGCAGCGTCACAAATACGATATGCTGCACGCAATAGCCCATAACAGCTAAATGAGGCGTGTATATCGGTATTGTTGTATAAAGGGGGCTCGTATCAGCTAATGAAATATTGTTAATATACCCACGAGAGGCGAACGCAATTAAGCAATTGTCACTTTATACAATAGTGTGCTACGAGTTATGCTAAAATCTGATTGAGTGCAACATAATGTATAATAATAATTCGGTTGCAAGAGACCTATTTCACAAACCTTAGGCAGCCGCTGCCTTTGAATTTTTGGCATATTTGACTTGGTAAACTATAACTACTCTGAGACGCTATGTGAAAATGCTTGATTCCCACAGTCTGCCACTTTTCTTCAATGTGTTAGCTAATAATTTCTTATGAAGTTACAATGACAACCGCCATTATCTAAATAACTAAGTTATTTAGGATTGAGGCAACTTTACAGGTTTAACTATGCCGAAATAAAAGAAAAATATCATCCTATATTCAAAGCCAGGTTGAGCGCAAACTTATCTTAAACCAGAAACAGGTTTTCAGTTAATTTCAACTTACGTAACTTAAACAAGTTTTATGCAACCTCTAACAATTATTTTGAAAATTACATTGCTAGCTTCTTTAACAAACTTTTACCTAATACCCTCTTCCGCAACAGAGAGGTATTTTAAACGCCCTATGTCAAGCCGTTGATTTGATTGACTGTCTGTTGCCCTTCCTTTGATTTATGATTCTCTTATGGCATGATCTTGAAAATTTTTTTGTTTAAAATGAACCTATCGTCAATAAAGTAATATATAAGTACATATAAATGGGAAGCTTCTCTCTTTTCCCTTCAGCTGGGAATCAATTGAGATATAATCCTAACTGAACTTTAAGCGATTTTAAGACATGCCGATTCACTCACTTCATTACAAGGATGACAGACACACATGCATTATGTTGCAGCTAAATCTTGGTGCTAGTGAGTGAAAAGCGAAAGATATTTGTACATAGTACTAGTTTACTAACTAGTGCCAACTACAGCGGCAGCCAGCCAGTCGATGCCGCTACCATAAATGTTATTATTGTAAGCTCAGCTCTTTTCAGCAAATAATAAGTTTTTGCTGAAACATACTTATGTTTAGTTTTTTATGTATGTACGCATGTACGTATGTACGTATGTATGTGTAACCTTTTATTGGCATTATTAATCATTAACAAAATGACGTTTTTCATTGCATGCCCCATTCCTATCCTGTGGCCCAGGCCTACCAAGCACCTGCCTCTGTATTCACTTGCTTAAACACTGACCTATTCTAAAAGATAATGTTATGGAAAAGCGGAACAAGCAAACATGATCACTCTATTAATTTTCAATAAAGTCGGCAAGCCTTTTGGTTGGAACAGCTTGAGTCATCCCTTGCAAAATAAAAGAATTATTGGTTTTTCTAACAATGCTTGAGGAACACTAGCCCCACTGTTAGCTTTGTTGTATAATTCTGACATGGTATTTTATTGATTTTCATGAAGTCGTGTAAACAAATAAAACAAAGTGCAAATAAATATGAGTATTGTTATGCAATTGATTTCATTCCTTAGTGTCAAGATGAAAGAAGCCAAAGTAATTGGCAGATGATTGATTAACAAATCGACTGCAAGTAAGAAAAACTAAGAAGATCTTATTGGTCTGAGTCATCCATATATTTGAAGTCTGGTTTAGGAAAAATAAATGAAGTTGTTGAATAACAACTGAATGAAAACGTTCATCTCAATGTTTTTATTCAGTTTAGGTGTTGCCTTGTGCATTGCAAACAAAATTTTGGAAATAGCTCGTTAACGATATTACATGCGGAAGTTGATTTTGATCTAAAATGAAAAAGTATTTCTTGTAACATTTAAACTCGAAGCTAGATTTTTAGAGCTAGTGGTGTACAAGCAAGAGAGATGAGTTTTCAGTCAAGAAAACTTTTTGCTGAATTTCTTTGTACTCAATACAGCTCATATTGTTTATATACGTAAGAGAGACAACTCTGTGAGTGTCAGACATACAAAAACATTTACTCAAAATGCCAAAATACAAAAATACATATTTCAAAATGTTAAACACCAACAACACATAAGCTACTCAAAGAAAATAGAAGGACGGTATCTTAACAAGAACACATGGCAGATACTGCGTTATCTGCTTCGCAAATCTCTTTTAGGTAGTCACAGTTAATTTTGCAAGCTATATACTCTATATACAGTATATTTACACCTTATACAGTACATGAGAAACAAGGCAGCATGCTGCTTAAACAGTATTGGTAGTATAAATTTTAGATGTCAAATTGTTGCAGAAACATCAACAATATACATGTAAAAACCCGCAGCAGTTATAACTAATTCAAGTTGTGAGCGTATTGCTTCAAACATTAGTTTCAATCTTAACAGTTGTCAAACCTTATATCTACTCACCCGTGTAGTGTGACTGCAGCTCTCGGGGGAGAAAAGTAGGAAAAACAAACTTAATCAAGGCATTTTCCTCCACGTCAAAGAGCATAGCGTACTGTAATGTTACTTCCACTTGGTCTCCAGGAGCCAGTAGTCCGAGCTGAAGTTCTACTACGTTACTCGCTGATTGCTCTATCAGAAATCCTGCCTGCAGGAGCAAAACTAAACTAGAGTTTTAGATTTATTACTTATGTAGCCATGAAGACAACATCATTTGTAGAAATCACTCAGACTTGAGCGGTAAACCCGACAGATGTTGTGAATGGTAAATGCAGATTGGTACTTATACATGCTATGATTACATGCTATTCTAGGTTTAATCTACAGACCTAATTAAGAATATAATTACTAAGTCTAGCTGTACTCTGTATTCATCATGAAGACTACTAATAGTGCTGTCATATCTTCCTTTAAGTTACCAAAACTTCTTAGCACTTCATAAACAATAATGAGTTATAGCAGTACACATATTAAAACTCTTAACACTGGTGGTAAGTAATGTGTCTCTTGTAACAAAGAAGTGTCTAATACTCTGCAATAAAGGAAGCTCCTTTTAAGGTAGTAGCCAAGGAAGACTTCAATTGAAACCCTGAAAAGACTCAGTTTTAGCTTTCAGAGGTTTGTTGTAAGTTGTTGGTATGGTAGACTTAGTAGAGTTCTATTATTATTACTCCAACTTTGTTACCTGACAGTGTTATTGATTACAAACTTGAGAAATTAAAAGAAATTAAAATTGGAAAGACTAACAGTTTTGCAAGCTCTGTAAAAATTCAAATAGTTCTTATGTATTTTGACACTCTCTTTCACTCGCCATTGCTGGGAATTACCCCTAGTTATGTTTTCTAGTGAGTTAATAAAACATACCTCTATTATTATTAAATCCAGTTTAAAGGCAATTTAAATAAATCGGTAAATAGCGTTTACCAAAAATGCATTGCTAAAGTCAATATGCATTAAAGCTTATTCTGTAATCAGTATAGCCATTACCCTGGAGTCCTTTTCATGCTCGGCGATTTGGCGAACTTCCAAAGTCACATATCGTTTAGTCTGGTCGACTCTGTTGAGAATGCAGGCATGACACTGCTTGACTGAGGCACTATGGTTAAGAGGAAACAGAAAGACTCCTGGTCCTGAGACTGGCAGGTGGTTGTAAAACTGGATACTAGCTGATACATCCCCGACTAGTCCATTAATGGTTGTAAATAGTCGAATTCCTGAGACTCTCACTGTTAATAGAATACTTAACTGTTGCAAAGGCTAAAAAATTTATATTAGCCATAATTGTATAACCTCATTACCTCATTTTGCCGACCCTCCTATTCCAAATGGAATGCTGCCAGAAAAAGTATGGTATCTTAAAACAGAATTTCTCAAAGACCTTCAAAACTGTAAGTTACAAATTGTTGAGGAAAAGGTTACAGGTGGTAGTTTGTTACAATGGATGCTTCCATTCAAAAACTATGTTATGCGCATTGAGAGCACTGAATTACCTGTTTTGAAATTACAAACGTATCAATTATGCATAGTGATGTAATTTTGAGGTTTAAGCAGTAAAAGAGTTATATGATTCAACGTTTGTAAACCAGTAGTAAGCTAGTAGCTATAGAGATATAGAATATATATGGTATCTGCTGACAGATGCACTGGCTACTGAAGGTTAAGAATAGCTAGAATGTAAATATTCAATATTTTACATTTATGTTTTAGTTAACCATAAGTTTAAAAAAACTTTGGTTATTATCAAGTGATTTTTTAAAAACTGTGAATAAGAAGACAAAAAGTATGGGTACCAGAACTAAATGAAGCGCTTTAAGTGTTTTTTTAGATATAATCAAGTATACCACACACTAGTTGTATTAGGAAGGTCTGGCCGCAATGAGATTTTTCATTTAAACAAATATAATTGAGATGAGAGATAGAGATGATATTTTTTATGTCGCAGCTGTGAGAAGATATAGTTATTAAATCCAATTTCTTATGAAAATGCGACCAAGTTAAGACACCAAGTTAACTTCAGTCAATGAAGTGCAAGTGCTTATTAATCATGGAAATTTCTAACCAAACTAAATGTGCAATAATTTGTAAGGCTACACTATCATTGCTAGTCATCAAATATAGCAGGTTATTACATCATCAACCCTTAAAAGCTGCTTTACTGAAACCTACTTGAGAGGTTTGTTACTTTGAGGAATAGCAAATACTTTTTGTATTAAAGTTTTGATATAATGTATTTTTTCACTAACAATAAGAATATTATTATGACTGTTGTTTTTTATGTTTTTATCTTTAACTTCTCAAATTTTGTTTATATTTATCCAATTTAATCATTACACTAGGACATAGATATACTTCTAATAGCTGTCACTTTACTTCTAGTTCTTTTCATACAAATGTGTAGTACTACACACATGAACCAAATGTACATAACATAGCGTTACCATCTAGATAAGTTACTATCTACGTTTAACGCAGCACAAAAAATTAGCCCAAATCAGCTGTGAGAATATTAAAACCTCCATTTGGAGGCCATGGCGCTTTATTTTCTAACCCTTCCTTTATAGCGATGTTTTATTAGAGGTGATGATCAAATAAAGGGTGCGGTCAAATAGAGGTTTTACAGTATGCTAGTGTCAAAGATTGACTAGGATTGCTAGGCTGTTTGTAGCAGAAACGATCAAGACAGGAGTATTAAAATATTTTTATGATTTTGGTCACTAGAAGACAAGAGAGACAATCCTACCTGGCTTCAACTCTTGGCTAGCTTTGAAACTGTTCAGCTGACTGTGCGCAGGCAGCCTGCTCATGTAAACGCCCCAGCGGTGTCTCATGCTGAATTCAGTTTCCCTCAAGCTAACCACAAAGAATCTTCACAGAGCTGCATCTGAAAATGCATTAAAGTTAGCCTTTCTCAGCATTCTGACAATGTCTAGTGATGGCTGTCCAATCAATGCGTGGCAAGGAGCGCCTCGGCACAATAATATAGTAAAACGCTTCTAGCCGATGTCTGCCTAGCTAATCAGCCGTGGTCTTCATTGTGATTATGTTTCATTATAATACCCGATTGAACGATTGATTTTGTGCACTCGTTTACAGCCTTCTAGATTGCTGACCCTGTATTAGTCTAATCAATTTCCATCAAACTACTAATATCCCTATTACCCGGTCTAGCGTGCCCTCTGTCAGCCAGGTCACACGTGAAGGTAATCTGATGAGTGGAGTGTGTTTCCTCACATCTACTCCTTATGCTAGCTTGTACTGTAATATGCCAAATCAGTGCCATAGCAATATTAATGAAGATCTACATACGATATATTGCATGTACATCATACATTTTTACCATGTATGGTAGAAATATAAGATGTGTGTTGGTTTGTCGCTATAGATAGCTAATAGGGACCAAACGAAGATTTTACAGTCCTTGGCTGAAGCTACAAAACTTGAGATTTAAACTTATCCTCAACTCTATCTCTTATGAAGTTATCCAATAGCATTACACTATGGTTCAGTTATCCAATAACAGCATACTATGGTTCAGTTATCCAATAGCAGCACACTATGGTTCAGCATAGCTCAAGTGTTTATTACAACTGTGACTGATGAAACCTTTAATATCTTTGTCAGACTTGGATACGGAATTGAGCTTCAAGGCCTGGTCAGCATCTATCCAAAAGAGTAAATGGTCTAAGTGTAATTTCAGCACTAGTTTTCATTTACTCTAGAAGTGTATTAATTAATAGAAGTCAAACCGCAACTTATAATATATCGAAAATATATTTTTGCCATTTTAAAGTAATTAAGCTATAAACAAGAGCTCTACACTCTATGAGTTGAGTGTATTAAGCTGGATGACGTTTGACATCCATTTTTGCCTGTTTCTCTTCAGGCTATGGTTGAGTATTTGACAAGATAGGAGCTCTTTTCTACGGAATTCATAAGCCACACGGTGCTATCTTCTCTGAAAAGTATCAAGTGCTAAACTGTGTTGCAGCTGCATAACAAATTGTAGCCATGCCAAACATCGTTTTGTTTTATAAATATATGTATATGTAAATGCCAGGAAAAAAATTCTCTGCAAAAAAGAATTTTTGGCATTTGGAGAAGCTATTGCACCTCGCACTACAAGTATTTGCCATGCTGGATAACCAAAACAATATAGTGTGGCAGCTAATCGAACTGCTTTGGGCTAGTTGTTGACATCGTAGTTTATTTGCTTATGGTTTACCAACAAAGTGACCTTTCTATGTCACAGCTTGGAGCTTGGATTCAGAACTCTTTTTTTTCAAAAAACTGTTTTTGTTTAAGTAACATCAAATATATTACTGAAAAGCAAAACATTGCGATTCTATTGCTATAAATAGATGTAATTTCAAAATGCTGCCAGGTAACATTTAAAATAGGCCCTTGTCTATGGACTACCAAAATTATTGCTAGTAATCGTCTTCTCGTAGTTTGCAGTCACAACAGTGCTGATGAATTTTCTCCGGAGCTCTCCTCAAAATCATTCTCAGCATATTTGTGTTGACTGTTAATTTCCCCTCTAATTCAGCTAATTGGAATGACCTCCACTCAATGTTCTGTTCTTCTCTCTTTTGTCCCTAATTCAAACTATGGGTATTTCTATCTCTTCTCTGTTATCTTTTTGCAAAGTTTTTTCACTGGCACATGCTATGTCAACTAGCTAAATCCCCTTCTCCTTTTTACATTCTACAACTAAATTTATATATATCAATTTCAGTGTTTGTCTGTTGGTCGTTTGTTGTTAGTGTGTCCAGTTATAGCAATAACTGGGCACACTGGATAAGTTTAAGGTACAGGAAATCCGCATCTCAGTGGATTTAAACTCAAAACCTCATGATCTGCAGGCTGCCATTTTATCCACTAGGCCAAACGACTACATTTCTATCAAAAGGAATAATTGTGTTCATGCTAATTACATCGGTTAAAGCATGCACCCTTAAAGTGCTTGGGAAAATACTATCACATTTGAACATCATGGTTGTGTGAGAGATCATTTTGTGTAACGTAACGATTGTTAAGCTTGCTCCAAACATCACTCTTATTACAGTAAAGATTGAGACTAGCCTAAGTTAATCAAACCCATCAAGTAATTACTTTGTTTCCCATGCAACACCAGGCATGCAGTTGGCGTATTACTATGTTAGCTTCTGAACACAACCACAACCTAGCGTTCCCTCAACCACAAAAACATGAAAATATCAAACTAAATTTGTAGATTCTTCAACTTATAATAATCACAGATAAAAAACAAAGTAATAATAAGTTGTATGTACACATTGGCAACATATTCCAAATAGGCATAAACTAAAACATGCATAACCAAACAATAACAGTACAATAGCTAACGCCTTCATAGCTCAATACACCAAACATGCATCACTTTTATATAATTATGGCAAATCAAAAAATAGACTTCCTAATTTTTTCGATAATCCTTTACCAATTTCTGCTAACAATTATATGGCTGTAGTCAACATCTTAACCTAAATTAGATTAATTAGCTTAATAAAAGATGCTAGTAACATTCAGGACTCGTCAACTAAGATGGCCACTTAATGATTGTGGTTCATCAGGTACACTTTGCTTCTTTAACTCCCTTAAAGGCTAGCTTTAAGGAGCTCAATCTAAGCTTTTAATCTAGTGCCTTTAAGCTAGTGCCTTTATGCTCACCGTTGGACTTAATTTTTTTAATCATGACTAACCTACTATACCCAGGAAGAAATGAACTAGTTCAAAACTTTCGAGGCAACTAGTAAGAGTCGCCTTCTCTGCTTCACCCGTTTGGTGAGAGTGGATAATTCCTTATTTGAGGTCTTCAGTTTGACCTTCGAGATTAGTTATCACTATCTCGTACTGCAACTGGTGTTTATGTGTCTATATTTAACCCTTTCGCAAGTATATTAATTAATTAAACCTTTGTGTACAGAGTGAATATATTTGCAAAACGACTAACAATTTGTACATAATGATACATAAAACTTCATCTTTTTTATTTACAGGAATAGCTACATGAAATTTAAAACACATGTAACTCACACACATAGAAGTCACTACATGTAATATTGAAGCAGTCACCTTTGCATAACGCCCCCCCCCCCTGCCGTCATGGATCATGACCGTCGGCACGTTCAGATTAATCACTATCGCTACCGGTTTCTGACTCTACATCGAAATCATTGGCATCAATATCGCTTCCACTAGAACAAGATTCATTAGTTTCAACCACATAATCAGCAATATCTTCCTCGTAGTTGGTTCTAGTAGCAATTTTTCGACGCCGTCGTTTCATTTGACTTGCCATTGTTTCGTTTCGATAGTAGTTTTAGGCGTAATAGTAGTTCGCGATAGAAGATGTTTCGGTGATAGTTGATCGCTGTAGTGGTAACCATAAGAACTTTGTTCTTTTGTTAGGTTTGACTGACTATTATAGCGAACACAATAAAATTATGTTTATTAATATAAAGCTAAAAGAATATTCGATGAATTAAACAAAATAGCCAATAAAAAAACGGCTGACGAATAACGGCTTTTGGGATTTCCCAAATGACATAAATGTCTTTACGCTCAAAACTCCGGGGGACATTAACGTCGCATCGCTTACGAAAGGGTTAACAAATGAATATTTTATAAAGTCATATGTAGGAAAATCCATTTTCGAGACAAGCAAAGATCCAGCAGAATGTGACTGGAACCAACATAGTTTCAGTTGCAGATGACTGTATAAGATATTAATAAACTACCAATTAATGCTAATAGACATCTAGATACTATACATTAATGGCTGGTCATATGACAAGGGTTTACAGCTGTTATGAAATAGTTTCACGTTAATAGATTAATCAGTTATGTGAAAAGACTAGCGGTGTATTGACAGACAAATCTAAGTAATCACAAAATTTAAGGTTATTTCTGTTTATCAATACTATTTTCTGGTAGTTCCTTTGTAGCATAAAACTTTTCATGTTCGAAACGACAAACTATTGCGCACAATTTTACTTCAAGAATACTTAAAAGAGCTGATAATAGCTCATATTTGTCAGCCATTAAAATTATTTCTCGCAGCCTATTGGCTGATGGCTACAAGGGTGTGACAGCAATGATATCTCTAAACAATGTTAATCAATGCTGTCAGAAAATTTCTCATACATTAAGATGTATCTTGGTTTCTCATTTTGCGTTTTCCAATCATTCGGCTGTAGAGTGATAATCATATCGTACGTGAAGATTAATTTTAGATTTCAAAAAATATAAAAGTTGTCGGCAGGATCAAGGTTTACTTTAAAAACATGTCGTGGACTAATGATACACTACTTTCAACGTGTCCATTAGAAAAACATCACATAGCATATGAAATCTTCTCTTTCACACTCAACATAAGCTCAGTGTTGATGAACATATTCCATATACTAACACTAAGGGCTATAACGAGCCTGAGAAAGAAGAACTATTTCTGGATACTCGTTCATCTGTCGTTAGCGGATATTCTGTTTGGCTGTTTTGCAATTTTCCGCATCACTGAGACTTTCCTAAGCATCGCCTTTTTGCTGGATAACAAGATAAGTTATTTTATATCGGATGGTCTTGCTTTCACAGCAGTACATTCACGGTATACTTTAGTGACCTTTGCCAGTTTTGACAGATTCTACGCCGTCTGCCATCCGTACAAGTACACATCTTCGAAATTGCTGAATGAGATCGGAAAATCAATTCTGACTATTTGGACAGTTAATGTGGTGTACAGTGTTAGTGTTATTGTCCTACTCTCTGCAGCAGGTTGTGTCTTAAGAGGAGAAACTTTACCAAGTCTAGGAAATCCTAAAACGACTGTTACTTTAGTTTTGTTTACTTCATACACTCTACTCCCCCTGATTATGTCAACGGTCTTCTTGAGTTTAACACACAGAGAATTGAAGCGAATGAAGAGAAGAACAAGTTTCAATGAGGAACAGCGAGATCTGACAAACACTTTCAACTTCATAGCTGGAAGTTTTATTATGCTCTATGTAACACTTGTTCCACTGGTTGTTATGCTTTGTTTGCAAGTGTTTTCATTTGATGAAAAGAATTTAACTATTTATCTTGCAACTCAAGTGAGTTTTATTTGTCAGTCACTATTTGGGTTAGCTAATATTGCCTTTTATGCAGTTTTAAACCCTCAGTATGTTGCTAAGATTAAGGAGAAATTTAAATTTTTGAGTTCAGTTAGAATTGGTCACAGAGAAGACGAATCGATAGAACTTCAATGATTGGTGGTTTGTAAACATCTAGTTATAGTGTTAAAAGTTTAATTATTAATGGGAATATCTGCGCGTAGATGTCTGAGTATTTCGCCTTAAATTTAAGGAACTTTTAAAAAAGTTGTTGTGAAAAACCAAAACTGCATAGGTAAAATTAAAAAAATAAATTTCACAAATCAATTTGACACAGCTTACTAGGTTCTAGACTGTATACTGTTTTAAAGATACATAGTTTCAGTGAAAATGTTGATAATTGACTCAGTAGCCATAGACATAGAGAGATAAATACGATCTGTTGTTAAAATTAGTATGTTTATTTTGAGTATAAAACATGATAATAAGTGTAAAACAACGACTGCTAGTAGTTAAGCTGTTGTTAGTAAAATAGTTCATACTAATTGTACCGATTAATAAGTAATTAGTACAAAATATGATAATAAGTGTAAAACGATTATTGCTAGTAAACTGTTGGTAGCCAAACAACTTAAGAAAACTATATTTATTGATCTTGTTTACAGATCAATAATGATACACTTATAATAATTGCAAAAAACCTTAGAATAATTGTTCTCATATCTCTCGATAATGAGATTTAAAGTTTTATTATAATTTTCTGAGATTCGTTGATTTCTAGTTTTTTGTTCTAATTATGTACACCAAGTTTATTGCTATAAAATTTATTCTCGTGTCCGACTGAGTGTCTGTTAATATTTCTCATTGTTTTCCCTTGTTTTACATTCCTCTCTGTTGTTTTTACTTTAGCATGTTCAATGCTGTCATTAACATTTAGCCTGACTTCAGTTAGTCAGAAACTTATTTTATAACAGATATAATGTACTGTATTTTTAATCTATGTATAACTAAATGATGATTTGTTTAAAATAAATTAAGTAGAAAACTTATACAACACACTTCTAATAATCTATATCGTTCCGACAAAACCAGCCAGCCAAAAGTTCAACAGACAAAAATGACTCATGGCTTACTATAATTAGTCATAACTTACCATAAATTCTCATGACTCATCATAATTACTCATGAAGTCTTTTAGCATGACTTCGACTTAAGGCTAAAACGAGCTGTAGAAGCTAATATAGGTAGTAAGGAATATTTAGAATAGCAAATAAATAAATGACTTACTGGTATCAGATCTGAATGTTCAGTATTATACTATTGCAATTTTTAGATGATTTAATAGCAACTTATGTGTGAAGGTATCAAAACTTAATATTCCTAAAGTACAGTACATAGCTACACGTTATGCTATGAAAGCAAAATTATAATTATAATGACAATAATAATGATAATTATAAGGGCTTTCAATATCTACTAACAGTCATCCTGACGATGTCAGAAAATTCTTTCTATTTTTAATCAGATACTTTGCGTGGAGATGTTTGAGAGGCTAGTTTTTCAAACCATACAAGGTTTTGAAACTATTTTCAGCAAACGAAATGAAGGCGCAAGCAATATACGAATGAAGTTTCAATGAAGAAAAACAGCAATGTGAAAATGCACAGTGATCGCCCGCACTACCACATACAAACAGACACACAAACCCTCACATGTGCACATATGCACAAGCTCTCATACACAAGCACACCCAACCACATGCCATTACACACCAATGCACATGCATACATGCATACATGCACATGCGCACACGCGCACACACATGCACACATACATTCAAACACACATGCACAAACGCATGCACGCACAAAAAAACACACACCCGCACTCATGCATGGACGCATACACATGCAAACACATGCATACGCATACACACGCACACGAACACACACACTGTCTCTCACACACACATGCATACACACATACATGCATACACACACACACATGCATACATACATACACACACGTGCACGCACGCAAGCACACACATGCATGCACACACGCACACGCGCACACACATGCACATGCGCACATACACTCACACACACATGCACAAACGCATGCACGCACAAACAAACACACACCCGCACTCATGCATGGACGCATACACATGCAAACACATGCATACGCATACACACACATGTGCACACACGCACACACAAACATGCATGCATACACGCATGCAGACACGTGCACACGCGCACACACACATGCGCACGTACGCACACACGAACTTGCAGATGCACACACACACGCACACACACACGCACATGCACACACACACACAAACACTCACATATGCACATATGCACGAGCTCACATACACAGGCACACCCAACCACACACCATTACTTACAAACACACATGCATACATACACACACAGGCTCGCCCTTGCCCTCGCCCTCACCCTCACCCTCACCCTCACCTTCAACCTCACCCTCGCCCTCACCCTCGCATTAGCATTCGCACTCACACCCGCACGCGCCCCCGCACTCACACTAAAATTCCGAATAACTTCTGACATCCTTGAAAATTTTTGTAAAGAAGTGTGATGCATTGGCAATGGGCTTAGCTCGAAGCCCCGGCGAAGATTTTGAAGGAGTGGAATTCAGATACGTTTACTAACTCTGCCTAGCGGCTAGTATTTAATTTGGGGTGGTAGTTATTTTTCCTTGCGTTGAAAATAAAACTAACTAATTCGCGAATTATTAAATCCTTCGAACATTTTCATCCTGTAGGGTGATCACACAGCCTTTTAGTGGTCGAAAAATGTTACTGGTTTAGGTTGTTGACACGCCTTCGTCGCTTTAAAATCTTTCCTCTCACTCAGGGTCCAACTTCACACCACTCGCTGATACTCTACCAGTTGGAGTAATATGATTACTTTTTTCTTCTCACTTGGCAAGGTGGAAGTAATTTGCAGAAGATTACAGTAGCATAATCTAAGTACATAGTAGAATTAGTATACACGCACAAAGATTTGAGTCCTGCAGCAACAGTCCAAACTGTGCTAATAGGAAAGTGCTACAGAGGAGTGATGAAGGGCAAGTATAGGACTGTGTCTGACTAAAAGTTAAAAACTGAATAAAAAAGATTGAACATCGATAGAGAGGATTGAAGATGAACTATCACAACATTATCAGAGATTTAGTTAAGTAGATCTTTAATCATTTTAACCCAATGGTTGTGTTAACTTGAGAAGCAATCATATTTACATAGTAGACCCAACACAAAAGTGTAGCGAAGAAAGCTGTTGAGTATCGGCAGCGGTGCTAACTAAAGTCAATACTGTAGTAAATTACATATGTCAACTTCTGAAAATTAAAATTGATTTTACGTCAGCATAAGATGCTGACATATATATTCTTACATATTTGTAACTATTTCTAATTAAAAAATTAATGATAAACCCTCTTTACTCACTATTCACGTTAACCAGTTTTATTGATTTTAGTAGTACATTTGTACATATAGTTACAGTTCATATTAAATTACATGCATTTTATTAGGGAGTTAGGTCCACTGAGCTTGTAGATGCTAATACTTATATTTCCGGTGAAGGCAACTACATGTATGTTGCTATATTGGTGAATTTTTACAGAAAACCATTTCATCACCTGAGCAAGTATTTCAGCTTGAACTAACTAAATTTGACATGCCTAATAATCTTTTTAGCAAGTTTGTAGCGAGTAGCTGCAACTCTATGAAAAGAACTTGAAGTTTATCAAAAGTTAGCATACTGGGCTGCGTACAGAAACAATATTGTTAGATACTTCATGGCAGCTGTCAATGAGTGCTAGTGGTCATGTTCTGTTTACTTCAGAGATGCTATTAAATGATGGTCACTTCAGTATAGAATAATAGCCTGATCAGGTTTAAAGTTTTTGGTATCTGAAGGTGCTGTACTACCTGCTGTTAGCAAGACAGCCTTGAAGACAGTATTGTGTTTATTATTTAGGCTAACTTGCCTGGATGTATAATACTAGTATTCATAAAAGTTAAAAAAAGACCTTTTATAAATTTACATATATATATTTTAACACAGAGAAGGTCTGTTATGCCTAAAGTCTTTACCAACTCATACATAAAATGAAAATGCTGATTATGACAAGGAAACTGAAAAGTTTAATGTTCACCTATACTTCTCCAATTAAATTCGTTCAAACTAAAACAAGCTTTATATTAAAGTTAAAAAATGCAGTCGTTCTGTGAGTCATGAGTATAATGTTGGCGAATCCCAAGCAATCATGGTGACTCGTGAGTGATTATGTTGAGTGATGAGTAATTCTGGCAAATCATGAGTAATTATAGCGAGTCATGTTTGGTAACTAAAACCATGTACCGTGGTGAGAAGGTGGTATAAATGTATTATAATAGCAACTTATCAAAATGCTTTTAACAAATTGTAAGTCCATGGTTTAGACATTAAATTTTTGTCAATGATTTACCAAAAAAATTAATTTTTGATGTCACAGCTTAGAGATTGCATCACTGATGTTTTTTAAAAAAGCTTGGGTTTTTGATATAAAACCCTTCACAAGGATAGGCTACGTCTATCATATGGGCGGGGGTTAATGATCACGCTATGTTGGCAATGCGCTAGCCTGGGTTTCAGGGCTAACACAGTTCTCACGGGGCGGTCGCGTTGCCTTTTTAGATTTTTGGGTATTGGTTTCTATTGCAGATATGCGTCGATCGCGGATAACAAACCATGAATCAGCAAACCTTGAATTTCTACAGTGTAGAAGTAGTAGCTGACCAAAAAATGAATGCATGGAAAATAAAATATCTTAAAATACCTATTTTCATGTGAATGAAGTATTTTGGTGAAATAAATTTTGAGCAAAAATAAAATCAGGTAAGGTGTTTAAATGTAAATGTGAAATCTTTAGAAAATAATAGCTGATTATAGTGTGTTTTGCTACGATTACAATAAAAAAACTTTGGTATACAGTAATATGATTCTAGTTTGTTTTAGCGCTGGCATCATGAAGGGAAAATATTGTATAGAGTAGTATAGACCTAGTAGTATCTATAGTAATTATTTTAACGTAAACACTTGGTAAGAGCCATCATCATTAAAAAATAGGAAGCAAGTATTAAATTCTGAGTTTAATCATGAGTAAAATAGTATTTTAGTAGACTTTAAACTTCGAACTAAAATTTTGTCATATATCTGTTTGCGAATATGTTTTTACCACAATGGATAACACTGAACTCGACATGGCGAGCAACGTACATCTCTTCATAACACATATAATCAGTACACAAATCGTCAAATTTCAGTTTTAAGAAAATCTTTTATTGATATCTATGGTTGGACAACAACTTTACCCTAATATGGCTAGAGCGAAAAAGCATCATGTTTTATAAAGTTGGGCAAAATATATTTTATAGCAGAGACATTGTAACCCATAGTGGAAATGTATCAATTAATACGACATTTAGTGTGTGAAATTAGAAAGGGCAATACGGTATTGAGTAAGAGCAATGGAATCATGAAAGCCTTTGTAAACTTGTGGTTAGATGAATGGTTTAAAAACATGTAGGGGCAGTCAAAGTGCTGAAAAGCGCTGAGAAGAGCCGAAAAATGTCGAAGGGTGCCGAAGCATGCTGAAACGTGCCAAAGATTACCAAAGAGTGTAAATGGGTTCCAAAACATGCCAGAAAGTCCAGAAAGTCCAAAAAGTTTCAAAAAGGTCCAAAAATATCCAAACAAGGTAAAAAAGGCAGAAAAAGGTTCAAGGACAAAAGGGCGAAAAGACGAAAGGGCAAAAGGCCGAATGGGCGGAAAAAAATCACAGAATAGCAGTATTGCCGAATTGCAGAACCGCATAATCACAGAAATACAGAATCACAGTAGTACAGAAGTACAAAAATACAGATGTCATTTATTCCTAATTTAAAAACAAACCACATAAACACTAGAAATACAGTTTCACCCCTAATCAAAAAAGCAAAAGCTAATTATTATTGTAATGAAATATGTAAAATTAATCGTGTGTGGGTATTTGTGCGTATTTTTCTCAGTAAGGAAAATAATATATATATATAATGTATAATAATATATATATATATAATGTATAATAATATATATTCTATATGTTTGTATTTATGCTCATAAAAAACTGAAACTGACTAAAAAATACATGAATAAAATAAAAATGTAAATCCATAAAAATCATATTACTTGGTAAAAATGTGATTAAGATATAGACTTAGATCTAAAACAGTGTTTGCGTAGGTTCACTCTAAATTTTATCATAGACAGACGTTCTGAGGGTAGTTTTGTCAAAACTAAAAATGGTGTGGCTTTTGATGTTATTAACCTTGCGCTTTTTATGGCTAGGCAGCAGTCATATAGTTGTTGGACAAACTGCAACTCGGAAATGCCACTAAGTTTCATAGCTGATTTTATTACCTTTTGTAGTCACTTCTTCGAGTCATTAGAGAGATGGGAGAACACAACTACCAGATGGTATGTCAGAACAAGTTTGATCAAAGATTTATAGCATGTTGTGATGAGACTAATGCTGATACCCAGATGCTGCAGTTTACTCATAACATGTAGTCTTTTGCTAGCTTTGGATATACCCTTTTCAGTATTGGCTTTAAAGTCTAGTTTCTAATTCAGAACTGGGCCAAGATAGGTGAATTATGAAAGCTGCTCGACAGTCGACTTGCTTATGACTAGATTGTGAACGACAGGGTTATTATGACAGTTACTGAAGATTAACTCTTTAGTTTTTTTAGAGTTTAGCAGAAGTTCGTTGTCAGCTCACCAGCTACTGAGATTATCTGCTTTATCCTAGAGGTTTGGTGTTTACATTGATGTAAAGAACTCCAGGACTACCTTGTCGTCAGCATATTTGATGTATTTGATGTTATCGTGCTGACATGGCGTATCTGACATGTAAAACGAGAACATCAAAAGACTGATTGCGCATATCTGACGCAAGCCTCTAATGACCTGAGTACACTTTGGAATTTAATAAATAGTTTTTGTGGACGAAACCAAGGTGAAGCACAACGTATTAATAAAAAGGTTAATACTTATTTTGCAAAAGTAGCACTCAGGCTTGTGCATGCTTTTACTAATGCAAGTATAGAGCATCAAGCTTCAGGGATAAATCCAATCCTATATTTATATTTTGTAGAAGTTCATGAGTGTTCTAAGGGTATTGCAAATCTAAATGGACACAAAGCAGTAGGCATAGATGGAATTCCGGTGAACTTAGTAAAAACATATTCACTTGAGTTATCAAAAACTTTGGCATACATATACAACGCTAGCTGTGCTACCCGGCGTTGTCCGAGTAATAAAAAAGACTTTGGACAGAAAATTGATTTGTATTTAACATATATAACAACACTTGCCAATTTAACTTTCAAACTACATATTGTGAGAGAAGTGTTTTGTGTAGTGGATATGAATTAGGAGAGAAAATCAAAACAGCTGTAAATATTTTCAAACTTTGTCAAACAACTGTAACTTTCAAATTTCATATAATGAGAAAAAGATTTTGTGCAGAACAGGTTCTTTTTTTTAATGAAAATTTAATAATTATAATAAAAATTTTAAACTAACTAAATAATAACAACACTGATAGAAAAATGAATAATGTTTAAACTTCAAACACAATGTTATATTTAAATTATGTTTAAAAAATGAAAGTTGAAATAAAAACAGTAATGCAATAAATTTTAAAACTTATATTATGAACTTCAAGAGTTATACAAAGTTTATAAAGGTAATGGGAGAATGTAAATCCATCTATATATAGATTTACTTTCTCTCTTTACATTTATACACTTCGTATATCATATATACAGATATCTATATATATATGTATATATACATCTATATATTTATTTCATGCTTCATGTGAGAGTATGTTCCAACTAGCTGTACAATTATGAGAGTATGTTGTAACTAGTTAGAACATGTATGTTCTAACTAGCTGTGCTACCCAGCGTTTCCCGGGTAATAAAAAAGTCTTTGGACAGAAAATGGATTTGTATTTAACATATAACAACATTTACCATTTTAACTTTCAAACTACATATCATGAGAGAGCTGTTTTGGGTAGTTGAAATAAATTAAGAGAAAAAATAAAAACTACTGTAAAGGTTTTCAAACTTTTTCAAACAACTGTAACTTTCCAACTTCATAACATGAAGAAAGGTTTGTGCAGGACAACTAAATTAACAATAACGAAAACAACTGTAAAGGTTTTCAAACCACTGTAAATTTAAAATTTCATAATTTTCAGTGGCGTATATCTTTTAATAATGTATAGTGGAACCTTGGTTCCCCAACATAATCTGTTCCAGAAGGCTGTTCAAAAACTGAGTTGTTCGAGATCCAAAACATTTTTTCCTATTAGAATGATTGTATGTAAATTTTAATCCATTTCAAGGCAAGAAAACAATTTCAATAAAGTATTTTTTTAACATTTTACACTATAAACTGTCCTGTATATTGCATACTATAAATAAAATGGGTAGATATAGATCGTGTTTAATTTTAATAGGTGGTGTTTTATTTATGATTGCGGAAAAAGAAAACAAAGTAAACATTTTGCATGTTTTGCTCTTAAAACATCAAAAACATTAAAGGTTAAAATAAAATATCAAAAATGGCAGTAATTAATATGAAATGGCAAAAAATACAACTGATCATTTCCATGAAAAATTGTGGGAAAAAGAAAATATACACAGCATTGGCACAATTACTTCACATCTTTGATGGAGAATTCTCTTCCAAAGCAATTTAGTGTGACTCGATTGGAGGGGTTATCTCCCTAGCAATTTTTTTTGGTGGAAGAAACCTCATTCCAGATAGTTCTTTTCTTTTTGTAAAGAGCTTATGAAGTGTAAACTGCTTCTCCGTTTGTTAACGAATGTTTCCATGCTTTTTCCGAAGTTTCTATTCTCATTAGCATGCTCCAGTTTAGACGAGAACCGAAATTATGTGCAAGATCCGAGAAGAACAAATCTCAAAACTTTTGGTCGAAAACCAAGTTGGTCGAGAACTGAAGCGCTCAGAAACCGAAGTTCTACTAAATATAATTAGTACACAAATTGTCAAATTTTAATTTTGAGATGAACAATTGTCAATATCGTAGGGCAAAATAAATTAGCCCTAACAAAAAAGATGAAGAAGCATCGTGTTGCATAAACGTATGTCCCAAAATATTTCTTAACAGAGGCGTCTTCACGCGTGTGCACGATGCTAAAATTATTAGCACGTGCACGGTGAATGCATTATATAAAATGTACATACCTGAGTACTATGCCGTTCTAGCTCAGTGGTAGTGCGTCGGGATAAGAAACTAAATGATTCGTCATGAGTTCAAGCTCATCAGAACGCAAAATTCAAGGTCCAGATTTTAAAAACTATCGCCAGAATGCAGACAGAAATACAACACACATACTGTACTTTGGAAAATATATAAATAAAAATTACATGCAGTAGAAGGTTAGCTTCTGAACACAAAAATATAAAAGTACCAAACTTGCAGATTCATTAACTTATAATTATTGCAAAGTAAAATAATAAAGGAATTACAAGTCGCATGTACACATTGGCAGCATGTTTCAAGTGGGCACGAAATGATACATGTACAATCCAACAATAACAATATTATAGCTAACACCTTCATAACTCAATACACTATGCATGCATTACTTTTATACAATGTACATCTAGTAATAGAATTGATCCTTCAGTAATTTCTGCTAACAACTATCTCTTTGCAGTTACATGTAATATGTTCACTTTAAATGCATGTTAGGTAGCATATTATATGATGCTATTAGCATTTTAAACTTTTAGTTTCCCAAAAAGACTGCTTTTTGAGCTCATTTAGAACTTAGCTACGCCTCTTTTCCATGTTAACTTACTTGATCAGCCAGAAAAAGAGGAACAACTTAGACACTTGTGAGGGTATTAGTAGGAGTTGCCTACACAGTTTCATATGTTTGGGTAAGAGTGAATAATTTCTTACTTGAAACTTACACTCATTAATAATATTAAGTGCAGTGCTAATGGTTGATGGCTAATAGAGTGTGACGGCAATGATATTTCAAAACTATTTAATCAAAACCTTCACAAGAGTTTCTATACGTTGCAAAGTAACCTGGTTTCTCACTTTGCATTCTTCAATCAGCGGGCTGTAAAGTGATAGTTGTTCGGCGAGTGAAGATTTATTTTAGAGTTCAAAGATTATAAGAACTGTCGGCAGAATCGAGTTTTACTCTAAGAAAATGTTGTGGAGTTTCGATACGCTACTTTCAACATGCTCAATAGAAAAACATCACATCGCATATGAAATATTCTCTTTCACACTCAACATAAGCTCAGTGTTTATGAACATATTCCATATACTAACACTAAAGGCTATAACAAGCCTGAGAAAGAAGAAATATTTCTGGATACTCGTTCATCTGTCATTAGCGGATATTGTATTTGGCTGCTTTGCAGTTTTTCGCGCTACTGAGAGTTTCCTGAGCGTCACTTTACTGCTGGATAACCAGATAAGTTCTCACATATCGGATGGTCTTGCTCTCACAGCAGTACATTCACGGTACGCTTTACTGACATTTGCCAGTTTTGACAGATTCTATGCCATATGCCATCCGTACAAGTATACATCTTCGAAGGTACTGAATGAAATTGGAAAAGTGGTTGTGTCTATTTGGACAGTCAACGTGGTGTACAGTGTTGGTGTTGTTGTCCTACTTCCTGCTGCGAGTTGCGCTTTAAGAGGAGACGCTATACCGAACCTAGGCACTCCTCAAACAACTGTTACTTTAGTTTTATCTACTTCATACACTCTACTCCCCCTGATTATGTCAACAGTCTTCATGAGTTTAACACACAGAGAATTGAAAAGAATGAAGAAAAGAACAAGTTTCAACGAGGAGCAGCGAGATCTGGCAAACACTTTTCATTTCATAGCTGGAAGTTTTATCATGCTTTATGTAACACTTGTTCCATTAGTTGTCAACCTTTGTTTGCAATTATTTTCCTTTGATGAAAAAAAGTTAACTATTTATCTTGCAACTCAAGTGAGTTTTATTTGTCAGTCATTATTTGGGTTAGCTAATATTGTCTTTTATGCAATTTTGAACCCTCTGTACGTTACAAAGGTTAAAGAAAATTTTAAATCTTTGCGTCCAATCATGATTAGTCACCGAGATGATGAATCAGTAGAACTTCAATGATTGATAATTGCTAAACAACTGGTTATAGTCTTAAAAGTTTAAGTATTGATAGGTGTGTCTGACTGTACATGTCTTAGTATTACACTTTAAATTTAAGGGTTTTTAGAAAAGTTGTTTTAAAATCATCAATCACATACATAAAACCTTTTTTAAAAGGTTTTTCATCAAACGCTTCGACACAGCGCACTACTTTCTAGACCATACCAAATAATATTGATAATTACAGTAATATTCATAAATTTTGTTTACACATCTTTTGTGAATTTATTTTTATAGCTGTATTATTTTTTTTATAGATTTAGTTAAATTTGAGTATTTTGTGCTTATGAGTCACAACAAGTTACTTGCTAAAAGAATAATTCCTGTACACCACCGAATGCTGTAAAAACCTCTAACTGTTTTCCTTGTTTTACATTCCTATCAGTTGCTTTTACTTCAGTTTGCTCCACATTGTCTTTAACGATTAAGTATGGCTTCAGTTAGTCAGTAATTCCTTTTATAGCAGAAATATTATACTGTAAACTTGTTTCATGTTTAACTATATGATGATATCGGTGGAATAAATTAAGTGGAGAACTTATAAAGAAAACTTCTAATAATGTCTATCTCTAATAATTCTCACACCATGTCACACCACACCATACATATCACACCAATATGAACAACAGAACTAACATAAAAACAGCACAACGCATACATACATACATACATACGTACATACATATGTATGTACATATGTACGTAAATACATATGTACATATGTATGTACATGCATACATACATACATACGTACATACATACATACGTACATACATACGTACGTACATACATACGTACGTACATACATACATACGTACATACGTACGTACGTACATACGTACGTTCATACCTACGTACATACGTACGTACATACGTATGTACGTATGTACATACGTATGTATGTACGTACGTATACATACGTACATATGTACGTACGTATGTATACGTACGTACGTACGTATATACGTATGTACATACGTACGTACATACATATATACGTACGTACGTACGTATACATACGTACATACGTATGTACATGTACGTACATACATACATATGTACGTACGTATGTACGTAGGTATGAACGTACGTATGTACGTACGTATGTACGTACATATGTATGTACGTATGTATGTACGTATGTATGTATGTACGTATGTATGTATGTACGTATGTATGTATGTACGTATGTATGTATGCATGTACGTACATATGTACATACGTATTTACGTACATATGTACATACATATGTATGTACGTATGTATGTATGCGTTGTGCTGTTTTTATGTTAGTTCTGTTGTTCATATTGGTGTGATATGTATGGTGGGGTGTGACATGGTGTGAGAATTATTAGAGATAGACATTATTAGAAGTTACGTATTACGTACGTACATACGTACATTAGTATTACGTACGTACATACGTACGTACATACGTACGTACGTACGTATGTACGTACGTACGTACATACGTACGTACATACGTACGTACATACGTACGTACATACGTACGTACATACGTACGTACATACGTACGTACATACGTACGTACATACGTACGTACATACGTACGTACATACGTACGTACATACGTACGTACATACGTACGTACATACGTACGTACATACGTACATACATACGTATATGCATACATACATATGTACGTACATACGCATGTACATACATACGTATGCACATACGTGCGCACATACGTGCGCACATACGTACGTACATACGTACGTACATACGTACGTACATACGTACATACATACACGCACACATGCACGCATACATACATACATATGTACATACATATGTATGTACATACGTACGTACTTACATACATACATACGTACATACATCCATACATGCATATGTACATACATACTTACGTACATACATACCTACATATGTACATATGTACATACACACATACGTACATACGCATATTCGTACATACATACGTACGTACATACGCATGCACATGCGCACACAAAATGTCAAACATTGAACGCTTGCTGACTGGCTGACATTGCAAAAGTGTCAACCAATCAGCAATGGATTCGGCTTCCGAAACCAAATAATAAAATTTGTATTTGACCCTGTGGTTATCAGTGATTGTTTGACTTATCAATCGAACAATAATCCACATGATAGTATCAAGCTTCAAATATATACAGAAAAGTCCAGGTTATGGTAGCTCAAATGATGAGCTACCATAATGAGCTTTCATTATCATCTTGTGCTTTTGTTTTGAATACTAAAAAGTTCTTCATATAAGCGACTCTAATACAAGCAAGACCCATGCTACTAGCTTTAATTGACCAGTTACTTATACTGCAAGATCCAGAATTAAAGCATATATATAATGACACATGCGTTAAAAGGCTAAAATTGGTACTGACTTTGGCGGTGACAAGCCCTCAGTGCTTTATAATATTTCCTTTCGCCTATGGGCCCAACTTCACAGCATCTGTTGATACTAAACCATTAGAATAATTTGATTATTTCTTTGTTGCACCTGAGCGAAATGGAAGTAATTTGTAGAAGATTACAGCATCAGAGTCAGCAGTGTTACCAAAATACCTGTAAAATGGTTGGAGTCCTACGACAACAGTTCAAACTGTACGTAGGAAAAAGTGCTACAACGGAGTGATGAAAGGCAACTATAAGACTACTTGAACAAAGGCTTGTGAAAAGCTCCAAACAGAGTAATTTAGTTTTATAGAAAACATCAAATCTAAAACAATTCAGTTGATATCAGCTCAAGCAAAGTATGTTCATAAATAACATATCAACTTTATTGAACTGACAACAAAACATACAGGACTTTAAGGCGTTTCTGGGATACTTTAACCTGGCAAATGGATAAAGTGAGTTAGCCTATTTATCTGTATTTCAGCTGTTACTTCTTAACCTATGCATTATCAAAATTACATTTACAACTGTATGTTTCCCAAGTAAAATAATAATAAATACTTTGAATTAACTTAATTACTTTATCAGTTTGTTTTTGAAAAACACTGCCAAGACCAATATGTAGATTTTTTTAGATTATTTTTTATAACTTATTTTAGTATATCTTAGTAATATATCTATATATAATTTATTTTAGTATTTATTAATAGTACAAATATATTTTGTATATCCAACATGTTCTTCTCTGCGGAACATAATAAAAAATTATCAAGGTAATGAAAATATTTGCTCCAATGATTTGCCCACATGAAACAGATCACAGAGTAATTTAACTCTGTATGTAAACACTTGATACCCCATACTCACTGGCCTACACTTATTGAGAGTATTCATAAATATTCCATGCAAGTTTTCAGTATTTACCTTGTTGAAGCCTAACATAGTTTTTTTGCAGCAGAGGTCTACAAAATGGCAGTCTAGAGTTTTTACCAAAGTTCACAACAGAATCAAAAAACTGATCATTGATGAAGAGTATTGAATATGAACTACTACAACATTATCAGTGATTCAGTTAAGTATATCTTTTCTTTTTCATTTTAATGAGTGCGAAATCTTAAGAAAAGATTGTATTAACAAGGCGGACTAAACATAAAAATGTTGCAAAGAAAGCTGCTGACTTTCAGCAGCTTTCTTCGCTACATTCGGCAGCTAGTACCGGCAGTGGTGCTAACTAAAATTGATACTGAAGTAAATTACATATGACAAGCTCTGAAAATTAAAATTGATTTTACGCCAGCAAGTAGATGCTGACACGCATATTCTTACATATTTGTATTCTTCTAATTAAAAACTAATGAAAAACTCTCTTCACTCACCGTTCTCGTTAACCAGCTCATCAATTTTAACATTTCATTTGTACATTTAGTTACCTTTGGTATTAAATTACACATCTTTTATTGAAAAGTTAGAGTCACTGAGCTTGTTGATGCTAGTATTTATATCTTTGCTGAAGACAACTATATTTCAATATCAGTAATGTTTTGCGGAAAGCAGTTTCATCTTGTGAACAAGTATTTTTGATTAAACTAACTAAATTTGACAAGTCTTATAGTGGTTTTAGCAAGTTTGGAGCAAGTATCTGTAGCTCTATGTAAAATGTTTTTGAAATTTGTCAAAATGTAGCAAACTACACTGTGTACAGAAGCAGTAGTGTAAGCAGTGTTTCATGAGCTTTTATATACTAGTACCTCATGGCAGCTGTCAATGAGTCTTGGCTGTACTTTCTCTGTCTACTTGACAAATGCTATAGAATGATGGCTACCTAAGTCTAGAATAATAGTCTGATCATGTTTGAATTTTTTGGTATCTGAAGGTACTGTTCTATCTGCTGTTAGCAAAACAGCTTTAAAGATTGACTTGCAAAAAAATCCAAATTATGATTATTTAGTATCAATAGGTTCCCCATGTTCTACTCTGCTGGGCTGTAGGTTCAAAATATGTAAAAATGTTATTACACACTCTTAAAAGCTAAAAAACAATTAAAAAAGTGACTGTAGGTTGGATTCCCTTATTTTGTGGCGTATTAAACTTGAGGTGGTTGTTGCTTTGACATGTGATGTTATCATGTGAAAGAAAAGGCCAATGAAAAGCTCAATATGAAACGCCCTGTAGCACTAGTTTATGAAAACGCTTATCAAATATAGATGCTCACTAATTTACAGTTTCGTTTCAGCTTGATCTAATCATCTAGTCATACTCTGATCATGTGACCTATCTTTCTTCTTTAAATGGCTTGAACAATCTCTTCAGCATTTTTTGACCATCACAGGTGGCCAACAGACTTTCCATGTTTATCAGAAGACAATAAGCACCCCTAAGTCTAAGGTTAAAAAATTAAACTGATCTTTTAGCTAGGTTTTGAAATATCAGTGCTCAAAGTGAAAGCATTACATTGTTTTTGAAATAGGCGTGTAAGAACAGTACACATTGTTTTATTGAATGCATGAAGTTTATTTGTGAAAATATTTCGCCGAATTAATTTGCATAATAGCGTAAACAGAAGCACATCGTGTTCAACTACGTCAAATTTGAGCCATTTTGAGAAGGATCCCAATCTATGGCATACTTACTGGTTGACTTGCAACAAAATTCACATTACAGTTATTTGGTATCAAAAGATTCACCATGTCTTACTCTGTTGCGTTGTAAGTGCCAAATATGTGGAAATGTGATTACAAGCTCTTAAAAGTTCAAAAACAAAAAGCCGCCGTAGATTGGAATCTCTTAATTTTGATGACGTAACCACGAACTTTGGTTATCGTCTTGTCACATATGTTCTCATGCAAATTGAAAAGTCAATACAAAGCTCAATATAAAACTTATCGTAGTGCTAGTTCATGACAAACACTTCGGGTTTTACCAAAGACTCCGTATCAAATATAGATGCTCGCTACTTTACAGTTTTGTTTCGACCTGGTCTAATTGGCAAGTCGTAATCTGATCATGTGACCCAATACTTCGCAAATAGTTTCCGCAGCATTTTTCGATTACCACAAGTGACCAACAGGCTAGTCATGATTATCAGACAATGATATGTACTCCTTCAAGCTAAGGCTAAAAATTAAACAAATTTTTACGGTAAGTTATAAGATATCACTGCTAAAAGTGACCGCACTACGATGACAATAAAACAGACGCGTAAGAACAATAGACATAGTTTTATTGAATGCGTGAAGTATATTTGTGAAAACATGTCGACGAATAAGGTTGCAAGAAAGTGTAAACAGAAATTATCTCTCACAACTGCATCACATTGGAGCCGTTTTGGAATGGAAATCCAAACTACGGCGATCTCGTGTGGCTGCGATTTTCTGGTTGTTTTTGAGCTTTTAAGAGCTTGTAATCACCTTTCCACATATTTTGCACCTACAACACAACAGAGTAAGACATGGTGAATCTTTTCATATCAAATAACGGTAATGTGAATTTTGTTGCAAGTCAACCTTTAAGCTTTGATGAGCTGGTAATTACATTTCCACATATTTTGAAGTTACAACACAGCCGAGTCAGAAATGGTGAACTTTTTAATATCAAAAAACTGTAATGTAAACTTTGTTGCAAGTCAACCTTTAAAGATTATATTGCATTTATAATTTATGCTGACTTGCCCGGATACATGATAATGGTATTCATAAAAGTTTAACAAAAAGCTCTTTATTAAATGTATATATATATTATAATAGAGACCAAGTATGGTCTGCTTAAAGTCATTTCCAACTCATACCTGAAATGAAAATGTTGATTGTGACAAGGAAACTGAAAGGTGTAATGTTTACTTAAACTTCTTTAATTAAATTCAATATAACTAAATAGACTTCCTATCAGAACTCAACAAATGCAATTGTACTGGTGAATCATGAGTAATTATGGTGAATCATGAGTAAATCTAATGACGCATGAGTGATTTTCAAGGTTATACAAGTGTGAAATCTTAAGTTCCGTAGATACATGTATATATTGTAGTAACATTTATTATAATATTCAAAATGTTTATTGTTAAGCATTATGACACTAAAAATATTTTGAAAGCATTCGAAAAGCTTCTGCATATATTTTTGGGAAAAAGGGCAATTTTGTAGCAGTGGATAGTCTCACTAATCTCACTAAAGTCTAACTAAAAGTTCACAACTGAATCAAAATAATTAAAAAGATTGAACACCAATAGAGAGGATTGAAGATGAACTATCACAACATTTTCAGGGATTTACTTAAGTAGGTATTTTTCTTTTCAACCCAACGGTTGTGTTAACTTTAGCAAGTTAGTAGCAAGTACCTTCAGCTCTATTAAAAGTATTTGGAATTTATCAAAAATTAGCAAACTGCACTGCGTACAGAAGAAGTATTGTTAGATACTTCCATGAGTTTCTATACACAAGTACCTCATGGCAGCTGTCAATGAGTACTTGTGGTTATGCTCTGTCTACATCAAATATGCTATTAAATGTTGATGACCTCAGTCTACAATAATAACCTGATCATTTTTTAACCTTTTGGTATCTGAAGGTACTGCTCTACCTGCTGTTAGCAAGACAGCCTTAAAGATAACATTGTGTTTATAATTTAGGCTAATTTGTCCCAACACATGATACTGGCATTCATGAAAATCAAGTAAAAGTTTGTTTATACATGTATAGATATATTATAGTAGACAAAAAGGCCTGTTCTGCTTAAAGTCTTTATCAACTCAAACATAAAAAGAAAATGTTGATTATGACAAGGAAACTAAAAAGTGTAATGTTTATTTAAACATCTCCAATCAAATTTTAGAAAACTAAATAAACTTATACAAGAATTTTAAAAAATAGTGGTCATTGTGGTGAGTTATGAGTAATACTGGTGAGTCATGGATAATTCTGGACAGTCACGAGTAAGTCTGGTGAGTCATGACTATTTCTGGTGAGTGATGGGTAATTCTGATGAATCTTGTTGGGCAACCAAAACCATGTTCCGCAGGGACAAGATGAGTAAAGGTATTAGAATGGCAACTAATCAGAGTGCTTTATACTAACTTTATGTCCATTCCGTAGACATTCGTCAACAATTTACCAATAAAATGAATTATTTATGTCACAATTTGGAGATCGCATAACCAATGTCTTTATTTAAAATTTTTTTGGTTTTCATTTTAAATAAAAATGACTATTGAAAAACAAAAGATAAAGATGATACTATTATAGATAAATAAATTATGTAATACTGTTTGTCAAAACTTGAGAAATGCCAATATCAGCAGCCTATCATAATTATCGCTGGTAATTATCCTCTCTTAGTCTACAGTTACAACATTGCTGACTATTTCAACACGAACTCTCATCAATTTTACTCTCTCATACTTAGACTGCAAGCTGTTAATATTTCTACCTCTTTTCTGTTATCTTTTTTGTTTAAGTCTATTTATTGCAGCACGCTATATTAACTTGCTGAATCACTTTTTATTGTTTTAAAGTTACACGTGTTACAATTTTGGCTTCTGAACACAAAAACGTAAAAGTATTAAACTACACTTGTAGATTTATTAGCATGTCATATCATAGCTTATAGTATTTGCACAAAATTAGACAAATAACATGTGCACATCGGCAGCGTATCCATAATAAGCATAAAATAATACATGCCTAATCACGCAATAATAGTATAATAGACAAGGCCTTCATAGCTCAATACACCAAACATGCATCACTTTTATATATGTTAAATCTAATAATAGACTTTTATCTTTCACTAATTTCTGCTAACCACCATCAGGGTGTAGTCAACATCTTACTTTAAATGTATTTTAATTAGCATATTCAAGGATGTTAGTATTATTCATGAACTTTCAATCAATAGGGCCGCATGAAAATTATGGTTTACCAAAAACACTGCTTTTTGAGCTCACTTACATTAGAAGCTAGCTATATTTTTTTTTAATTTTTCCTTTTTTGAACGGTCAAGAAATGGTGAACAACTTCTACACTTGTTAGGCTACGTAGTAAGAGTTGCCTACACAATTTTACCTGTTTTTATAAGAGTGAACAATTCCTTACTGAAAACCTACACAAGTAATTATGCAGCACCATCAATAATATTTAGCGCACCCTTATTGGTCAATGGCTACTAGCGTGTGATGATAGATATATCTAAAAAACATTTTAATCAATGCTTTCACAAGATTGGCTATACATTGAAAAGTAACTTGGTTTCTCATTTTGTGGACTCCATTCAGTGC